>NC_042617.1:293227689-293533985 GCF_901001135.1 Rhinatrema bivittatum | reverse complement strand
AACTTGAAAGGCGAGAAGCCCGTCAAACTTTGGGGCACTTCGCAGACTGCAAATAGCATATAGGGTAGTAGCAAGTCCCATTTTTTTGCCATCTTTATCTATGAACTTCCACAACTTTTGCTTAAGTGTTCTATTGAAGCGTTCCACAAGGCCATCAGTCTGTGGGTGGTGCACTGATGTATGTAAAGTTTTCACCTTAAGCAGGCTGCAGAGTTGAATCAATACTTTCAAGACAAACGGGGTCCCTTAGTCTATTAGGATCTCTTTGGATAGTCCTACTTGAGAGAAAACTTCCATTAAGGCAGTTGCCACTGTCGGGGTTTTCATATTTTTCAGTGATAGGACCTTCAAGTGTCTCATGGTATAGTCCAGGATCATGAGAATATACTTATTTCCTCTAGTGGTTCTCTCTAGCAGTCCCACGAGGTCCATAGACACTCTTTCAAAAGAGGGCTCAATTATGGGCATGGGAATGAGAGGTGCAGCCCAAACACCAGCAGGTTTAGTGAGTTGGCAGTTAGGGTAGGACTGGCAATACCACTGGACCTGTTTATATCCCCAGCTAATAGAATTGGACCAACATTTTCTCTTGGATTTTTTCCTTGCTTAGGCGACTCCTAGCAGGAGACTATGTGCTAACTGCATGATTTTCTGGTGATAGGACTTGGGGACTAGGAGTTGCTCTATCAGTTCTTCTACACACTCCCATTTATGCCTCAAAATAGCAAATCTTTTCATTATGAAATATGGAGAATCTGGCAAAGTTGCTGGAGCTCCCAAAACCACCTTATCTGGGCTAGGGAGCACCTCTGGTGCTCCCTAGCCCACTTAAAAAACTTGTGTTCCCTCTGGGCCCGTTTAAAGGCACCTTGTTTACCCTCGATTTCCCAGTTAACTGGATCAGACATGAGATTCGAGTTGGCTGGCAAATCTTCTCTACTCTGAAGTAGCTGCCCCCTCGGTCTCTTGGTCAGCTGTAAACTATACTTGTCTTGTCTTTGTCTCCGGGATTTGGGCATTTTTGAGACTTTAGAAAACAAGTCCATATCCTCTATTGGGAAGAGTTGGGGGAATGGTAACTCCTCATTGTGGTGGTGTTGGTGTGTCTATCATGAGCAGGGTCCAGAGTTTGTTAAAATTCAGCTGTTCTTGTCCAGTTAGGACAGGGTAGGGGAGCCATGGCAGAACCCCCATTTCTATTTTATCTTGGCCGATGGGTGTCTTTAACTCCAGTTGGCAAGTTGGATATTGTCTGTGGTTGCCATGTATGCAGGTCAAGAGTACCACATTCTCATAATTAATTTGGACCCATTTCATCAACTCCCATCAAATGAATGTCTTCATGCTTCCTGAATCTACCAGGGCATGTGTTGGAATACCATCGATGTCTGCAGAAATAACGAAAGGACTGGTCTTTGCTGGGAAATGTCTGCAAAATGACAATAGTGTGGAGTCACTGCATTAATGTCCATAGCTGCTGCTTCGCGGTGTGGACAGTCCTTGGCAAAAGGGCCAGGTTCTCCAGAAGAGAAACATGAGGGACTCCCCAAGTTAGGCACTGGTGTTATGATTCGTGTTTGGGCTGGCTCTTCCGGCAGCCGGAGCCTCTGATTCTTTGGATCTCGTCGGCCTCTAGGCATGTCCCATACCTTCTCAGGGAAGTGTGGTGTTTCTGCATAGAGTGAGCCTGGTAGAGTAGCCACTTCTAAGACCTTTTCCAGTGTCAGATTTGATTGTTGGTAGACCCACTTCCGCATGGGTTGTCTGAGGCCATCTAGGAATTGCTCCAAGAGAATTGTCTTGGCGACCTCCTCCCCAGTCTTTTCCTCTGGGTGGAGCTACTTCCAGATGGAAGTTGATGGAAAGGTTTCTTGGATTCTCCCCAGGTTGCAGGGAGCCAGATCAGAAGCATTGTCGATAGATCTCTGGGGTTGAGCCATCTGATGAGTTCGCAGTCTGGAAAGCAGCTTGACAGTCTTCAATTAGTAAGTTACTTGTGTCGCCCACCTAACCTCCAGCCAACTGGTGAATCTAACGCGGCTCAAAATTCTTGAAAAAGCTGTAGGGGTCCTCCCCCGGAATCATCTTCAGTAAGGCTGTGGCCAAGGAAGGTGGTTTAGTCACCGCCATTTGTACCGCTTGTGCCACTTGAGTCAGTAAGGTGTTCTGCTGACCCACTTCCTCCTGCAGCGTGTGCTGCTGGTTGATCTGGACCTGCAAAGTATGTTGCAACTGTTGCTGCCCAGTAGCCAGGATCTGTATTACTTGCTTGCATTCTGGTGGAGGGGAAGTGCTAGGCAAGCGACTCTCCGGGGAAAGGAGAGAGAGAGGAAAAAGAAAATCATGCTGGCTTGTCCGGCCCTGCCTCTCTTCTTGAATCCTCTCTATTCCAGGCAGGCTTATCCCCTTAGCCTGGATGTAGCACAATTAGGCAAGAAACTAGGGAGGCCCTAGGAAACAGAAAAAAAAAGTCATTTTTTTTCTTCTGTGCTATAGCTATGGTTGGTGCCTGTGGGTTCCCTCTTTAGGCCACCAGATCCCATGGCTACCATGGTCAGAAACAAAGGTTTAAGTACAAGCTTCAAAGAAACAACAAAATAGCTCACCTTGCTTTAAACATCGAAAAGCAATTATATGTATTTCATACGGGCATAGCATGGAGTCGCAGCAGCTCCTCAGGGCCTTCCTAACCCTTCTAGGCACTGAACCTTTTATACTGCTAGGTAGGGATCCTTCTGGGACCAGAATCCTTTGTGGCCCAGGATAAATGCCTCTAGCCTGGGTTTTCAGGTGGCTTGAGTCTTTTGTATACTCCCTCACTCATATTCTCCTCCTTTAAAGTGCAATTTGTGTTCCTTTTTGTAATTCTTTGTTTACATACACATTTTTTTATCGGGTGATTAAACCATGTGAGAATTATATTCATGCAATAGCTAAGCCTAGCTCAGTGAGGCACCTCTCCTGCTGCTCCACACCAAAGCTTTCCTACTTCTATGAGAAGAAATGTAGCCTGATTTAAGGAGCTGTGACACCAGACCAACCTCTTTCTTACCATTTGCTTCTAGGCAGTAGGAACTTCTTAACATACAGATTTGCTGCCTCTAAAAACACTTTAAAAGTAAAGGAAAAATTTGCAACACATCCAAAACAGGGCAGAGGAGGACTTTGGTGGATGGGGGACCTGCCAGGCCAGCTGCTAGTTTGAATTATTTGTTGTTTCTGGTTTGCTTCCCCTGGAATGGAAAAAAAGTGTGAAACTATCAGGACATTGTATCCATTTATAGGAGGGTTGCATTACCTTGGCTGACAAATTGCTCAGCACAGAGCAGGGTTTTTTTTTTTCTGCTGCACGCGGAAATCAACCCAACACCTGCAGTTCCTGAGCATAGAGATCTGAGCTGCAAAGAATTTCCTCTGATAAGAACACCCTGGGGACTGTATTATAATGTTCTTATCCATTCAAATTCTTCTGCCAACAGAAAATGTTTCCATAAGAAAGGGACACATTTGGGCTTTTGTAAAAAAATAAAAATAATAATAATAATAATTCTTGCAAGCAATGACCTTTTGATGGAAATAGATTTAAGTTGGAAGAAGCATTACAGCTTTTCAAAAGATGTTCCATCTGCAAAAGAAAAAGGTAAACGATGATTTCTCAGTACATGGATCAGGTCCCCAACAGAAGCTTACTGAAGTAAAATACTTGACACCACAGTACCAGCAAGATCTGTCAAAGGGTTGCAGCCGTGTGAACTGCTGTCAGAATTCACTTTATTGGCAAATTATGTGGATTGAAGGAAGGTGCTGAATTTGTATAAGAAGCAGAGGAAATTCTAAGACTAGTCATGTAGCATTTCGAGCCATTCTGGCTTTTTCTCTGAGCTTCATTAGGCACATCTGGTATCTTACATGCAAAAATACAGCAAAATGAACCCTTATCTCCTGAGGTTTGGCTAGTTAGGTTCACAGTAAAACCTAGCATGGCTTTAATGGGAGGTGGGATGTCTTCAGACAGAGGTGCTCCTTATGGACTTCTCAGAAGTGATGCCTGGATTTTGGATATTTTAATCCTCTGATTGTAAAGGACTCTGTTTAAGTGAAGCTCCTGGTCTAGTGACCCAGAACCCACCAAAACTCTTGCCAATTCATAAGTTAGTGTGTATCGTGCCAGATATTCCCACATGTACATTGGGCAAGGGCACTGTGTGCAGCATTGTAAGAATTTTCTGGAATGGCACAGATTAAATTACAGCATTAAAGGTCTCCTCTGAATTGCGCATTCACTCAGAGACTGTTCCCCCTTTGGCTCCTTCTTTCTCTTTGCTGTATTTCTTTATTTTGGTTAATTCTGTTCAGGTATTTTTGGCTCTGTCCATGCCTATAATTCTGATTGATCTTCTTTTGAAGGCCAAGGGTTTTCAATTTCTAAAATGCAAAACTATAAATAAATAACAAAATTATCATCTGAAATCTGTTTTCCTCAGCCTTGGCGTTTAAATTAATGCATGTAGATATTTTAATCCTGGCTTGTTGTATGACTGTATTTTGTTGATAAATGATACTGTTTCTTCTTCTTTTAATCAATGTTAATCTTTTGTTTTTGCTCACCACTCTATAAGTTCACTTTTGTAGAGCGGTGAGCAAAAAAACCTGGGCTCTTTAAAGCAGGCTTCCAGTAATAAGACCTTTTTTGAAATTTTATATATATATTCAAGACATAAATAACAATCTGGATCACATTTTCAGAGTATCTCGCCAAAGTAAATGCAAAAGTAAGGGTCAAACCAAATAATACATTCAAACACATTGAAACATAAGACCACAAAGGATGAAAAAGAAAACCTCAAATAATTTTCGGAAAGATTCCAGGATTAGATAAACAATGTATCTGTTACAAAATATAATAGAACCTGAAATAGCTGAATTACCACCATGTTGTCATTCTAATTTCCTTGTCTTATTCTGGACAACTGTTCCAGATCCATAAAGTTATATGTACAGTTATGTAATTTAACCTTACATTTACAAGGGAAATAAAACTTAAATTCAGCAAAGACAGAGCCTCTTGCTTTAGGACCAAAAAATTTGTAGGTCTAGACTAAAAGGCTCTTTTTACAATGAACTTTTCTGTTTGCTTACAGGAGGCCATTGTATGATTTACAGGCTAGTTCTATTCAGTTTAATGATTAATAATCCCTTTCTATGCACTTCCACTTACTGCTCAGAGACTTTGAAGATAAGTCTTTCAGGAAGTGACATCAGCAAGCAATGGCCCTCATGTTTTGATGAGTCACAAACTCCTGAAAGAATCATTATTGCATTCTGGTGCAGTTACTCTTTTATATAAAGGGCTGCTTTAAAGAAACCAAATCTGTTCATTTTGGTAGAAAAAAGAAAGGAAAATGGGGACTATAACTTATTAATGGCAAATACAATCAGGAGTAGCAGTTTTAACCAGAATTGATGTTTGCATCTCTCAGGGGACAGGGATCACTCAACAGTGACACCTACTGCTCAGACTAAGGGTGCATGCATGCTGGGTTCCAGAGTTAGCAGCAGTCTGTGGCCCCAACCCCAGAATGCTTCATGCAGTGTTGGGGCTAAAATCAGAGAAAAATAGAAGATGTCAACAGAAAAGGACCACTTGGTCCATTCGTGCACTTTTGCACCAGTCTACCATGCTGTCACAGGTCTTATTCAATCTGTGGTCTTCTCTCTCCCTCTGCCACTAAGGTCCTTTTTTGTCTATCCTATGCATGTTTGACTTCTACCCCTGTTTTGGCTCCTATGACCTCTACTGGAAATCTCTTCCAGGTGCCCTCTATTCTCTCAGTGAAAAAGTATATTCTTACATTACTTTTGAGCTTTCCTCCCTCAGCTTCATTTGATGACACCCCTTGTCCTTGAGGTTTTCGTTCTACGGCAGTTGCTTCCTATTGGTACCTTACTGAAGCCTGCTAAATGTTTCAATGTTTGCATCATATCTCCCCTTAGAAGGGATAGGGTTAATAAAAATGAGGAAAATTCTTAGGTAACTGTGCATGAAAGTTCGTGATGACCTCACTCCAAGAGAGAGGAAAATGTTGAGCCATGGGATTGTTTGCTGACTCTTTACCATGACCATGCCTGTGACTTCCCATGTGGACATTCTGACTTCTCCTTTACCACCAAGTGGCTTCTTAAGGAGAGACTTATGATAGTCAAATATAGTCCATGCCATAGACCAGTGTAAGGCAACAAAGCCATCAGCCATCAAACAAATCAAATTATGCTGTGTGTTATTTTCAGATGGTTGGCTAAGTAGTCTTCCATGATAATAATCTGGCTTTAGCAAAGCTACTTAGATCTTGGTGTGTGCATGGTTCACTTATTTTCATCCTTTGGATGGTGGGGAAAAAAACCAACCTCTATAATCCCACCCATATTCTTAAGAGTTTACAGTCCACTTATGCTTTCCCAGAAATAAATATATTTAAAAAATTATTTCTCTGATCATACAGCACTAAGTCTGCATTCACTGCATTAGATAGTCAACACCAAGGCTTCTAGTGCAAGAGGGTATGAGCTAGTAATCCAGAACCTGGATGGACATCAAACAGGTAGCATTGTTTATCCGAGTCACCTCTGTTCCTGCTTTTCTTAGACCAGTCAGAGCCTCACGTCCTTGCAGGAAATAAAGTAAAACTATAGGAATGAATCAGCCTGTCAGTAAAAATAAATAAGTAAAATGGAGTCAGCTGACAATCCTGCTTCTTCTTGGCTAGGAATTTTTTTTTTTTTTTGTTTGTTGATTCAGAAGTTGCCCTGCTCTTAACTACGACTGTAAAATTGTCCTTTGTGCCACCTGGGGTTCTGGAAGTAGTCTGCAGCACCCTGTTATTTCCATACAGGTTTGAAGACCATCGTTGGCGCCTTAATCCAGTCCGTGAAGAAGCTGTCCGATGTGATGATCCTGACTGTGTTCTGCCTCAGCGTCTTTGCTCTAATTGGCTTGCAGCTCTTCATGGGGAACCTGAGACACAAGTGTGTGGTGTGGCCCATTGACATTAACGAAAGCTACTTAATGAATGGCTCCAGAGGATTTGACTGGGATGAATACATTCATAATGAAAGTGAGTGCAGTGTCTCCATTGTATTAATTTATTTTATAAGCCATTTGTCTAGTGCAGTCTAGCTAAGTGTGCTCAGCCAATCAGGAATTATAGTAACATAGATGGTGTTGGAAGGAGACAACCATGTGGTCCAAACAGTCTACCTGGTTGCCAACTGAATCACCACAGACCCTATTCTTTTCTAGTCTTTTCACTTCTAGTCCTTACACCCTTCATCTGTCCTAAACATGCTCATATTCTGAGGGCATTAATACAACATGTGGTACTCACTTACACTCCAGTTTGGTTTATTCCATCTTAACTTTGCACTGCTGACCAGTTTTTGAAATGTTAGGAAAGTATTTTAGAATATTCCAGAATGTAAGAATTCATGATTGGGGGGGGAGGGGTCAATGGATTAGATAAGGTTAGGGGGTGTTTAAAAAAAAAAAACTGAAGCTAGTTTGGTGTTGAGGGGACTTACCTGTCAGTCTACTGGAGGCTTCTCGCTTTTTAAAAAAAACATTTCAGTTGGCAATTGGTCATGGAGATTGTAACTATTCTTCTGCTAACTATGGGGGTCATTTACCAGACGGATCGCATGCGATAAGGGACGTTTTGCACACAAAAAGTCCCTTATCGCGTGCGA
Organism: Rhinatrema bivittatum; assembly: GCF_901001135.1. Taxonomy (NCBI): domain Eukaryota; kingdom Metazoa; phylum Chordata; class Amphibia; order Gymnophiona; family Rhinatrematidae; genus Rhinatrema; species Rhinatrema bivittatum. Next base: position 293,526,245 of record NC_042617.1, on the reverse strand, counting down.
TACCAAGATGGGGACGGAGTCGGCCCCGGAAGAGGAGGAGTCGGGGCGTCACCAGGGCCGACTCCATGCAGGCGACGAAAAGGTAAGGGCCTTTTCGCGTCCTATTTCACGCCCAATAGCTACACCTTCTATGGTGGCGCTATTGGGTGCGAAACCGCGGCAGTGCGATCGCTGCCGGCTAGCGCAGGACGCCCCCCGTTTCGGCCCTCCGCCCCTCATTACCTAAAGTATCGCAGGCCTGCAATACTTTAGAAAATGAGGCCCTATGTTGCTTTTAGTTTGTAACTGTTATTAATCTTTAATATGAAGCTGCTGGATAAGTTGATTTTTTTAAATTAATTTTAATTTAAATAAAATATATACACAGGACTTAGCTGCTTTAAATAACAATATTGTTTATAAATCACTTGATTTCTTTATTTTTTTTTTCTTTCAAACATGCACATTTTTCTAGAAAACTTCTATTTCCTTCATGGTGCCCTTGATCCTTTGCTTTGTGGAAATGGCACTGATGCAGGGTAAGGCTTATTTGTGTTTTATTTCTACCTATCCATCCTTTGTTCCTCCCACCTTGGTATTCTAATATTTTATGACATGGTTTTATAAAGTAAAAAAAAGATTAAAAAAAAAAAAAACAACAGGTCATGGCCTCAAACTGCACCCTTTTATTTTTTGGAGGGTTCTCCCCTACTCTTTGCTGTTTTAAGAGAAAAAGATCCCAGAAGCAATTGCAGAGCTGCCTTATAATCCAGTTTCTCTATACACTTACTCTGCTAACTTTGATTACGTCGGGTGTACTTCGGTCGAACTGCGATTGATATGTTGTTAAATCCCAGGGATCTCCTTTTAATTGTCTAACGGTTCTTGGTTTTCAGTCAATGTCCAGAAGGTTACACATGTATGAAGGCTGGACGGAACCCAAACTATGGCTACACTAGCTTTGACTCTTTCGGTTGGGCCTTTCTTGCCTTGTTTCGCCTCATGACTCAGGATTTTTGGGAAAACTTGTATCAGCTAGTAAGTATTCATCTGATGTGTATGCTGTACACTTTATCTTGTAACAAGGCAGAGCAGGGAGTTAGTGTACATGGCCCCTCAGTTGTGCTATAAATCATAAAGTTAAAGTCAGAACAGCCACCTGAGAAATGCCACAGTAGCATAAGAAATTGCATGTGCTGGAGTACCTTATTGCTGTGTTATCTCAAATTAAACTTGGATTCTATGTTTTCAAGTGAGACAAGGGTCTGCAGAGAGAACCAAAATGTAAGAGGTCACTTATAAAATTTCCAATAAAGTCAGTTTGGTAAATCTGAGAGTCTTTGATTTCAGTGATCTATGTTACCCTCCTAGCCAAAAGGGTTCCTTCCTAGTCTAGAATGAATATTGGGGCATCTCCCAGGGGTGATAGATCGAGTGCAGTTGGCTTCCCAATTTATATCCCAATTTGAAATACCTTGGATCCTATTGCTTGATATTTAATTATCCAGTGTTCTTCTCCTCTTCTGCTCCATGACACTTGAAGAATGCCTCCTGGATTCTTCTCTGAATACCTGGTTGGTAGCTGTAGGGGTAAACATCAGTTGGGTCCCACTGCTCTTCTTTCGCCTGCTTTCTCTGTCTCCTTGGATATTGGATTGTTATTCTCATCTCCTGCCTGATTTCTGTTGTGTGGTTCTGAATCACTCTGACTAAGAGAACCAGCTGAATGAGCTCCAAAAAATCTCATTAACTGAAAGAAAAGAAAGGATGGATAAACCTGATTTCTAAAGCAAAATCCAAAACAGGGAAAACTGTCTTCTCTCTATTTGAACCCCCCCCCCCCTCCAATAAACTAGTTCAGGAAGTATCTCACAAACTCCACCTCCATTGTCCCCAGAGGCTGGGGCCTAGGAGTTCTAGGTAAAAACACTCCTCTCCCTTCAGTTTCCAATTCAGAAATCCACAGCTTCTCTAGGGTGTTGGTCTCCTGCATAGCTACAGGAAACTACCATTGCATCAGCCTCACATGGGGGTGATGTGGTATAGATGGCAAATTCCAGTTCTAATATTTATTTATTTATTTATTTATTTATTTATTTTGTTTTTGTTATACCGAGTTTCATGATAGGCATCACATCAACCCGGTTTACAAATAACAAGGAGTGTAAAGCATAACGTAACGTAAAAAACAATATTTTCAATAAGAACCTTGAACTTTAAATACAGTGAATCAGAAAAGGGAGAGGGAAAGTTACAAAAAACAAGGAAAATAAACTTGGGATGGAAGGGGGAGAAATTGACAGCACAATATTTACATTTCAGCCTATTGATACATGCATAGGCTTTCTACAAAATCAACACCCTTAGTAGAGATTCCATTGGAGCCCTAAGCTTAAAATCAAAGTAAACAAGAATTACAAACTAAAAGTAGCCTACCTCACCACCTTTGTCACCTCTTCCCTTCCCCACGTCGCCTTTTTTTCATTTGCCCATCTATCTCTTTCTAATCCCGGTACTAGAATGGCTAGAAGTGAGTGACAATCCTGACACTCTGCTATCCTTAATGAGGCACCTCACCACAAGCTGTCCCTTAAGAACATAAGAAAACTGCCATACTGGGTCAGACCAAGGCTCCATTAAGCCCAGCATCCTGTTTCCAACAGTGGCCAAACCAGGCTACAAGTACCTGACAAGTACCCAAACACTAAGTAGATCCCATGCTACTGATGCTAGTAATAGCAGTGGCTATTCCCTAAGTCAACTTGATTAATAGCAGTTAATGGACTTCTCCTCCAAGAATGTATCCAAACCTTTTTTAAACCCAGCTACGCTAACTGCACTAACACATCATCTGGCAACAAATTCCAGAGCTTAATTGTACATTGAGTGAAAAAGAATTTTCTCTAATTAGTTTTAAATGTGCTACATGCTAACTTCATGGAATACCCCCTAGTCCTTCTATTATCCAAAAGTGTAAATAACCGATTCACATCTACTCGTTCTAGACCTCTCATGATATTAAAGACCTCTATCATATTCCCCCCCCCCCTCAGCCGTCTCTTCTCCAAGCTGAACAGCCTTAACATCTTTAGCCTTTCCTCACAGGGAAGCTGTTCCATTGCCTTTATCATTTTGGTTGCCCTTCTCTGTACCTTCTCCAGTGCAACTATATCTTTTTTGAGAAGTGGTGCCAGAATTGTACACAATACTCAAGGTGCAGTCTCACCATGGAGCCATACAGAGACATTATGATATTTTACATTTTATTCACCATTCCCTTCCTAATAATTCCTAACATTCTGTTTGCTTTTTTGACTGCTGCAGCACACTGAGCTGATGAGTTCAATGTATTATCCACTATGATGCCTAGATCTTTTTCTTAGGTTCCATATTAGGAGTTACCACCCAAATTTTGTAACTACAGCATAAGAATATAAGAAATAACCTCACATGGGGGTGATGTGGTATAGATGGTAAATTCCAGTTCTAAATGCATAGGCTTTTTACAAAATCCACACCTTAGTAGGGATTACTTTTCCCCTTTATGCAACACCTTGCACTTGTCCACATTAAATTTCATTTGCGGTTTGGATGCCCAATCTTCCAGGCTCGCAAGGTCCTCTTGCAGTTTATCACAATCTGGTTGTGATTTAACTACTCTGAATAATTTTGTATCATCTGCAAATTTGATTACCTCACTTATCGTATTCCTTTCCAGATCATTTATAAATATGTTGAAAAGCAGCAGTCCAAGTACAGATCCCTGAGGCACTCCACTGTTTACCGTTTTCCACTGAGAAAATTGACCATTTAATCCTACTCTTTCCTGTCCTGTCTTTTAACCAGTTTGTAATCCACGAAAGGACATCGCTTCCTGTCCCATGACTTTTATTTTTCTTAGAGGCCTCTCATGAGGGACTTTGTCAAACACCTTCTGAAAATCCAAATACACTACATCTACCAGTTCTCCTTTATCCATGTGTTTATTAACCCCTTCAAAAAAATGAAGCAGATTTGTGAGGCAAGACTTCCCTTGGGTAAATCTATGATGACTGTGGTCCATTACACCATGTCTTTCTATATGCTCTATGATTTTAATCTTTAGAATAGTTTCCACTATTTTTCCCGGCACTGAAGTCAGACTCACTCGTCTATAATTTCCAGATTCACCCCTGGAGCCCTTTTTAAATATTGGGATTACATTGGCCACCCTCCAGTCTTCAGGTACAATGGATAATTTTAATGATAGGTTAGAAATTTTAACTAATAGATCTGAAATTTCATTTTTTAGTTCCTTCAGAACCCTGGGGTGCATACCATCCAATTCAGGTGATTTGCTACTCTTTAGTTGTCAATCTGGCCTATTACATCTTCCAGGTTCACAGTGATTTGGTTCAGTTCATCTGACTCATCACCCTTGAAAATCATCTCCAGAACCAGTATCTCCCTAACATCCTCGTTAGTAAATACAGAAGCAAGAATTAATTTAGTCTTTTTGCGATGGCCTTATCTTCCCTAAGAGCCCCTTTAATCCCTCAGTCATCTAACGGTCCAACAGACTCTTTCACAGGTTTCTTGCTTCGGATATATTTTAAAGTTTTATTGTGAGTATTTGCCTCTACAACCAACTTCATTTCAAATTCTCTCTTAGCCTGCCTTATCAGTGGTTTATACTTAACTTGACAATGCTTATGCTTTTTCCTATTTTCTTCAAATGGATTCTTCTTCCAATTTTTGAAGGATTTTTTTTTTTGGCTACAATAGTCTTTCACCTCACCTTTTAACCATTCTGGTAATCCTTTTATCTTCCTTCCACCTTTCTTAATGCATGGAATACATCTGGACTGCGCTTCTAAGATTATATTTTTAGACAATGGCCATGCCTGTTGTATACTTATAACCTTTGAAGCTGCACCTTTCAGGTTTTTTTTCTATTTTCCTCATTTTATCAAAATTTCCCTTTTGAAAATGTAGTGTTAATGCTGTAGATTTACATATTGTCCCCTTTCTGCATATTATGGTCGCTATTGCCAAGTAACCCCACCACAGTTACCTCTCTCAACTAATCCTGCATTCCACTAAGAATTAAATCTAAAATAGCTCTCCCTCTTGTTGGTTCCTGAACCAATTGCTGCATGAAGCAGTCGTTTATTCCATCCAGGTCCTTTGACTCTAGCATGTCCTGATGTTACAGTTACCCAGACAATTTTGGGGTAATTGAAATCTCCCATTATTACTGCACTGACAAATTTGTTAGCTTCCCTGATTTCTCTTAGCATTTCATAATCTGTCTGACCATTTTGTCCAGGTGGACAGTAGTATACTCCTATCACTATACTCTTACCCAACACACATGGGATTTCTATACATATAGGGGTAGATTTTAAAAGATGGGCGCACGCACAAATGGTCGTGTTGATTTTACAGCATGCACGCGCCAGGGAGCGCATGTTATAAAATCCATTGGCTGCACGCATGTGCGGGTGAATTTTTGCAAAGTACACGCAGTGATACAATCGGGCCTTCCCTAGCCACCTGCCTAACCTTCCTATCCCTACCCCTTCCCCTCTCCTCCCAACCCCTTTAACCTAACCTACCTTTCTTCAATTTTTTTATTTTATTACTTACTGCTCCTCGGGAGCAGAATTAATTAATGTGCACCGGCCGGCTGCTGGTGTGTGCTTCCTCAGGACAGCGGCTGATGGCCGCTGTCCTGGCTAGCCTCCGTCCCACCCATCCCTGCCAAGACCATGCCCCCTGGTCTTCCCCTTTTTCATGGCACGGGCCTTGTGCAGGTATCGGCACTTACGTGCGTGGCTGGGCCCTTCCCTTTTGAAAATGCGTGTGACGTGTGCAGGGCCCAGCCACACATGTAAGTACCAATTTTTACACTTGCCGGGCTTTTAAAATTCGGCTGAAAAATTCTACTGAGCATTTAGTCTCTTGTATGATCTTTATCTTGTTGGACTCTATACCCTTCCGGACATAAAGGGCCACACTCCCACCAAGTTGATCCTCCCTATCATTGCGATATAATTTGTAACCTGATATAGCACTGTCCCATTGGTTATTCTCCTTCCACCAAGTCTCTGTGATGCCAATTATGTCAATCTCATCATTTACTGCTGTACACTCTAACTCTCCCATCTTAATTCTTAGACTTCTGGCTTTGGCATACAGACATTTCAAAGTGTGTGTTCTGATTGTATTAACAACCTGCTTTTCAGTTGATAGGGATAATTTAGAATACTTTAGCTCAGGTGATTCTTTACTTATGGGCACATGGACTACATTTGCTTTTATTGGAACCTCTCTGTTGGGTTGGCCCTAACTCTCCTGTTTCATTAGTATCCTTAAAAGTCTGCAGGATCAGAATGCTCCTTCATTTCTTTAACCTGCCAGAATGAAGTGCATTCTGCTTCGCAGAGGCAATGCTGATTTTTTTTTCCAGCTAAAAAAAAAAATTGAGATAAGGAATGCTGGGAAAAAGGAATGGAATTTTTAAAATGCAGTTAATAGGAAGATCCCTCTCATCTGAAGAACTTGAGAACATCTGTCATGTAGGGATGTGCATTCATTTGAAACAATATTGTCTATCATGTCGTCTTGTTTTAAACTTTTTTAGGGCATACGGTTTCGGAAATGCACACTATTTTTTTTCAAAATGTAAAAAATGTGAAAACATGATAAAAAATGAAAATTGACCTCCAAAGAATACGACATGATAAAAAATTATATTTGTCACACATGACTATGTTCTAGGTTCCAACCATGGATTTAAGAAGTGGATGCCAAATCCAGCTAGCCAAAGTGACGCACTGTGGTGCTCAGGCACTCAGATCTAGTTGGTTTCGGTTCCTTTTGTTTCAGTACAACTGAAGCTCACTTAAAGGTGAATTTTAAAAGCCAGATGCACATAGTGCTCCTTTATGCAGGCAAAACACTATTTTAACCACGAAATGCCAATGAAAATTGCCGCCTGGGCTTCAGCAGTTCTCTCTCTGTGCTGGTTATAAATGGACATCCTTATTTTTCCAGACTTTGCGAGCAGCTGGGAAAACCTACATGATCTTCTTTGTCCTGGTTATCTTTGTGGGGTCATTCTACCTGGTCAACTTGATCCTGGCTGTGGTCGCCATGGCCTATGAAGAGCAGAATCAGGCTACTCTGGAGGAAGCTGAGAGGAAGGAGGCAGAATTCAAGGCCATGCTGGAACAACTAAAGAAGCAGCAGGAAGAGGCACAGGTTTGTTGCGGTCGCATAATTTCCTGAAATATATTTTTATGAAAGGTAGCGCCCAATTATGAGGGTCATTTTCCCAGCAGTTCACCCAGCAGTAAAGGTCACACGCATACTTTTACTGAGGATTTTCAAAACACCTATACGTTCACGTGGAAAATACTCCAAGGGACTGGCAAAAGTACATGCGCTTGTTCAGTGCATCTCTTCCTCATAATTTGCCCACATAAACTTGCGCACATACTATTTTTTTTAAATCAAAGCATATATGCATAAGTGCTGATTCTTCCGCAGCACCAACCCCACACAACATGCCTCCCCTCAGTTTGCATGCATGTACACATTCAGCCCCGGGTTATTTTATACAACTATTCATGCATGAAAATTTGGGTTTGAGTAACACTTCCTAACGTACCGCAGGATGTATTCTGGTTTCTCCAGGTGTCCTTGCCTCCTCCTTCAAACTGTATTTTTTTCTTTTTTAAAGGTGTTATACTGGTGTTTATGTTAATTTTTCAATAGCAGTACAAGTTTGGGTTTTTGGTTCAGTGGCAACTGCGCTATATTGTATCTAATACATTTTTGCTTTCTTTTTCATCTTTCTCAAAAGTGGTTAGAAAGACACTTTAAAATAATTACAGTACAGAGTTCAATGCAATAATGTTATTTTTATATCGCACATCAGCAACCATCACTGCTTGAGGCATGTCGGTACAATCTTGAGGCATGTCAGTACAATCAATAGATAATTAAAATCATAAAGCAAAAAAAAAACAAACAACCCAGCACACGGTCTAAATCCCACGTTATTACTGCTTATCAAGCTCTCATAATTGGACCAGTCACACCCCAGAAATATCTAAATTAATCAAAGTTCTCTAGCCAAACAGCAATACAAAAAAGGGATAAATTCCCAAACTCCTCAAGAATCCAGTGACTACACTTCATTAGAGGCCTGGGTAAATAACCACATCTTCAGGTCCTGATGGAAAACCCAAAGGTCCTTCAGTAACACAAAGAGCATTTGGCATAATGACCATACAACATGACGGTAAATGACAACATTGATGAAACACTAAATTTAGGCCAGGACAGACAAAGGCAAAAGTCTAAGCTGAAGCTGGACCTGGACCTAGTACTCAAAAATGAAATCCAGGAAATTGGCAATAATAAATATATTTTAGTGACAATGCCGAAGCCGAGCCAAAACCCCAAAACTCGACTTTAGAGTGTTACACAGAGACAAACCCTAGCTATCCTTCCCAATCCTGCTGATTTAACAGATTAAATCACTTAAAAGAGAGGTCCCTGTGCTCCAGGAGCAGTCACTGCAGTCTCCTTGAAAAATTAAAAACTATCCTTGCTCCCCCCCAGTAAGTGGACTTCCAAGGAGAATTGGTTATGCAGAAATAAACTTTTGCAGACCCAGTTTTCTACTTAAATAAAGGGAAAGCTAACCTGCGTGTGACAAATAGCCATGAATTCAGATGGCATCAGTGTCAGCAGGACATCTAGCAGACACAAATATTGAGGCAATTTGTTCTATACCAATTTGTTTCTTAATTTGGGAGGTAAAATACAGCCCTTTATTATTGACTTCCTGAAGTCGTATAGTAAGTTAGTGCTAGAGGTAGAAAAACTGAAATTTAGGTCTTCAAGGTGTAGAATGTAATTACACTTGAGAGAGAGATGCTAACGTGCTGATTACAAGCCTTGAGATCAGGAAGGATTTTATTCCTTATTTATTTAAAATGTTTTATAGCACATCTATAACAAACCTGCCAAGCTAAGCGGGTCACAACATATATAAAAATACATAAATGTCCTATAAAGCAGCATTAAACATTAAAACATTCCTTTATTGCACTGAAAATTTGCTACAGAAGCTATGCAGTATTTGTTTTATGCTTTCTGAATTATTATGTAGAGATCACAAAGAACCTTGCTTGAACTCAGGTGCCAGAAGAGTGCCAAATTTATAGATATACCCAGTGGTGGTTGCCAGCATCAGTGGGACATAATTCCATGGTGGGTGGAGGGAGGCAATAAACAGGGTAAACCCGCATGGAGCAGAAGTTACCTAAACACCTTCCTGGGCAGACTAGATGGATCTTTCTGGTCTTTATAAGTTGTAATTTACTATGCTACTGTGTTGGATGTTGTGCCCTTTGACTGCTAATAGAATTTATTATTAGTGGCCCAGGTTTGCCATCACTGATATGGAGATAGCCATAATGCAAACAGATGGGTCTCTCTTCTTGCCTAAATTATGCCATTTATGTAACTGTTTGCTGTGTTGCATTCCTTTACACAGAAATACATAATATGAAATATGTGCATACTGGTGTGGTCACTGCCAGCTCACAATAGTAGTACATGAGTTTGGCTCCTCTGTTTGCCATATGTGAGGATGGACCCCTGCCTGAGTGACAGTGGGTGATGTAAAGAGATGAATACCCTTTCATGACTGCCTCGTTGGTAGAATGCTCTGCATGTTTAACTGCATAGAAGTGCTGACTTGGTTCCTATTGATGCTTCCATTACAGATTTATCTTGCTGGAGAAGTGGTCTTTTCTGAAATGGAAAAGAATTGTTCCTGCTCAGAAATTTTGATTTTCTACTTGGAATAACTTGAAAGGATACATTGTTTACACATTTTTTTGTATTACACTAAATACAATTCTGCCTCCACCTCTGTCTTTCTCTTGGTCATAAAATCCCTGGATATGAAGGTCTCAGTAACCATAGAGACTTAAGGGAAGTAAAATAGGGTCATGAATCCAAACCATTCTATCTCAAATTTAAATGGTCAGTCAAAGCTTTGTAATTCATGGATGAGGAATTCCTTGAGGTTTATACAACTTAGAAACCCGAGCTACCTGTTTTTTTTTCCTTTATTTAAAAAGAACTAGACTTCCTTCCTTGCTCCCTGAACAGAGCCTAAAAGTAATTAAATGGTGCAGAACTTATACCTGCAGGAAGAGTCTGAAGGAAATATATATGTGTGTGTATATATGTATAAGACTTGTGTCAGTTGGTCGGTCACAGTCGTGTCTGTGGCCATCAGATATACTCCTGGTTGAAATCTAAGCTACTGTGAAGAATTCTCCTCCTGCGCAGAGTTTGGAAAGAGGGCAGGTGGCTACGAGCAGAGCCCATCCCACTCACAGTGAAGATGTAAAGAGCTCCAGAGTGCAATGAGCAGACCACATTTTGCTTGCGTAGAAGATGTGAAGTCCTGGAGTGCCATGAGTGGAGCCCATCCTGTTTGCATTTGTGGCGAAGATGTGAAGGCCCAGAGTGCTGCAAGCAGAGCTTATCCCATTTATAGAGAAGATGTGAAGGCTCGGAGTTCCATGAGTGGCGCTTGTCCTGCTCATGGCTAAGATGTGACAGGCCCAGTAAGAGTGAGTGAGTGAGAGAGCCTGTGTGTGTGTATGAGAGAGAGAGCCTGTGTGTAAGGTTGTGTGTATGTGTGAGAGAGGGAGCTGATATGAGTGTGCGTGAGAGATGGAGCCTGTGTGCAAGAGTGTGTGGGTATGTGTGCCAGAGAGAGGGAGCCTATGTGAGGAGATTGTGAGAGAGTGTGTATGTGTGTGAGATTGGGAACTGCTGTGTGTGAAAAAGACATTGTGTGTGTGAGGGTGCATGTTTGTGAGAAAGAGAGCCTGTATGAAGGGAAATGTGTGAGAGAGAGAGCGGGAGCCTGTCTGTAGGGTTGTGTGAGAGAGATAGGTAGCCTATGTGAGAGTGTGCAAGAGAGAGTGAGGGTGTGTGTGCAAGAGAAAGAGGGAACCTGTGTAAGAGCTTATATAAGGGGGTGTGTATGTGCACAAAAGAGAGGGGGTGTGTGTGTGTGAGAGAGAGGGACAGAGGGAGCATGTGTGAGAGGCAGTATTGAGAGAGGGGTCAAACTCTGGGAATGAAGATAGAATGGAATGGGTTAAGCCTAGAAGGAGAGAGGAGAGAGAAGAGATAGTAGAGGGTAGAGGAGTTGGGATCTGAGATGGTAAAGTGGAAGGGGTTTGGCCAGAGAACTAGGGAGAGAGGGTGGAAGGTTCATTATTACAGTGTACTTCTAGGGAAACTATGCTCAAAATATTTAAAACTGCATCTTTAAGTAATAACTTTTCTGTATTACATTTTAAATTAAATTACTCAGACTGTATTTATTGTGTTGTTTTGACCAATATAAAGTATGCAGAATTTTAAATTTTTGTGTGTAGAAATCCCCCAGGATTACAGGTGGCACTCTAAACTGTGCAAAGCCTTGTCACGCCCTCGCCCACACATACACACAGGCTCACATACAGATACACGTATACACACACAAGCTGGCACAGGCAGACACACATCAGGCACCTGCCCCCCCCCTCCCACACACTCATACAGGCACACACATAGACACATGCTGTTATAGACCAGACATCCCAAGCAATGCTGGGCACTTCTCACTATAGCTATATAGATAGATATATACTGTGTTTCCCCAAAAATAAGACTGGGTCTTATATTAATTTTTGCTCCAAAAGACGCATTAGGGCTTATTTTCAGGGGATGTCTTATTATTTCATGTACAACAATCTTCATGTATTTATGTACAACAATCTACATTTATTCATGTACAAAAATATTCCTTTCTCCCTTTTTCCAGCCCCCGTGGGCCAATGGGAAGCCTCCTTTCTTCCTGCCCCCACTGCCCAATGGGAAGCCTCCTTCATTCTGCCTGCCCCCATGCAGGCCAATCAGAAGCCTCCTCCCTTCTACCTGCCAGTGGGAGTAGGAAGAAGGGAGGAAGCCTTTGATTGGCCGGTGAGGCAAAGATCACATAGCCTGGGGGTGGGGTGGGAGGAATGGCAGAGCTGCCACGAGAGCTCATCCTCGTGGTGGCGAAGAGGAGACCTGAACCCAACCAAGCAGGGCCACCATGGGAGCCCATCCCCATGGCAGCAAAAAAGAAGGCCCACCGGAGTAAAGCCATGGCGGAACTGGAGCCCATCCCTGCAGCAAAGGAAGAAGAGGTTTGGCAGTGAGAGCTTGTGTGTGTGGGCGTTTACCTTTCTTTCCAAAGGCGCCCGCTTGGGTAATTACAAATACTTAATTATAATTTATATCATCATATATTTTAAGTATTAATGTCAATAATATTATTTATTTTTATTTAATTATATATAAATATTATTATTTTATAATTCAATACGCCCGTCGTGTGTTGCAACGGACGTACTAAATGCGACCGTCTGGCTCACGATCTTAACTGGGGCTTATTTTTGGGGTAGGGCTTCTATTACGAGCATCCTGAAAAATCATGCTAGGACTTATTTTCTGGTTAGGTCTTATTTTCGGGGAAACACGGTATATACAGGCATAAATATGAATAAGGCAGTGAAAATAATACAGGTGTTTATATACAAAGATAAATACAAAGCAAGAACAGTAATGAAAACATTTTTTTAGGTTTTTTTTTAGAAGATCATAAAACTTTGTGTGCGTATGTATGTATGTATATATCTATCTATCTATATATATATATATATATATATATATATAGATCTAGATATATATATATAGATAGATAGATAGAGAGCTCACAAAACAGAGGTTAATATTCAATTCTGGAATCCAGTGGATTGCAGAATTCGAGGCAGCATGGTTTTAGTCAGAGTCCTTGATCAAGGGAGAGCACTAGATGTAGGGTACTTAGATTTTGGTAAGGCCTTTGACATGGTTCCACATAAGCAACAGTGAAGCAGTATACAGGAGAAAACAAAACACCTTAAAGGACCAGATCCAGGGATCTGGCTTGGTTCAACTTAAGAGAGAAAATATCAAAATGCCACTGCTACAGCGATTGTAACTATAATCGATAAATCATGAGCTGTTGCTCGATCGCTGGAATAATGTATATTTTCTTAATATAGTGGATTATTTCTTTTAAAACTTATTTAAAATGAAAATTTTTATGACACCTACTATATACCATGTGTGTGTGAGTTAATTGATTGTTTGTATGTTGTATGTTAACAATGTAAAGGAATTGGAGGAAAGTTTCATATAAATTCGTTGGTGTCTCCGCACCACGATTATTTATTTATTTATTTATTTATTTATTTTTAATTTTTATATACCGGAATTCCTGTATACAATACAAATCAGTCCGGTTTACAATAAACGAAAAGATTGCCCTGGTCTGGGAGGTCAGACCAGGATTGTTTATATCGAACATTGAACATTGAGCAATAACAATTAACAATTAAACATTGAACGTTTTCGTAACTTAAATTAGAGTAATTAAAAGGTTAAATATTGCATGTATATATTGCATTTTCTTAACTGTATAAAACAATATATAAATATTGCATATATATATGTTGCATATTCTTAACTGTATAAAACAATATATTCAAGTTCAATCAGGAAAAGGCGCTTAGTTGGATTCTGTAAATTGGAACGCTTGCCTGAAGAGCCAGGTTTTTAACTTTTTTTTGAACTCAGGCAGACTGGGTTCGAGGCGTAGGTCTGGGGGGAGAGCATTCCAATGGTGTGGTCCTGCGGTTGAGAGTGCTCTTTTTCTTAGTAAAGATGTTGCTGGTGGGGCGAACAATGTGCCTCTGTAGGCGTTTCTGATGGGTCTGGAGGATAGATGTGGACGAAGTTGCGTTTGGAGTGATATAGGGGCGATGTTGTTTATTGATTTATGAATAATGGTAAGGGTTTTAAAAAGGATTCTCTGTTTAATGGGTAGCCAGTGGAGGTTGCTCAGGATGGGGGAGATATGTTCTTTTTTATTGGTGTTTGTTAGGATTCTGGCCGCGGCGTTCTGTACCATCTGAAGGGGTTTGATACTGTTAGCGGGGAGGCCAAGCAGGATTGCGTTGCAGTAGTCGAGTTTTGAAAAAATAATGGATTGTAGGACAAGGCGAAAATCATTAAAGTGAAGGAGAGGTTTTAACTTTTTGAGGACTTGTAATTTATAGAAGCAGTCCTTGGTGGTGGTATTTATAAAATTTTTCAAGTTAAGTTGATTGTCAAGCCATGCTCCTAGATCTCTGACGTCTGAAGAGAGATCAATATTTAATGAGGTGGATTGATAAAGGTTAGGTGAGTTGATGTATGGGTCGTGTGAGATAAGTAGCATCTCTGTTTTGCTGGAGTTTAAAATCAAGTTAAGGTTGGAGAGTAGTTGTTTAATTGGTTGTAAACAGTCCTCCCAGAAGGATAAGGTTTTTTGAATAGATTCTGAGATGGGTATGAGGATCTGGATGTCGTCTGCGTAGAGGTAGTGGGTAAGCTTGAGTTTTGATAGCAGAAGGCAGAGGGGGAGGAGGTAAATGTTGAACAGGGTGGGAGATAGAGATGAACCTTGTGGAACGCCTTGGTCTGATAGGATGGGTTCAGATTCCTTGTTGTTTATTCTGACCTTGTAGAACCTGTTTGATAAGAATGATTTAAACCAACTGAGAGCCGTGCCTTTAATTCCTATGTTTGATAGTTGGTCTAAGAGTTGTGAGTGATTATGTGGTGTTATAATCATTAACTGTCCCCCGCCTCCTATGTGAGTTTTTTATGAGATTTTTTTGCTAAGAATTACTTCACCTCTGTAACCTCTTCCGTGTGGTGAGCACTATAGACTGTAACTATAAAGGAGTAAAGTTCAGACTTCCCTTTAAAGTGTTGGTTGTGTTGTCCGATTTCAAACGATGGTCCCGACACAGTCGATCCGTGTTTCAGACTGATTGTCTTTCCTCAGGGATGTGGAATGTTGTAATGCAACCAATTTTTGCAGAATCTGAGTGAACTCCGTTGAAAAAAGTCCTCTAGCGATCTTATGTGGATGACTCTTGACGGAGTTGCTCTGGCTCCGTCGCCGGAAGAGTGATTTATGGGATTTATGGGATTTATGGGATAAACACTGTGGATCCATAAAGTCAAGAGGCCGCCAATGAAGAGTGGGTGACTCACCAGAATGACAGCTACTGCCTGGAGACAATACCCTTATTCAATAAACATACACATGCTTACTGTGACTCCAACATCGCTCTAAGCTTCAACAGCAAGAGGAAATGTGGAAAAATGGATTTACACTCACAAAGAGGGGAGTAGCTGGCTTGTTACGACGGTTACTACCCCAAACCAAATAAGCCTGATACTTCACCTTCGATGCATATACAGCATAGTTCTCTGCTTCAACGACAGGGGAGAAGAAAAAAGGGTTCGCACTCACAAAGCGGGGAGTAGCTGGCTTGTTACGGCGGTTACTACCCCAACCAAATGTGTCTGATACTTCACTTTCGATGCATATCCAGCATGGCTCTCTGCTTCAACGGCATGGGAGAAGACTGATACATCACGCATTTCCAGCATAGCTCCCTGCTTCAACAGCAGGGGAGAAGAAAACAACCAATAAGGACTGTATAACATAGTCTGGGTAAAACAAATAAGCATGGGTGTAGCTTGCTTATTGCGGCGGTTACTACCCCTACTACCCCTAACTAATCAAGCTAGATATTTCAATGGTGGGGGAGGAAGGTAAATAGAACCAAGAGCTAAGAGAAACAGATAAGTATGAGAGAAAAAATGTGTGAAGCTTGCTGGGCAGACTGGATGGGCCGTTTGGTCTTCTTCTGCCGTCATTTCTATGTTTCTATGTTTCTATGTGTTGTGCTGAATCCTTTTTATATGTCAGCGGAAGAGCAAAATTTGGCCATTGACCGTGTAAAGACTTGCTGACGTAAACACGCCGACCTGGTGGAGAACTTGTATACGGAGCAACCAGACGTGCTCTCCGGCCTGACAGGAAACTAGGTATTGTGCTCGCGTTAAACTCCCTTAAGTGCCATATTGGAGAATTTAATCTGAAGCGACCAAGGGCCTTTACAAGACGCCCTAAGATGTTAACTGTACTTTTGAAGCAAGTACCGGGGATAGTAAATGATCACTAAGACTTTTTGTTAATGTAAGATCCATACTGTTATAACAAGAGTTCCAATTTAGGTCGTCATTCATTCCCCGTGGGGTTGATGTATTTAGGGTAAAAATCCAGAATGCTTCTCGTTGATTGAGAAGTGCCCTGTTGTCCCCGCCCCTGAACTGGGCTTCAAGATGTTCCAAGATCGTCCATTTCAATTCGGTGATCATATGTCCCCTATCTGTCAGGTGTTGCACCATTGGTGCCGTCATTTTTGCTGTATTGAATCTGGACTTGTGCTCTCCCAGTCTTACCTTAACTGGTCTCGAGGTGCGACCTATATATAGCTGGGGGCATGGACAGATAATGGCGTAAATTACATTGCTGGATAGACAGTTTGTATTGTGCTTCCGCCAGACTTTATATCCCGTAACGGGATCCTCCCATTCGATTCCTTGAATGGTTTGTGCGCACCATGTGCAATTGCCACATGGTTGATGGCCAACTAGTGTCTCCTCTTGTTGGACAGTGTTGATCTGTGCATGGACTGTATGATCTCTGATGTTTCGACCCCGGGACATGACAAATGTGGGCAATTCTTGAAATATGTCATGTATTGACAGTATGTGCCAGTGTCGCCGTATGGCTGATTTAATTATGTTCGATGCATCTGATTGCTTTAATACGCAAGTTAACCGTGTTTCCTGTTTGCTAGGTTTATACTGTAATAACATGTTACGGTCACTGTACTTTGCTCTTTTATATGCTGCATTGATGGCTTTATGAGGATAACCTCGTACCAGGAATCTGCTTGCTAGAATATCCGCTTGGGTTTCAAAATCCCTGTCTGTAGAACAAATACGTTTGGCTCTGAAGTATTGGCTAACTGGGAGACCCATTTTAAAACTGTGTGAATGGTGGCTGGTGAACTTAAGAAGATTATTACGATCTGTGGGTTTCCGGTGTATGGTTGTAAATAGTCTCCCATGTTCTATTCTTATGGAAACATCCAGAAATGTTATAGTGGTTTTTGAAGACTGTGATGTAAACTGTAGATTTGGATCTACTGTATTAATCCATTCTAGGAATGTATATAACTGAGTCTGGGGTCCATCCCAGATGAAGAAAATGTCGTCTATGAAGCGATACCAACATTTTATGTACTGCCACCAGGTGGATGGATAAACCTGGGTATACTCAAAATGAGTTACATAAAGGTTTGCAACTGATGGTGCTAACGGGGACCCCATGGGTATGCCATGGACCTGGTGATAACATTTGTCTCCAAACCAGAAGTAATTATTATATAACACCATTTCTGCTAACTCCAGTAGTAGATTTGTGTGGATTCTTTCTGATGAAGGTCGCTGACTTAGTGTTTCTTCCAAAATCTCCAAAGCTCTATTTTGGGGGATATTGGTGTATAGTGAATTTATGTCCATAGTGATCATATTAATGGACTCCCAATGTATTTGAAGGGCTTCCAAATTCCTCAAAAAGTGGGCTGTATCCTTAATAAATGATGGGGATTTTGCCACAAAAGGTTGCAAAAACGTGTCTATAAAATTTGCCACTGGTTCGAGAACCGACCCGTTTTGGGACACTATAGGTCTGATTGGAGGAGCTGATAAGCTTTTGTGGATTTTAGGCACCGAATAAATTACCGGTTTCCTGGGATAGGAAACCGTAAGATACGATTTTTCTTTGCTGGTTAGCCTGACATTTTGTTCTATTATTTCCTGCACTTTAGACTTGAGAGTGTCCGTAGGGTCTCCTTCAACTGGTTGATAATATTTATTATCATTCAGATGGATCAAAAGGTCTTCTATATACTTTGTCCGGTCCTGTATTACCACGGCGCCCCCTTTGTCAGCCGGTTTGATGACAACTTCTGTCATTCTGTTCAAACTAACCAATGCTTCCTGTTGCTCTGATGAAAGGTTATGCTTACACCTATGTGGATGAGCTTCATAGTCCGACAAATCCTTCAATACTAAAGCCTGGAACATTTGTATGTGGGGGTTCACTGGACCCGGCGGTATCCAATGAGATTTGGGTTTAACCACTGAGGGATCTGTCTCCATTGTATCTTTATCTAAGAAAAACAATCTCAAATTTAATTTACGTATAAAACGTTGAATTGTAATGCGACTATCAAATGCTGAATGTTTAGAAGTTGAAATGTAGGAGAGTCCCTGGTCTAGGAGGGAGATTTGGGGGTCAGTCAAGGGAATTGAAGATAAGTTGACTACCGAAGTAGTTTTTTTGTTTTCTTCTCCTCGTTGCCCTTGAAGTGCCCAATGTCATTTCTTTTGACGTGTTGATCGTGAGGACGTGACCCCTCCCCTGTTGGTTTTCTTACCTCTCCCACGACTGGACCAGCGGTTACTTTGCTCTGATGTACTTGAGTGCTCTACTGAACCTCCCGCGGTGGTTCTCTCTGGTCCTGCTCCGGGATGGTCATCTCCTTCATCAGTGTTGCTGGAATTTTCATCTGATGAAAAAGTGAACCGGACTTTCCTTGATGGTTGTTTCGGACCCATCCACTTGGTTCAACTTAAGCCTAAAACAGCAGGGAATCCTAGTTCGGGAGGAAGTCCTTGCGAAGGTGTATAACCAGCCAGATGCCCTCTCCCCCCCGCAGACGGAGACCATCTCTGTACTCAGCCAGTAAGTGCTGAGCTCAGGTAAGGTTTAAAAAAAAAAAAAAAAGAAAAAATAAAGTTTTACCTGCATCAGAGACAGAGGGGTTTCAGGTCTTCCTCCGGTCTCCGTTCTTGGCACGCCATGCTGATGTTCGTTCCCGCTCCCGTTGGGGTTGGGGAACTGGGCAGCCTGGTGGGTTGAGCAGCCCCCGGTGGGCTAAGCACCACACTTAGGCTTTTTACTTGCACCCTGCGTAGTATGCCGCAGTGGCCGTTTTCACACGCTCTTGTGCCTGTTCTGCTGCCCTCTATAGGCCATCTGTGCATGCAGTGTGTCGGTTCTGTGCACGAGTTGTGCGCTCTTTTTCTGGTGCACTTTTTATGCGCACAAATGTTTTTTACATGCTTAATTTGGCGGACAGGTTGTGCATGCGCCTTGCCGCATTTTCTTCTAGGTGCTTATTTTTTGGGCGCATTTTGTTTTTGAGTGTGAGCTTTTCCAATGCACGTTTACCGCAGTGATGGCGCCGGTAAGCAGGAAGCCTAAGCATCTTCCTATTTGTGTTGCCTGTGATATTAGGGCTTCTCAGCTTGACCTGGCTTCAAACCTGTGTCAGAGCTGCTCAGACACTCAGGGAGAATTTTCTTCCTCAGATTTTTCTAAGCCTGGCTCTTCCCATTCTGATGATGGGTTGGTCATGGCCTTGACTGGGGGGATGCCAGATCTTGGTTCTCCCTTGACTGGCTCCTCTACTGGTGAGGTCAGTTCTGTGGGACCAGCTCCAGGTCATTCTGGGCTTGGTCTGGAGCCAACTGCTTTTTATTGGGTGGAATTTTTTCAAGGCTTACAAGGCTTTCTTCAGCCGCAGTCCTCCACTTCTCCCATTTCTGTATGGTCGAACCCTCAGCCGGTGGCTCCTCCCTCTTCCAGTCCTATGCTTAAACACTCGCCTCGCTCCCTGCATGTGTTCATGACCTGAATCCAAATGGCACTGATGATGAGGCTGATCCTGATTCCCTGGAAGATGGGGAAATTCCTCCAGGGCTGGAACCATATCAAACTATGTTGTGGTTCTTTCATAGAGATAACTGCTGGCCCTGATTTCCCAGACCTTGAAACAGCTGGGTGTTCCTGGATCAGATACTTCCTCAGCCTCAGAGCTGAGGAAGAATCCCATTTTGTTTTCCATACATAAAGCCTCTTGATTTTTCCCAGTGATTTCGGAGCAGCCTCGGAGGGAACGGAGGCAGGCTGCGTGGCTCGGCGCGCGCAGGCTGCCCAAAATTGGCAGCCTTGCGCGCGCCGATCCCGGATTTTAATGATACGCGCTGCTACGCGCGTATTTATTGAAATCCCGTGTACACTTGTTCGCGCCTGGTGCGTGAACAAAAGTACGCGTTCGCGCTAAATTATAACATCTACCCCGATAAGAATTGAGGCTATTCTTAAGCAAGCCTTTGAGGCAGTGGCGATGAATTTACAGATCGCCTCCTGTTATGCCCTAGTGGCAAGATCTTGTCTGCTTCTCTTTCAGGAGGTTGATGAGTCTGGAGGGAATTCCAGAGTGGTTATGGAGCCTGCTGCCACCTTTTTAGCAGACGCAGGCTGTGATTTGGTCCAGACCTCGGCCAGAGGAGAGGCCGGTGATAGTGGCAAGGCTTCAACTCTGGTTGTTAAATTGGTCAGCTGACAAAGCTTCCAAAGCCAATCTTACCAAGATGCCTTTTAAAGGTTCATGTCTGGGAGCAAGTTAGAGAAACTGGCCAGCAAGTGGGGTGAGTCTCCGGTGCCTCAATTGCCAGAGGATAAGAAACAGTTACAGCACCTCTTTGGTATGAAGGATCGTTTCCGGCATTCCAAGCGTTTTCTTTCCTACAGAGGGACAACCTTTCAGTGGACTCTGCCTTTCAGTAGATCTCAGTCCTTTTGTCCCCAGCAGCCCAAGAAAGGAGCGGGCTCGGGTGGTGGACCTTCCCAAGCTTCCCAATGAAGGTTTGCCGACCCACCTTCTGGAACAGGAAACATAAGAATTAATTACAATACAAATTAAAGTATTTCTTGCACATTTTAATAATGTTTTTAGAGGTGTTTGATATTTTTACAAATACAGAGTAAAACAGAAACAGTTCTGCTTACTTTAGCAGTTCTCAGAATAAAGATAGAAGTATTGGCCTTCCCTAGACTCTTTCTCTTCCCTGGGGCCTCCCTAACCCTTCTGGGCCTGACTTTGTATCCCCTGGAAAAAGGAGACTCCCTTGGACCAGAATCCTTTGCTAGGCTGTTTCTTGAGGAGAACTGGACCAGATAGTTGGGACCAATCATTTACTAGAACTGTCAAATTACTGAAAACCCTAAAACTGCCTCTGGAAGAAAACTTTGTTGCCACTATGTTTTAGTCTCTATATTTGAAAGAAAACAAATGATTTTTGGTTCACAAATTGATGCTCTGTAATAAGTACAGACAAGAATTCTGCATTTTGTTTATTTCAAAATTTGGTGGCACAGTCTCAGCCACCCAGGAGTGACTAACGTCCTCGAACAGCAGAGTGCACGAAAATATACAACTATGTGTTAGGCCTTATATTTGAAAGGAAACATAAGAATTAATTACAATACAAATTAAAGTATTTCTTGCACATTTTAATAATGTTTTTAGAGGTGTTTGATATTTTTCACATCGAAATATTTTTAGTAGAACTGTCACAGGCACAATTTTATGCAATTGAGGAGTGTAAAGGTTTGCACAATATGTATACATGATTGCAGGTTGTGGCTCTGTGACTTTTCATCATTAAGACTGTTTAGTAGTGTACCTATCCAAAATGTAATTCAAGTTGGGCCTAAATATAATGATATACAGTACACATACTGACCAATTTACAGCTTTTGTTACAAAGTCTAAAACCATAAAGAGTAATCAGTAAACAAGATGACAAATGCAGAAAAACCTTTTCAAACCTTTACAGACCTTTCTCACCTCTGACTCATCACACTTTCCCCTTCTTTCTTTTTAAACATGCTTGCACATCTCATATGAAATATTAGTATTATACAAATACTTGCCTTTATTTATTCTCTCTACTATACCCACTGTCCTGGGAAAATGAACTCAGGATCTTACATGTCATTACTACTACTAATAATAATATTACAAGAGAAATCAGGACAAGCAGAAATTCACATTCACCAGCACGAAAATGTGGTACCAGCGGTTCTAGGGTGTAACAAATGTGGAGCAAAACTGAAGGGGTAAGGAAGTAAGATTTTCAGAAATCAAAGGTCATAAATGTTGCAAAGTACTAAAATTCCAACCCACTACAATCATGTACACTGATTGTGCAAGCCTTTAAAATTTGCACTGTCAACAAATTTACTGGTAGCAGTTCTAATGTTAAGGTGTTCTGGGGAAACTTCCCTTTCTAGGGTGAGCACCTGCTGTCCCAGGACTGCCTCCTTGGAAAAGGAGCACTTTCCCCCCCCCTTATGAAGAGCGAAAAGGTTGACTTGTTGCCTAAGGGATCTCTATAAATACCCGCATGACCCATCTAGCCCAATTCTGCTGGGGCAATATCCTCAGCAGTCCCTAAACTATGGAACTGAATTTGTTTCGTCCCTCTCTGTTTCCTTTATGGCTTATTCATCTTAGATTGCTCACAGTTCTACTTACCTTAGCAGTTCTCAAAATAAAGATAGCAATATTGGCCTTCCTTAGGTGCCTCGTCCCTGGGGCTTCCCTAACCCTTCTGGACCCTGATTTCTTATCCCCTGGGAAAAGGAGTCTCCCTTGGACCAGAACACCTTTCTTGGCTATTTCATAAGGAAGACCAGACCAGATAGCTGGGACCGTTCTTTTAAGGTTCTTTCCCTCTTCAATGATTATATAGAGGCTGTTGGTATCTGTTTAAGGGAGAATTATTTGATTCGGAACAGCAAAAAGACTGAAGTCCTACAAGTAGGAACCAGTTGGGAGAAATTTCAGCTCCAAATTGAGGGACAGACAGTAATAGCTAGTGACAATGTGAGATCTTTTGGGGTCATGTTAAATTCTAATTGGTCATTGGAAAGTCAAATCAGTGCAGTGCTCCAAACAGCCTATGGTCAATTGAGATTAGTGCGGTAATTGAAATCTTTTTTGAGCTTTTGAACTTTGAAATTTGTAGTCTATGCCCTAGTTATAGCAGTATTAGACTACTGTAATATTTATTTGGGGCTTACTTTTAAGATCTTGCGGGAAGTGGATCCACCACACATATCCCATAGGATATCTTGGAAATCTTCAGCTAGGTATGCACATTCACAGTATTGTCATAAACTTCAACTTCCCTCAGATAAAACATACCGATATGTTAAATTGCAAAACCGATCCTTTTCAATGACAGTATCCAAATAATGAAATGATCTTCCTTGTCAATTAGAGAGGAGATTGACTTAATGCGGGTTCGGCGTAAGGTTAAAAAATTGGTTGATGGTATTTGTGCTGCCAAATTAATTCTTGAGAACGGTTTGATTTTACTTGTTCTATGTGACACTAGCCCTAAGGGTAAAGGCATGAGTGATGATGTTGAAGGTATAGAAATCTTCAGGAAGGGACAAATAATGATGGCTGTACTGAATAATATGTATGTTGTGTTTTATATGTTATTTTTGTTGTTTGATTTTATTGTTTTAAGTTTTTAGTTGATGTGTAGATCGCTTTGAAAGATGTTTACTGTAAAGCGATTAACAAATTTTATAAATTAAAAAAAAAATACTGTCTCACAGGGACAGACTTAAAGATCTAGACATGTATATCTTAGAGGAAAGGTGGGATGGGAGGATATGATAGAGATATTCAAATTCCTCAGGAGGCTAGCCCTTTCAATGTAAAGGAGGCTGAAGAATGAGGTGTCATGGGATGAGAGTAAAAGGGGGTAAAATCAGTAGTAACCTTAGGAAATATTTCTTTATAGAGAGGTTTGTAGATGCAGTGGAGGTAGTGGAGACGAGGACAGTATCTGATTTTAAGAAAGCATGGAATGAACAAGGGTTTCTCTGAGGGAATAATGGAAATTGTAAAGCTAAATTAGTTGGATGGCTGGGCAGACTAGATAGGCCATATGGTCTTTTTCTGCCGTCATTTTTCTATGTTGTCCACATAAATTCCAAATTTTAAATATATTCACTACTTACCTGAATAAAATTTATCTGGATAGCCTATAGGCATTTCAAGGGCATTATGGGATGGAATTGACTTAGCTGAATAACTTATCTGGCTAACTCCGATATTTAGAGTTAGCCAAATCAATTATTTGGCTAAGTCTACGCATGGCCAAGAATAGGTTTAAAGTTATCCGGGAACATGTTCCCGGATAACTTTAAATTTAACTTACTATAATCAAAGAATATAGCCAGTTAAGTGGCAGAAACCTCCCAAAAATAACCCAATATACTGGGCCACCAACCTCATCTCCCAACCCCAGTGAAACAAATAGGCCTTTGCTGGCACTTCCTCTCCATCCCTTAATTTGCAAAATAAAAATTTAAAGTAGGTTTCTTTTTGAAACTCCCCCTGCCTCCTCCTCAGCCACCTCCAGTAAACCTAACCCAAACCCTCCTGCCTCATCCGGAACCCCTCAAAAACCTTACCACCTCTGGGAACTTAGTACAGTCATCCAGCTCCCAGCATGCCCAGTATTGCTTGAACAGTAATGCTAGTTGCGTAAGTCTTTTGTTACCGGCATTGCTGTCAAAACCAGGCTAGACATGTCAGGAGCTGGATGAGGGTTCTGGAGTTCCATTGGGAGGTTCCAGATGGGGCAGGAGGGTTTGGATTGATTTTAAGGGAACGGGGGGAGGGTGTGCTTCTGGAGAGGGCCCTACCATACATTTATATTTTACGAATTTTGGGAGAGGGAGGGGACACTTTTTGGGCCTATAGGCCTGCTATGTATTTACTATATTTTGGAGATACTTAAGAAGGATGGAAGATCACCTGCAAAGACTTGATATTTGTTTCACTGAGGTAGGGAAGTGGGTTGGATTGGGTTGGAAGGCCTGTTAAGGTAGAGTTTTTTTTGGTCTCATTGCCATGTAATTGGTTATATTCTTTGTCAATTTTGAAACAAAATCAGCAGAATTAGAGGATATTCAGCAGGATGTTTATCCCACTGAACATTCCTGATAATCTATCTGGCTAGCGTTAGCCAGTTAAGTTATCTGTTTTATATTTTTATAAATATTGACCTCATAGTATTTTCAAAATTCTTCATGCTCTTGTACATTTTTCACATTCTGCTGTTTAAAAAGTGGAAATTTGCTTCACTGATTTACACAACATATTCTATACTTTAATCATGAAAGAATAATTATATAAATATTGCAAAAGTAAATTAGAAAAAACCAAAAGGTTTTGAATGCATAATTCTTCACCCTCCTTGATGCAATACTTGGTGGAAGCCCTTGTTTATTTCTATTTCATTTATTTAATTTATATTCCACTTTTCGGCACTTCAAAGTGGATTCCACTCAGGTACTGTAGACATTTCCTTATCTCTAGAGGGCTTATAATATAATAGAATGATGCATCAAGCCGCAGTATATGCTGTTTATTGTGCAGTATAGCCCTATCATGGCGATTATTTGTGATCATTTACATCTTTTTGCCTAGGTTCCCACCCCTATGCTAATGAGCTGCTTTGCATGGGATATGCATGCATGAATTTTGCAGATTCATGCAAAGCAGCTCATGCATATAAATAAATTCATACAGCCAACTCAGAAAGTTGTCAGCCATGTTAATTTAACTACACCTCTTGAGAAAATGTTAATCTCATATGAAAGCATTGGGACCCAAATGTGTTAGATGTAAAGGGCCAGTGGAAAAGAAATTGCAGCAATATCAGCCGTTCACATGACTATGGCCCCACAAACTCCCCCCATATCGAATAGACCTCTATCCCCAACCCCTTTCAAAAAAAACATATCCCCGGCAGGCTCCTCCCATCCCCATAATGAAAAATAAATCATCGTTTGTGTATAAAGAAGTCCTAACCCACCCCCTTCCCCTGGACCTCTTCTAAGTCCAAGAAAATCTTGTTAGAGGTCTAGTGGTAACCGCCATCTCCCGCACCCCATTACTTCCAATATCAGATTATTATCCAGTCGGGGGGCTCAGGGCGCTCCTTGGCCCTGTACTCGGTCCAAAACGGCACCAGTCTGACTGAGACAAGGTCTGGGCACCGAACCACAGCCATGTGGCCGAGGTCCAGTGCCCGGACCTTGCCCCAGTCATGTGACTAGGGCTAGATCAGGTTGTACCATTTTGGAAATGATCCTAAGGACAAAGCAAAAACAAAAATAGAGTGGCTCAGCAAGCTGAAAGTGAAATGTCCTCAAGTGGCTTAGTCGAAGTCCAAACCTGAATGCAACAGAAAAGTCTGCGACAACATGTCTTGTCACAGATGCATCAAGCTGCAATGTTGTTTTTGGGGAGAGGTCTGCTATCGCAGCCACACCCACCTGCGATAGTGGAATCCCTCCCATGAAAAAGCATCGTTGCTTGATGCATCCCGGCATAGGTTTGTACCTGAGGCAGTGGAAGGTAAAGAGACTTGCCCAAGGTCAATAGGGTTATTGTTGCAGCAATAACAGCCATAAAGTCATTTAAGGTAAGTGCTTACCAACTTTGCACAGAGGGATGGGGCAGTTTTTGCCATTCTTCCTAGCAGAAGAGCTCAGTCTCTTTCAGGTTGGCTGGGAGCTGTCTGTGGCTTGCAGTCTTTCAAGTCTTGTCACAGACCTTTCTGTTGCATTCAGGTTTGGACTTCGACCGGGCGATTTCAGGGCATTCCCTTTCATCTTGCTGAGCCCCACACCATTTTTGTTTTTGCTTTGTGCTTAGGATCCATCATCCTGCTCCAAAAGTCAGTCTTCTCCCCAGTCCCAGGTCTGTGGCAGACTGGAACAGGTTTTCCTCCAGGTTGTGTCTGTACTTTGCATCATCTGTCTTTCCCTCAGTCTACAGAAGGCTTCCTGTCGTGTCCCCCCCCCCCCCCCTGCTGCAAGAAGACCCTACAACTGTAATGCTGTCACCGCCATGCTTTACTGTAGGGATGGTGTTAGCAGGGTGATGTGCTGTTTGTTTTATGCCACCCATATTGCTTAGCATTAAGACCAAAAAAACTTCTCCCCTTTCTTTGCCAACACTATGTGGCACATCGTGTGGCTTTTCTTCAGTAGTGGCTTCCTTCTTGCCACCCTCTCACATTGGCCATGTTTGTAGAGTAATCTTGAAGTTGTTGAACAGCCAACATTTTCCCCATTCTTAGCCAGAGGCCTCAGTAGTTCTTTTAAAGTAATCTTAGGCCTCAGTGACCACCTGCAGCAGTTTCCTCATCCCACAGCTACTGACTTTGGATGGACAGCCTGATCATGGCAGTTTCTTGGTGATGCCTGTTTCCACTTTACAATGATGGACCTGACCATGCCCCAAGGGATATTCAAACACATTGAACTCTTCTTATGGCCTTCCCGCAGTCTGCACCTTTGAATAACGTTATCCCGGAGTTCTTTCTGCAGCTCATTTGTTCAGCATGTTTTGATCGCTGCTACAAATTCACTTCATACAAACAAACTGCTTGGTTCTTCATCCTGTAGTATTTGAATCAGTTCAATTACTGTGACTGGACACAGGTGGGCACTATTTTAACTTATTATGGGCCTTGTTAAGGCAGTTTTTTGAGCTCTGAGCTAATTTGGGTTTGCTGTGACAGAGTGTGAATATTTATGCAGTCGAGACTTTTTTGTTTTTTATTTTATTCTGGAATATTTCTATAACAGTTCATGATGAAGGTGTAGGATATATTGTGTAGATCAGCGAAAGAAGATCCTACTTTAATGAATATTTATTTGTATTTTTTAGTCAGCAGAGTGTGAAAAATGTACAAAGCTGTGAAGACTTTTACAAAGCACTGTATACACACACTTATCTGAGAGGAGGGGGGATATAACAGTCAAATACCTGAAAGCTGTGAATAATACACAAGTGAGATGTATTTTTGTTCAGAGGAAAAGAAGTTCTAGAACAGATGTTCTCAGCTCTAGTCCTCAAAGGTCTCAAACAGATTTTCAGGGTAACCTGGCTTTGCAGATTCACCTTTGTTTTTAGACTTCATGGAGTGAATTTTCTAAGGAGTTTCATCCATACAAATAATATATATGCTCATAAGTAGCTTGCTAGCAGAATGTATGCTTATTTCCTAAAGCTGGAAAGTAAGTGCGTGCGTTTCACCAGGGAAAATAAGGGGTGGTCTGAGGCGTTCAGGGGTGGATTCAGAAGTACAGATGCAAGTTGCTATTTTGCAAGTATACCCACATATATTACTAAACATGTTTACACCTTATACTAGACCCCTGCAGTCTAGTACACGGGCTTGTCTTTTGTCTGCAGCTTTTGGGTGGGAGGTCTGGGTGCACTGGTGGTTGGGTACAGGGGAAAGTGCTAGAGGGCCTAGGTGAACTGGAGAAAGGACTAGGTAAACTGATGGAGGTATTGGCAAACCAGTGAGTCTATGTAAGTGCACAAGTCAGTATTTTCAGAGTACTTTATAAAATACCTGTCTCCTCATTTAAATCAGGGTTCTTAGGCAAACCTGTTATATATTTTTAGGCTCCTAAAATATAATTGGGTCAATTTTAAGACCCGGGCGGTTCCTGGCGTGCGCACATTGGATGCACCGATTTTATAGCACAGTGTGCGCATGTTATAAAATCCGATGACCGCGTGCACGTGTGCGACGGATTTTAAAATCTGCGGATGCATGTGCAGGCGGCCCGCGACTCGCAGCCCTTACAGAGAGCCCCTGTTCTACCTCAAGGGTTATGGTGAAGGGTAGGTAATCTCCAGTCCCCTTGGACACTGATCTGTTTGGGATTGGGATTTGGGTTTTGGATTAATTACGTGCCTTCCTAGCTAGTGCTGAAGACAAGTTACAAGTCATGTGCAATAGGTAGATCCCTTCCCCAGAGGGCTTAACAATCTAATTTTATACTGAGGCATCGAAGTGTAATGTGATTTGACCAAGCTCTCAAGGAGGGTCAGCGGGAGAAGCAGGATTTTTAGGATGTCTGTAATGAATACGCATATGAGAGATTTGCATGCATGCTGTTTCAATTGTATAAAAATCTAGCTCATGCATATTCATTAGGGATATTCTGAAAACTCAAGTTGTTTGCTGTTTTTGGAGACTGAAAGTTGCTCATTTCTGGTCTTGTTAAGGATGCACTCCCTCACAGAAAGTGTGGTGGATGTGTGGAGTGGTCTCCCAGTGGAGGCAATTACAATGTCAGAATTAAGAAGTCATAGGACAGACACAGAGTAGCCTTAGTAGTGGGGAAGCAAGGGTGTAAAACGGTAATTTGGTAGGATCTGCTGCACTGCAGTCATAAGAGAATGGACAAATTGGGATGGGCCTTGTTGTCATCACATGCGCCATGTACTATTAGGTAGATATTCATAGCTTACAGGGCTAAGTAACTTAGCCGAATAACACTTATCAGCTAAGTTACAATGACTGTGCTGCTGAATATCCATGAAGAAGTTGCTACTTAGCCAGATAACATATTCATTTAAGTTTAGACCTGCTATTGAGCAGGTCTAACTTAGACGGGCAGCTTATCTGGCTAAATCTTAATAGCGGTACTTACCCGGATAAGTTATCTGGCTAAGTAGTGCCACCCCGATCCACCCACTGCCTGTCCCGAAGTTAACCAGATAGCCAGATAAGTTTTCAGATAAGGCCATCTCATAAAAACATAGGGCCAGATATTCAGAAGCTGGCTATCTGGTTAACTTTGGGACAGGCAGTGGGTATCTAGCGGCCGCTGAGCATAACCAGATATTCAGCGGCCGCTAGATTGCCAGATAAGTCCTACTTTATCCAGCTTCTGAATATCTGGCCCTGTGTTTTTATGAAATGGCCTTATCTGCAAACTTCTGAGGCATGGGATGATCCAGATCCGCCTTTTAACTGGTTCAACAGCATTCTGCATTACAATGATGCTTTTACTGCGTGCATGTGCTTCCATACATGCCCTGTTTTCCTAGCTCCCAGGTGGCTTCCCATGATTTATGGGCTGCTCCTGAAACTTCAGATAGTACTGCTGCTCAGCACTCTTCCTAAACTGACATCTTCCTGCACATAAAATTAACCATTATTTAAAAAGAGACTGTCAGGGTTGGGAAAAGGAAACTTTATATCCTCTTCAGATTTCTTTGTTTCAAAAATCGGTCACAATATAGTGAAATACAGACTTTGGCTTCTCAGTATTATAAAATGCAAGTCAGAAACTTAGGTCTGTAAATGGAAATGTTTTTCCTAGATTCCCAAAATATAGGATACAAATAATGCACTCCCCTTTAGTTAGTTACGACTTAGCTTTGAAATTTATAATCACTTTAATTCTGCAGCAACGAAAATATTTTGATATAAAGGCTCTTGGCATCCTAATGATGCTTTTAACATTTTTTCCTTTTAGGGACGCTTTGCACTTTTTTTTTTAAACATAAACAATGTAAAGTATTGAGAGCTTGTATGTGTGCCATATTACAACAGCTGATATTTACTTAAAAACTGAATCTGACAGCAGGCAAGGACCGGAAGGCCCCTCTAGACTGCATAATTTGTTCATAGTTTTGGAGAGTCAGTGGAGTTCAGCAGGATCTACCAATGACTTTACCTCAATCTGCATGTCTTTGCCGCCGCCTCTCAGAACATACATAGTAGCATGGTAATCACAGAAGATAAAGACCAAATTCTCCATCTAGCCTGCCCTGCAAGCTGCTTATTGTTGTAACTGACACTACGTGCGGGTCACCCCCATGCACCCCTTTTCTTCATTTCCAACCTCTAGGGATCTGCCGTGCCTTTCCCATGGCCCTTTTGAATTAATTTACTGTTTTCATCCTTGTCACCTCTTCTGGGAGGGCATTCCAGGTTATCCACCACCCTCTCCGTGAACAAATATTTTCTCATATTGGTTCAGAGTTGCCCCCCCCCCCCCAAGTTTCATTTTGTAACCAAGATGAAAGTAAAAAAAACATTTTTAAGTTTTTGAAAGTGATTATATTCAATAGGTTTTTATATTCTGGGGGTAATATTCAGTCACTGGCCAGATTACAAAGTTAGCCAAATAAACTTAACCGACTAACTTTGGAGGAATAGTCAGTGGTGCATTCATACTGAATATAGCTGGCTGTCTTTAGGATTACTCTATGGCACGACCAGAGTTAGCTGAATATGTTATCTGGCTAATTCTGAATATCTGACTTACGGGCCGATACAGTAAACCGAGCGGGTGAGCGCCCACTCGCCTGTGCGCGCGATTCAGTAACTTCATTTATTTAAATTAGTGCCCGCGGTAAAAAGAGGCCCTAGGGACAATAGCACGTCTCTAGCGCCTCTTTTTTTGATGGAAGCAGTGGCTGTCAGCGGGTTTGACAGCCGACGCTCAATTTTGCCGGCAGCGGTTCTCGAGCCCGCTGACAGCCATGGCGTCTGAAACCGGATGCCGGCAAAATTGAGCGTCCGGTTTTCAACCCACGGGCCCATTTTAAATTTTTTTTTTTTTTAAACTTTTGGGGCCTCCGACTTAATATCGCCATGATATTAAGTTGGAGGGTGCACAGAAAAGCAGTTTTTACTGCTTTTCTATGCACTTCCCCGGCGCCGGCAGAAATTAATGCCTACCTTTGGGTAGGTGCTAATTTCTTAAAGTAAAATGTGCGGCTTGGCTGCACATTTTACTTACTGTATCACGCAGGAATGACTAATAGGGTCATCAACATGCATTTGCATGTTGCGGGCGCTATTAGTCTCGGGGGGGGGGGGGGGGGGGGGGTTTGGCAGCGCGTTTTCGACGTGCTATTACCCCTCACTGAATAAGGGGTAAATCTAGCGCATCAAAAACGCGCGTCCAAATGCCAGTTAACAGTGCTCCACCGGAGCGCACTGTACTGTATCGGCCTGTTAGCCGGTTAGCTGTTTAATTTAACTTTGCCCAGGGAAAGTCCCTGGAATGCCCCTATGAAATCCAGCTAAACATTAGCTGGATAGATGGAGGAGTATTGAAAAGTTGGCATTTAGCCAGATAACTTATGAGTTATGTGGCTAAATGCTGCTGAATATTGACCCCCTTAGTGTTTTTGTAACTTTTACTCTTATACTACAAGGAAAAGCAGGGGTCAATAAACACACAGTAAATGCTGAAGAGACAGAGAGGCCAAACATAGCTCACCTGTGGGTTATGCAAAAACTTGAATGTTCTTTCATGATCCCTTTACTGTTTTGTACAAGCACCAAGATCTGAATGCAGGAGATGGGTGCTATTCCGAGGCACTTGCCACACAAAACAGATCAGAACTGCAAAAAATCCAGCCTTTTCTTTCAAGGTTCCCCCTTTTTTTTTTTTCCATCCCTGAAAATGGGATGGTCTGTCTGTAATGGAGGTCATTTTCAAACTGCCTGCCATGGTACAAAGTTTGCAGGTACTTTTACCTGTGGGCTTTGCAACAATTGTTAAAGGAAAGTAATTGCATCCTTTCCCTTTTAAAGTTGCTGTGGGCACAAACTACCGCTGGACGTTTGCCTCTGCTTTGTAAGTGAGTACTTTTCCCATGGAAAATAATGCACATAAATTTGAAAATGCAATCCACCCATGTACATTTCCTCGCCCGACCTACCCACCAGGGAAGGCTTCCTCAATGTGGACAAAAGTACGTGCCGTGTGGTACACTGCATGCGCTTTAAGCCACGTCAAAGGAGGGTAGCTTTAGAAATGTAAATAGCTTTAGAAATGTATTTGTTTTATTTTATTTATTAAAATGTGTATACCACTTCATTCATGCAAAATGCTCAGAGCGGTTCAGAATAGTCAGTAAAATAAAACATAACACAAAAACATACAAAATCAAAACCATCATTTCAGGTCTCCTTTTATCCCTGCAAACTTCTCAGCTAACTCAGCCCACACTTCTTTTTTTTTTTAATTTTTATATACTGATGTTTGATCTCAATCGAGATATCACACTGGTTTACATTCAGGTACTGTAGGTATTTCTTGATCCCCAGAGGGCTTACAATCTAAGTTTTTGTACCTGAGGCAATGGAGGGTAAAGTGACTTGCCCAAGGTCACAAGGAGTGACAGTGGGACTTGAACCCTGGTCTTCTGGTTCATAGTCCACTGCCCTAACCACTAGGCTATTCCTTCTCCCCACACATATTAGGATCCTTTTTTTTTTTCTTCACTATCAGAACCATAGTTCCCCTTCAATCACCCTCATCCCAGACACATCATTAAAAACCCCTTGCCTTCATCACCATCCCCTAGACTTTCTACACTCTAGACGCCTTAAACAAGATTGATGTAACAGCTTTACGGAATGCCAGCAAGTCGATTGTTACCCCTGCCTCCTTCAACAAGCAGTTCTAAATTGTCCTCAGTAAACTTGAATGTTATAGTTTTGGCTGCAACCTGCCAGTGAATGCATCTTTTTTTTTTTTTCAAATGGTGCATTCACAGCCTGATATTTTCCTCTTCGTTTCTAGGCTGCTGCAATGGCCACCTCTGCTGGGACTGTGTCAGAGGATGCTGCAGAGGATGCTGGGGGAGGGCGGATGTCACACAGCTCCTCTGAGATCTCCAAGTTCAGCTCTAAGAGTGCCAAAGAGCGGAGGAACCGCAGGAAAAAGAGGAAACAGAAAGAGCTATCTGAGGGAGAGGAGAAAGGGGACAATGAGAAGATAGTGGAGTCAGATGATGGGATGAAGAGGAAAGGTTTCCGGTTGCCAGATAACAGGCTGGGGAGGAAGTTCTCCATCATGAACCAGGTGAGTGATTGACATTGCTTCCTTACATCAATGAAGAGACTTCTGTGGATTTTGTTTGGCTCTTTTTGAACTTCCAGCTTACTTGGAAGCAGCTCACTATGGCATCTTTGAAGCTAGCCAGGTTTTCCCCATTTTTTATATTTTTATTTATTTAGTCACAGTTATTATCCATCTTTCCAAGGCCAAACTTGACCAAGGTGGTTTAGAACCAAACATTCAAAAACATAGCCCACAAGATGCATCAAACCAAATAAAATGCAAGCTTCATAAGAACATAGGACAAAATGCAACCTATTAAAACAGTACCTCATACCCCTCTCCCGTCTAGCCCACCAATTTCAGCCATAGTCCTCAGCTAGGGATCACTGGCCATGTCTTCCTCCGGAACCCATTATGTGTATACACTATATCTGGCCAGTAAATATTGATGTTGAATGATGACTGAGATTCCCCTTACCCCTCCCTTAGGAGGCTGTCAACACGGCCCCTGCAGCATCCCCAGCCCCAAACCAGCCTAAGATGCAAGAACAGATTCCGGGAACTGAACCTAAATCTCCTACGTGTTTATTTTGCTTATATACTACCTTTATGCAATTAACAGTTCTGGTCATCAAACAGAAAAATATGATATAAACTGACATTTGGTTGCCATGAGGGTTGACAGATCTGGAGAGAATGGAAAGGCCAGTAGCCAGAGAAAACAAAAGCAAACTAAATGGTCATATGGAAAGAGATTTAAATGGAGAGGACCAAGTGGAAGTACGGGGTAGTGGGAAACGTGTTTAACCCTTACTATGACTTCTACCCCTGATCCCTGCAATATTTGGATAGAGCTAGCATTGGCTGTAGCTCGCACATTCTGTTCCTGGATATGTTTGTGACACTCTTTTTTTTGTACCTGCTCTGTAGAGGAGGGCATGGAATTTCAGTTTTTGCTGCACTAGCTAAAAATGTATATTTGCCGGACTTGCACATCCTGAGACAAATGCAGTAAGTTGCGCCCAGCCTAGCACAGGGGTTTACTCATGGTTGGGGTGCATTTTGTGCCTGCAAAAAACAGTATCTGATGCAGTAAGGGTATTGGTGCATACAAATTGCACGCACTAACAAGCGTGTATCCGATAGCGCCCAACACATGTACATTCTATGGAAATGAAGACATTACCTATTACTGCCCGATGCAGGAACGAGCGCCGAAAGGCTGGGTGCCCAACACACATTTTTTTAAGCCGGAAAATTAACTCCAGCTCTGGAGGTGAAGTAAAACTTACTTGCAGTCAAGGGCTCATGAGAAACAGAGAAAAGATTTTCTCTTTCATAGTAACATATTTGCTGCAACTCCAGTTTCCCTGGTCATGTCAAAGTACATGTTTTACGTCATATATATTTTATTCTCCACCTGGTTTCCTTGTAACCAATTCAATAAGTGAAGGGAATGTACAGGCTGAGGAAAGAAGGTCAGAATTTTAATTGGTATCCTCAGCATGCATTTTCAACAATTAACTTGAATTAACTTGAAATTGTAACAAACGTACAATTTTGGCGACCTTGTGCCCAATGTATTAAACTTTTGAGCACTTTAAACACTCATTTCTTCCCAGCGCGCCTCCGATTGCACTCTCATTTGAATATTGCATCGGGCATAAAGGGGATGCGGTTGCGCATACGTTAGGAAAACGAGCGCTCATTTAGGCACCCATTTTTTATTTTTTTATTTTTTATTTATCCGTTTTAAAAAAAAAAAAAAATACAAAGAACTTCTTTGCAATGAAACAAAGAAAAGTATCTCTAAAGAATCATATTACATACATTCATGTATATATCTCTATCTTTATATAATTTCAGCTATTTCTTTTTATTCATTGGAAATAGGAGGGGGAGGAGAAAAAGTCAGAGGAGACTTATAAGAAACAACAATAATAAAAATTATTGTTATTGCATGGTACTCCTTTACAATAATTTGTCAAATCCCTCAAAATGCAGCTCTACACCCTCCCATTTAGAAACTGTCTCAATTGTTCTGGCAAAAAGAAAATATATGTATTTCCAGATAATTTTATTATGCATTTGCATGGATACCGTAGAAGAAAATTCGCGCCCTTAGACAAAACTTCAGGCCGCATTGACAAAAAAGATTTCCTACATTGTTGAGTAGTTCTTGAGAGGTCTGGATAAACACGTACCAGAACTCCCATAAAGGGAACATTTAAATTCTTGAAATATGCTTTCATCAACTGACGCATGTCATACTCAGAGAAAAAGGAAATAGAGGACTGCACGCTCAGAGACTTCCATACTAGAGCTCTCCAGATAATCTGTTAAATTTGCAAAATCATCCCTGGCTCCAATCAGTGGTGTCGGGGGGGGGGGGGGGGGGGAGGGGGGCACTCTTTCTTGTTGGTAAAAACAAAATCTTTTTCACCAAAGGAACCAATTTCAAAGGAATTTTTAGAGTCTCTGTCACAAATCTTTTGAATGTCACTAATGGTGGTTCACCCATAATCTTCGGAAAATTCAGCATTCTCACATTCAAATGTCTTAAGTAATTTTCTATTGACTCAAGTCTCCTCAAAGATATTATATGATCTTTCGTGAAAATGCTGTTTGTCTCTTGCAC
This sequence comes from Rhinatrema bivittatum, assembly GCF_901001135.1. Taxonomy (NCBI): domain Eukaryota; kingdom Metazoa; phylum Chordata; class Amphibia; order Gymnophiona; family Rhinatrematidae; genus Rhinatrema; species Rhinatrema bivittatum. The sequence goes on along the minus strand of NC_042617.1, from coordinate 293,489,991 downwards.
TCCTTTAATATCACCGGACAAAACTTGTATAGGGTTAGAATGTTCTTGTAGTAACTTTGAATGATCCTTTTCGACAGTCTAGCCTTTTTCAAATTTTCCCAGCAATCGAGACTGTGCACTAAATGTTTGGGACATCCCTGCCATTAAGTCCCACAGGGTCTCCAATGTTATTACCGCTGGTTTAACAATCTCCAGGGGAACCAAGAAGTTCTCTCCTACCTCCTCCAAACGCAGTCCTCCTCCCGATGTCTCCAGAGATTCGGCTCCTGTATTCAAACCTCTCCTCTCAGGAGTCTCATGCCATGCAATCTGGAGGGGTGAGTCCGTCCCTGCTACCGTTTGGTTGGTAAGTCCACCACGCTGAGCTTGTCCATTAACGCTTCCGTCAAGGAGCCCAGCCGTACCGACTTCTCGGAGGGGAGAGATTCGCAGTGGCTCTCGGGGATCAGGTGGGCTCAAGGTCATTTCACCTGGCGAAAACATGGTTCCTCTCCACATCTCGTCTGCAGGGCTTGAAGTTCTCAATCTGGAGTTAAGAACAGCATACTGAGTGATAAATCTCTGCCCAGCAGGCCCAGGTGAATCTGGTGGAAAGACCCTCACTTTCCCCTTTCTTTTATGCAGCTTTCTCCTGATAGAAGGTAAAAAAGCAACTTTTTAAAGGAAACAGGAGCAGTAGAGTCCTCTCAGGCGGCCATCTTGGATTCCTCCCCGGCACCCGTTTTTGATGTGTGCTTTATTGCATTGACCTCCCTGAGAGTAGCAGACAGGGAAAGTTGGGAGGGAAGGGGGAAATCAAATCAACCAGTGCGTTCTCCGAAGACAAGCAGGATGGTAGTCCTCAAACATGGGTGACATCATCGGATGGAGCCTGGCACGGAAAACTTATGTCAAAGTTTCTGGAACTTTCACTGTGCATACTGAGCATGTCCAGCATGCCCTATACCACCTACTCAGGCAGGGTCTGTCTTCAGTTTCTTTATTTCTGCAGAGTTTTCTCCTCATGGTTGATTGAGCTTGTGTCTTTTCTTCCCCGCCCCGCCCCCTCCATGTTGTCATCTGGAGCGACAGCTTAAATGGTCCAAAATGCCGTCGGAGGCACCGCATACTAGGGTGTCGTGCAACAAAGGGGCGTGCCTCTTTGTGCGCCCCTTTGTGTGTTTTCTAGTGCCTTCTTTTTTTATTTAACATAATTTTTCAGCTTTTAACGTTTGATATGTCAGTCTGACCTCCTATACCTATCTTATGCTATCTCTCTACTCAGCATCTATCATGGAGATCCCTATGATATCCGGACAAGGTAAATACGGCTACCTCAGCAACCTATGCCGTAAACCATAAGCTGTTGGTAGAAACTCTTTAATTAGTATTTCTCCTTCTGTTGCAACTACCAGTGTTCTGTTCTCCTCTATCGCCTTACTAATTTGCAATGCTCAATCCATTAGAAAAAAAACCTACCATCATTTATGACCTTTTAACTGAATATAAACCTGATTTGTTTCTTTATTACTGAATCTTGGCTTTCTGATACTGAGACCATTATCATTAACTCACTATCGGGCCAATACAGTAAAAACGTGGGAGAGCGGGCGAACGCCCGCTCTCCTGTGCACACGATACAATTTCCTAATTTATTTAAATTAGGCCCGGCGGTAAAAAGAGGCAGCTGTCAGCGTGTTTGACAGCTGACGCTCGATTTTGCCGGTGTCTGTTCTCGAGCCCGCTGACGGGCTCGGAAGCCGGACGTCGGCAAAATTGAGCATCTGGTTTTCGACCCAACAGTTGCGGGCCCATTTTAATTTTTAATTTTTTTTTAATTTTTTACTTTTTTAAACTTTCAGAACCTCAGACTTAATATTGCCATGATATTAAGTCGGAGGGTGCACAGAAAAGCAGTTTTTACTGCTTTTCTGTGCACTTTCCCGGTGCCCGGAGAAATTAGCACCTACCTTTGGGTAAGCGTTAATTTCTGAAAGCAAAATGTGCGGCTTGGCTACACATTTTGCTTTCTGAATCACGCGGGAATACCTAATAGGGCCATCAACATGAATTTGCATGTTGCAGGCGCTATTAGGTTCGCACATCCAAAATGCGTGTCCAAATGTCCAAATGTCTGACCACTGTACTGTATCGGCCCGAATGTCCTTCTGACCACATCCCTTTCCCTGAACCTAGACCCAACTGCCAAGGTTGGAGGGCTGCTTGCATTGGTCAAAGCCTCTTTCACCATATAAAAAGACTCTACCCCTGATCTATCTTTACGAATTTTTACTTATATGTACTTCAGTTGCCAACTTTGTAATCATTTACTGTCCCTCTGGTTTTTTACACTCCAACTTATCTCCTCTACTCGAAACTATATCAACCCTTCCAGTTGATTTATTCAAAACCATCATTGTCGGTGATTTTAATATTCACATACTCTCTCACATTCCTGCTTCTTTTCTTGATGCCATGTCTGGTCTTGGTTGGGAACAATTGATAGATTTTCCCACCCATAAACTAGGCCGAACCCTCGATCTTGTATTCTGTAACTCTCAATTTATTTCCTTACCCCCAACTGTGCTTTCTATGCACCCTGTACCTTGGTCTGATCACACTCTGATGTCTCTCTATCAACACAAAATGTAAAATCCCAAACCTTGCTATTAAAAAGAATAAAAAGTTTTCTTACAAAAGAAAGAAGATAAGCACAGTCATTTGTAGAAGCCTTTCTGCCCAGCATGCCCCTAAATATTAATTCTGATGTTAATTGTACAGTCGCTAAGTGAAATTCTGCTATTAATAATACTCTTGATTCTATTGCCCCTCTAATTCCATGTCACATAAAATATAACCCTCTGCTCCCTGGTATTCTGATTCTCTTCTAACTTATAAGTCCATCCTTAGACGTCGTGAACGTTACTGGAGAAAATACCGCACTACTTCCACTAAAAGCTCCTCCTTCAGCTGCCTGAGGAAATATAGAAAAGATATAGATATTGCCAAAAACACTTTTTACTCAAAATAATCACTGCAAATGGAAATCCTTCCATCTTGTTTAACATTGTCAAGAATCTAACGATAATCACTCAAACTTCCTTCACTGAAGTTGATAATACACTATATAACCGCATAGCAACTCATTTTCAGGATAAAATCTCAAATAACTTTTTCCAACTCCCTAGACCCAAATCTTCCTCCCCACTAACTGATTGAAGCTGGTGCACTTTTTCTCTTGTGGATATTCCAACAATCACTCGCATACTTTACAAAATGAAAATCGCTTTTTCCCCTTTTAATCCCTGTTCTGGTCAATACCTAAAAGCCTTAGGTAAACTTGCCAGTCCTTTTCTTTGTCAGTTTGTAAACCAATCCCTTGATACAGGCATATTCCCAGATACTCTTAAACTTCTATCCTTCCAGTTTCCAAGAAAAAAAAACCTAAGATCTCTCTCTCATGTCAGTAACTTACATCCTACTGCCTCCCTCACTAGGCTAGCAAAACTACGGTAATTGAATCTGTGGTTTTGCATCAGCTCATTGACTATCTGACAATGCATTCCTTCATCCAAATCAACACTGGTTTCAAAAAGGTCACAGTACAGAAACCTTATTACTATTCTCTTTTGACACTTTAGTTGGAAGTTTTAATGCTGATATCGATTACATTTTAGTGTTTTTTCATATTTCAGCTGCCTTTGACACTCTGGATCATCAAATCTTCCTCTCCCAATTACAATCCATTGGTCTAACAAACACTGTACTAGAGTAGTTTTGATTGTACTTATCCAATCGCTCTTACCAAATTAATATTGTCCCTCATTCTTCTGATTGGTACACACTTTCCTTGGTGTCCCCCAAGGTTCTTTTCTCTCTGCCATTCTATTTAACATATATCTTATATCACTATGTCACTTACTCAAGAGTCTAAATATTCAGTTTAAAAATGTATGCAGATGACATTCAGTTCTTTGTACCCTATTCCTCATCTTGGTCTACTACATTATCTACTGTATGTCTATACATAAAAATAATGAACTCTTGGTTGTTTCATAATCTCTTCAAATTAAATACATCCAAAACAGAGGTTCTCCATCTTTCCACAATACCCCATTCTGCTTGCAGTCCTCCTTCACACTTGATCCTAGATGATGTATCCATCCCTATAGTTTCTAAAGCTCGAAATCTTGGAGCAATTCTAGATTCCAGCTTATCGATAGTTAATCATATCTCCACAACTGTCAAAAATTCTTTCTATAAACGTCGTATGTTACAAAGACTGTTCTCTACTATTTGCTGATGATTTTCACACTGTTACAGTCACTTATCTTTATTGGTATAGACTACTACAAAGCCCTCTACCTTGGTCTCCCTGATAACACTCTCCATCCATTGCAGCTAATTCAAAATATCGCAGTGCGCATGCTAATTGGTGCTTTTCGGAAAGAACACATTACTCCAATTTTACACTCTTTACACTGGCTCCCTGTCTGCTATAGCAGTGGTCCCCAACCCTGTCCTGGGGGCCCACCAGCCAGTCAGGTTTTTAGGATATCCACAATGAATATGCATGAGAGAAAATTTGCATGCACTGCCTCCATAACATGCACATTTTCTCTCATGAATATTCATTGTGGATATACTGAAAACCCAACTTGCTGGTGGGCCCCAGGACAGGGTTGGGGACCACTGCGCTACAGAATACAATACAAGACTCTATCCATTATATACAATTTAATATATAATGATTCCTCTATCTGCTTTGTTCATTACTTTGTATTTAACAACCCAGCAGGCAATTAGCTTCACATAAAAATCTCCTAGAAGTCCCTACTGTCCGTATTGCAAGGCTTGATATTACTAGAAGATATGCCTTCTCAGTCGCCAGCCCCTCACTCTGAAATTCCATCCCAGATTACCTAAGGCAGATAACATCTCACAAAGAATTTAAGAAAGACCTAAAAACATACCTTTTCTTTATAGCTTTTGGATCATTTTCTACTTCTCAATAACCCTTTTAAGGTTAATCCATTCGCTCATCAATGAATACTGAGACAGTCCTACCTCCAGGTTTTAAACCCCAAACTGTTGATGTTTACTGTTTTTTGTATGTTTATTTTCATCATTTTATGATACGTCTATTTTTGTTATTTTATATATATTTTAATCATTGTAACCCATTTTGACAAATGTTTGTTGTAAAGGTGGTATATAAACATTTTAAAATAAATAAGTCTTTCTACCGGCAGAGGAGGTACTATCCTCCAGCCCCTCGCTCCCGTTTGCAAAGGGTGAGCTCCTGTGGCCATCCCAGGCCTCAGAGAGCTGCACATGTTGAGGCTGTTGGGCCACATGGCCACAACCATCCATCTTACTCCCTTGGCATGCTTACACATGTGCAGAGCCCAATGGACCCTGAGGTTGCAATGGTGCCAGGCCACAAAGAGCCTCCGGGCTTGCATCTGAGTCACTTCATTTCTCCAGGACTCTTTGTCCTGGTGGTGGGTTCTCTAGAATTTGGAATGGGGAATATCTTTCCAAAGTCCCCCTACCCAAATTGTCCTAACCATGGGTGTGTCCACTTCGGGGTGGGGAACTCATATGGTCCACCCAGGAAGCACTGTGTCAGATCAACTTCCTAGAGCTCTGGGCGGTCAGGTACGCACTATGGGTTTTCAAAGATCAGCTGTCCAACAAAATTGTCCTGATCCCAACAGACAACAAAGTTGCGATGTGGTATATCAACAAGCAGGGAGGCACAGGGTCATAATTCCTATGTCGGGAAGCGATCCAGATCTGGTCCTGGGACCTGTCCCATGGGATAGTACTCAGGGCCATGTATCTGGCCGGAACAGAGAATGTGATGGCAGACAGATTGAGGCGTGCCTTCAGACCACATGAGTGGTCTCTGGTCCAGTGGGTAATGAACCAGATCTTCCACCTCTGGGGAAACCTGGATATGGACTTGTTCATGTCCCCCTGCAACAGGAAGGTGACTCAGTTCTGCTCAGTGTACAGGTCAGTCATCAAACCAGCATCGGATGCCTTTGCCCAACATTGGGGCAGGGGTCTTCTGTACATGTATCCTCCAATTCACCTAGTCACAAAGACTCTCTTGAAACTTCACGAAGACCGTGGGACTATGATTCTCATAACCCCTCATTGGTCGAGACAAGTCTAGTTTCCACTCCTTCAGGAGTAGTCCATCCGGAGACCGATCAGTCTGAGAACGTCCCCAGATCTCATCACACAAGATTAGGGCAGGCTGTGGCATCCCAACCTTCAGGCCCTGTCACTCACAGCCTGGATGTTGAGAGGTTAATTGTGTAGCTGCTCAATCTTTCTGATGATGTCTCAGGTCCTGGTGGCTTCCAGAAAGCCTTCCACTAGAAAGTCCTACAGACTGAAGTGAAGGAGTTTTTCTGTGTGGTATGAGCAGAATACCCTAGATCCATTCTCCTGCCCCACACAAAAACTGCTTGACTACCTCCTACACCTATCAGAGGCTGACTTGAAGACCAACTCTGTTAGACGACTTCTCAGTGCAGTTGGCGCATACCACTGAGGTGTAGCTGGTGTGCCCATAGTTGTATGCTTCATGCGGCGCCTGCTTCAATTGAAGCAGCTCCTAAGGCCTCCCACTGTGTCTTAGGACCTCAATGTGGTGTTAGCTTAGCTGATGAAAGCTCTTTTTGAGCCACTGCACTCCTGTGACCTGAAATACGTGATCTGGAAGTCATATTTTTGGTGATGGTCACTTCAGTGTGCAGGGTCAGCGAGCTCCAGGCTTTAGTTACTTATCCACCTTAAACCAAGTGTTATCATGATAGGGTGCGTATGCAAGACTATCCTAAGTTCCTACCTAAGGTGGTGATGGATTTCCATCTTAACCAGTCAATCATCCTGCCAACATTCTTTCCCAGGTCCCATTCCCAGGTGAACAAGCACTGCACAGTTTGGATTGCAGGAGAGCCTTAGCCTTCTATCTGAACCTATAGATAGCGCACCCAATTTTTTATTTCTTTTGCCAGGAATAGGTTGGGGGTTGCTGTTGCCAAACAGACACTATCCAGTTGGCTAGCAGACTGCATCTCCTTCCATTATGCCCAGGAGGGATGGCATCTTGGGGGTCACGTCAAGGCTCATTCTATCAGAAGCATGGCAATGTCGGTGGCCCACTTGCGAGCAGTTCCTGTGGAGGAGATCTGCAAGGCTGCAACATGGAATTCTCTCCACATATTCACATCTCACATCAGCCATCCCTGTCTGGATAGGGATGGCTGACGTGATAGTAGGTTCAGCCAGTCTGTCCTTCAGAATCTCTTTGAGATGTAGAACCCAACTCTCCCTGCCTAGGGCCCATTGTCTGGGTTCAGGCTGTCTCCCCCTCTGTTACCAACAGCATTGTGGTTGTTGTGCCTGTTGGCACCTGGTTGGTACTTGTGGGTCCCCTTTTGTGTTGGGGAGCAGCCTGTAGCTAGGGATTCACCCATGTGTGAGGACTACCATCCTGCTTGTCCTAGGAGAACAGGTGTTCTCCTAGGACAAGCAGGATGGTAGTCCTCACAAAACCCGCCCGCCACCCTGTGGAATTGGGTTCCTCCTATTTTTTGTGTTAAATTTTATCGTAATTCTGTGTTAGGAGACTGAAGAGGGACCCTGCATGGATGTGTGGTATAGGTCATGCTGGGTATGTTCAGTATGCAAAGTCAAAGTTCCAGAAACTTGAACATAAGTTTTCCGTGCCGGGCTCCATTCGATGATGTCACCCATGTGTGAAGACTAACATCCTGCTGTCCTTGGAGAACACCTGTTACAGGTAAGCAACTGTGCTTTCTGATAGGTTATCATAGTGTCCCAAAACACTATGTCAGCACCAATTCATCTTTTATGCAGATAGGTGCCATCAATAAAGTAAAGTGAAGGACATGGGAAGAGATCCATTTTGTTTGTGGCACATACTTGCATACAAGGGACATCATTGCAAAAAAAAAAAGCCATTTCTGGTACTCGTATGTGTCTCAGAATATGCTGAGTAATTCTGTACTTCTCCGTGGACAAGCAGGAGCAAATTCAGCCACAGAAGTAGGTAATGACTCTTAGAGGTCAGAAACACCTAGGAGTCTTTCTGAGCATGCACAGGTGTTCCTGTGCAGCCACCACCACACAAATCTCTTCAATCATTTTCCTTCTGTTGAAAGCTAAAGGATGATTTTGCTCTCTCATCTGCTGGGACATTTTTGAGCTTTTTCTTATTTTTATTTTTTTTCCTTCAGTATTGTTCTCTTCCATTTTTTTCTTCAAGTCTCCTTAAAAAAAAAACCAAAACATATTTTGTTGTAGCCTTACTTTTTCTCATTCATCATCCTGTCAGAAAAAAATATCTAAACAGGGGTAAGAAGACTCTTAAATTATATGCCAAATGCAGGCACATAATGTCTGTGCTTGATCGCAATGACATCTGCCTGTGTTGCTTGGGGCCCTTGCATGATATGTAACTACCGAGCATGTGGGAGAATGTCCCCCAGGGATACATGTATACAGAAAGCTTAATCTTAAAGATCCATTCTCCTCCCCATTTGACAAGAAAAGGAGGCGTGCTTTATGTCCAGGATGGCATAGAGTCCAACAGAATAAAGATCCTGCAAGAGGCTAAATGCACAATTGAATCTTTATGGATAGAAATCCCTTATGTGCTGGGGAATAGTATAGTGATAGGAGTATACTACCATCCAGCTGGCCAAGATGGTGAGATGGACAGTGAAATGCTAAGAGAAATTAGGGAAGCTAATCAAATTAATAGTGCAGTAATAATGGGAGATTTCAGTTACCCCAATATTGACTGGTTAAGTGAAACATCAGGACATGCTAGAGAGAGAAAGTTCGTGGATGGAATAAATGACAGTTTTATGGAGCAATTGGTTCAAGAACCGATGAGAGAGGGAGCAATTTTAGATCTAATTCTCAGTGGAGCACAGGATTTGGTGACACTGGAAATGGTGGTAGGGCTGCTTGGCAATAGTGATCATAATATGATCAACTTTGAAGTAATGACTGGAAGGGGGACAGTAAATAAAGCCACAGCTGTAGCACTAAATTTTCAAAAGGGAAACTTTGATAAAATGAAAAAAATATTTAAAAAAAACAGAAATGAGCAGCTACAGAGGTAAAAAGTGTGCAACAGGTGTGGACATTGTTTAAAAAAACCCAAACCATCCTAGAAGCATAGTCCATATGTATTCCTCGCATTAAGAAAGGTGGAAGAAAGGTCAAGCAATTGCCAGCTTGGGTAAAAAGTGAGGTGAAAGACTATTTTAGCCAAAAGATCTTCATTCAAAAATTGGAAGAAGATCCATCAGAAGAAAATAGGATTAAACATAAGCATTGGCAAGTTAAAGGTAAGAGATTGATAAAACAGGCTAAGAGAGAATTTGAAAAGAAGTTAGCCGTAGAGGCAAAAATGAACAATAAAAACTTTAAAAAATATATCCAAAGCAGAAAGCCTGCGAGGGAGTCAGTCGGACTGTTGAATGATCAAGAGGTTAAAGGCGCGATAAGACCATCACGGAAAGATTAAACAATTTCTTTGCTTCGGTGTTTACTGAAGAGGATGTTGGGGAGATACCTGTTCTGGAAATGGTTTTCAAGAGTGATGATTAAGATGAACTGAACCAAATCATGGTGAACCTGGAAGATGTGGTAGGCCAAATAGACAAACTGAAGAGTAGTAAATCACCTGAACTGGATGGCATACACCCCATGGTTCTGAAAGAACTAAAAAATGAAATTTCAGACCTATTTCAGTTAATTTGTAACCTATCATTAAAATCATCTGTTGTACCTGAAGTTTGGAAGATGGCCAATGTAACACCGATAGTTATTTAAAAAGGGCTCCAGGGGATATCCAGGAAACCATAGGGGTAGATTTTCAAAAAGCGCGCCTTCGCGTACTTTTGTTGGCGCATCAGGCGCAAACAAAAGTATGCTGGATTTTAGTAGATACGCGCATAGCCGCTAAAATCCTGGATCGGCGCGCGCAAGGCTGCCGATTTTGTGTAGCCGGCGCGCGCCAAGCCGCGCAGCCTGCCGCCGTTCCCTCCAAGGTCGCTCTGAAATCGGAGCGGCCTCGGAGGGAACTCGCTTTCGCCCTCCCCTCACCTTCCCCTCCCTTCCTCTATCTAACCCACCCCCCCGGCCCTATCTAGACCCCCCCCCTACCTTTGTCGGGGGATTTACGCCTCCCGGAGGGAGAAGTAAATCCCCGCGCGCCAGCGGGCCTCTAGCGCGCCGAGACGGGACCTGGGGGCGGTTCCGGAGGGCGCAGCCACGCCCCCGGACCGCCCCGGGCCGAAACCACACCCCCGGGCCCGCCCCCAAAACGCCGCGCCGATCCGACACGCCCCCCCGACACGCCCCCCTCGAAAAACCCCGGGACTTACGCGAGTCCCGGGGCTCTGCGCATGCCGGTAGGCCTATGGAACATAGGCGCACCGGCACGCAAGGCCCTGCTCGCGTAAATCCGGGCGGATTTACGCGAGCAGGGCTCTTAAAATCCGCCCCATAGAGCGGTGAGCCTGACTTCAGTGCCGGGAAAATCATGGAAACCGTTATAAAGAATAAAATCACAAAACATTTAGATAGGCATAGTTTATTGGGACACAGCCAGCATAGATTTACCCAAGGGAAGTCTTGCCTCACAAATCTCCTACATTTTTTTGAAAGGGTGAATAAACATGTGGACAAAGGTGAACCAGTAGATGTAGTGTATTTGGATTTTCAGAAGGCATTCGACAGTCCTGCATGAGAGGCTTCTAGGAAAACTAAAAAGTCATGGGATAGGAGGTAATGTCCATTTGTGGATTCCAAGTGGGTTAAAAGACAGGAAACAGAGAGTAGGATTAAGTGATCTGTTTTCACAGTGGAAAAAGGTTCACAGGAACTGGTGCTTTTTAATATATTTATAAATGATCTGGAAAAGGATACGACGAATGAGTTCAAATTTGCAGATGATACAAAATTATGCAGAGTAGTTAAATGTCAAGCGGATTATGATAAATTGCAGGAGGACCTTGCGAGACTGGAAGATTGGACTTCCAAATGGTAGATGAAATTTAACGTGGACAAGTGCAAAGTGATGCATATAGGGGAAAAATAACCCTGGGTGTAGTTATACTAGGTTCTGTTTTACGAGTTACCACCCAAGAAAGAGATCTTGGAGTCATAGTGGATAATAGATTGAAATCGTCGGCTCCGTGTGCTGTGGAGATCAAAAAAACAAACAGTATGTTAGGAATTATTAAGAAGGGAATGGCAAATAAAATGATCAATATCTTAATGCCTCTGTATCGCTCCATGATGAGACCACATTTTGAATACTGTGGGCAATTCTCGTCGCTGCACTGGAGAAAGTCCAGAGAAGGGCGACCAAAACAAGTGACATGAAACGATTGCCCTACGAGGTAAGGCTAAGGAAGTTAACACTGTTCAGTTTGTAGAAGATGACTGAGGGAGGGATATGATAAGAGGTCTACAAAATCATGAAAGGACTTGAACAAGTTAATGTAAATTGGTTATTTATTCATAATAGAAGGATTAGGGGGCACTCCGTGAAGTTAGCAAGGAGCACATTTAAGACTAATCGGAGAAAATTGTTTTTCACTCAGCACATAATTAAGCTCTGAAATTCACTGCCAGAGGATGTTACAGCAGTTAGTGTAGCTGAGTTTAAAAAAGGTTTGTATAAGTTCCTAGAGAAAAAATCCATTAATAAGCAATATTAGCTTGAGATTTATTTAATGTTTGGGGACTTGGCAGGTACTTGTTACTTGGATTGGTCACTGTTGGAAACAGGATACTGAGCTTGATGGAACCTTGGTCTAACCTAGTATAGCTGCCTTAACTTGAGATTCCTAAAGTTAAGTCAGATATAGAGACAACCTAACTTTAGGCACCTACGTTTTTCCACTGCCCTGGACCTGCCTACATTTTAGGTGTCAGGAAACTTTTTACATTCAAAAGTTTACTTCTGAACTTAGGCACTTAGACCTACCTATTAAATATCAGACTGTAAAGTTTTTTATTTTTTTGTTTTTATTTTTTTAACTATGTCAGTATGTCATTTAAAATCAAGCTTCTAGTCTTAGGGGATAAAGACTGTAAATATACATCCCATATCTTCAGGAAATCTCACCTTTTCAATGTCTAGTCTACTTTCTTTATATATTTTTCCAATACACACATTTGGTGTACCAAGTTTTTTAATTGTGTCAAGGTTGGCCCTTCTGCAGATAACCGGTTTTGCAAAATGCATTTTTTTTTTTTGCCAACAATATCTGCACCAAAGCCTGATATATTTAGTGTTGAAAAATAAGTCATGAAGATCATCCCACAAAAGTATCTGTATGTTTAGCAGGAGTCACACTCACATTAACGTAGAGGTATAGCATTGTATCTCTTTCCAAAATTCTTGCATCAGTACACATGACCAAAACTGGTGACCCAAAGTTCCTGCCCCCGCCCCACATTTTTTTTACATTGATCAGATTCAGTAATTCCTAGATGAAAGGCCTGTTTTGGTGACATGTAATATTGGTGTAAGAATTTATATTGAGTTTCTCTCAAATTTATATTAGTAGTAAATTGTCTGGAGCCTTGGAAGACTTTTACCATAATCTGAAGATGTTATCTCTACACCCAATACTTGTCTCCAACCTTGTAAAATATTATCTACGCCCAAGACTGTCATACATTTCCAGAATATTTTGTACCAAAAAGAAACTGAGTGCCGACTTGGATCCTCCAGATCAAACACCTCAGATAAAAATTCCCATGATGGGCTTTGAGATTCTGGAAGATCCAGTGATTGAACATAGTGCCTAAGTTGTAAATAAGCATAGAATTGTACCTGTGGAATATTATACTCCTCTTGAAAATAAGGAAATGCATACAAATGTTTTGTTTCATCAACCAAATGAAAAAGAGTCTGAATTCCCTTAGCATGCCACTCAGATAATATTCTAGTCTGCATCCCAGGACTGAAATCTCTATTTCCTAAAATGGGCAAGTAATGCCAAGGGCAAGGTTTTAATCGTAGTCTACTCTACAGCCATCACCAGGTTTTCAATATAGGCCTGATCAATATGCTATGCTGAATATGGATTGGCAAAACATATGTTTTATGACCCTTTCCATTTCTAGGAGGGGGGGTATAAAACTTTGAGGCCACGAGCCAGTCCTCAAGATGTCTTATAACACACCCCATATTATATAGTTTCATATTTGCTAATCCAAGTCGTTCTTGATCTCAAGTCCTCATTAACTGTCGAAGGGCTATCAGAGACTTGGATTTCCGCCACACAAATTGTTGCATCTATCTTTCTATCCCTGCTATCCAATAGATAGGTACTATTTGCATTAAGTACAACCACTGTGGCAGAATCATCATTTGATAAAGATTCACTCTACCTGTCAGACAATGGATACTCCATCCATTTTTGTAAATGTGTTAGTGTATCTTATTTTTAGTTTATAATTTGTATGATATTGATTTCCCTATGCAATTTTATTCCTAAATATTTAATGGACTCTTGGGCCCAATGTATAGGAAAATCAATCGTAAGCATTTCCTTAACTATATCTGTCATTGGTAAAGCCTTTGATTTTTCCAGATTTAATTTCAATCCAGCCAGTTCCTTATAAGATGAAAATTCTTTTAACAAGACTTGTAAAGATGTTTGGTGGTACATAATGGGTACTAAAATGTCATCCACAAAGGCTACTAGTTTAAATTGATTATCTCCCCCGTTTCCTACAGGAATCCTAAATATTAACATTCTTTCTTATTCCTTTCAAGAGTGGTTCCAGAGAAATAAGAAACAATAATGGGAATAAGGGGCAATCATGTTGCATGCTTCTTTTTAATTAAAAAAAATTTGAATGGATTCCATTGACCATCATTGCGGCCAATGGCTTACTATACCAAACCTCAACCACCCTCAGAAAATATTCCTCTATACCCAGCTCCATAAGAGCTGCAAACATATAAGACCAGTCAACATGATCGAATGCTTTTCAGCGTGAAAAGTTACCAAAAGAGAAGAGGTCTGCCTCCACCGACTAGTTTCTGTCAAGGCCACAATTTCATGAACATTAATCACAAAGCCCACCTGCTTTTCTCCAACCAGTAGTGGGAGATACCTTGCCAATCCATCTGCCATAAAGTTTGGCCAATAATTTCACTTCAAAATGTAATAGGGAGCTTGGCCTATAAGAATCAGGGAGCATGGGATCCTTCCTGGCCTTAGGGATCATTGTCATAAGTCACATTCGAGGAATATGGGAAAGTTCCTTTTTTGTATTAGGTCTTCAAATATTGTTCCTAACTGGTAACAGCAACTTTTCAGATAATAATTTAGAAAATTCTGCTGAATACACGTCAGGTCTTAGGGCTTTAAGTAATTTTGCCTTGTGAATTCCCAGTAGAATTTCCTGAGCTTGGATAAGCAAATTAAGTGTGGCCATTTGTGTTTCACATAGCTTTCTCAAATATTCCTGAATTTTTTCCATTGATGGAGGTGAGACTGTATATAAAGATTGGTAATAGTTTTTAAAAAATATTGCAAATCTTGTTTGTCAAATTAAGAACTGCTCCCTGATTAGACTTCATTGCTGAGATATACTTCTTCCCTCCCCAATGTTTTGTCAAATTAGCCAATAATCTTCCTGATTAATTGGCATAATGAAAGTACTTGGCTTTATAATGCCATAGAGTCTTCTGGACTCTCTGGTGTAGCAAAGAATTTAATGCATATTGCACAGCCACCAAATTCTCCCTATTTCTAGCTATGGAGTGTTTCTCATATGGTTTGGGTTCTTTTTGGCATCTCTCAACTTGACCCTCTAAGTGTTTGATTTCCCTTATAATTGCCTTATTTCTCACTGCTATAAAAGAAATAGTTTCCCCCTTAAAACAGCTTTTGCTGTTTCCCAAAAGAGTTGGATTTGTTTTTTGTGCCATATTAAGTTGTAAGTATTTAAAAGTATTCTTGTAAGTTGTAAGTATTTAAAAGTGTTCTTCTCATTTTTGTAACAAATATGCCTTAAAACGCTGATCTCTATATAGGTACCTAGGGAATCTCTATTTTGACTGTAGTTCTTGAAGCCTAAAACCTCGCATTTCCAACCACACCGGCATGTGATCTGTTATTTCTAATGGGCCAATTTCTGTACGTAAGATTTTCGAGAAGTCGCTGTCTCGTGCCAGCAAATAATCAATACGAGAGTTCGTCTCATGTGCACTCGATATGTGTGTATTTAATATCAATTGGGTGCAGTGTCTTTCATACATCTACTACCCTTAAGCTATTACATAGATATGAAACCCCCTTTGTCACTAGGTCTCCCTTTGCAGGATACTTTGAACGGTCCATTGTGGAATCTAGCGCACAATTAGTCTCCCCCCATTATGTGCTCCCTGAGTATTGTCTGCCACTAGTTTCACTATCTTAGTGAAAATGGCATGCTAATAGTTATTAGGGACATAAACATTACAAATCATAACCCAGTTGTCTATATAGTGTTCCAGTGACCAGAAGACCCGCCATATCCTCTATTACTCTAGTAGCTTGAAAAGGCATCTGTTTGCCTACCAATATTGCTACCCCTGGAGTTGTAGTTATTGACTGTGCACAAAACACTTGTCCCACCCACATGTTTCTTTTTTTTTTTTAATTTAAATTTTTTTATTATCCAGTATATTGTAAAGCTTACAAACAGTAGATTAAATAGAGATGAGAACAGTAGTACAAAACATGTAGGCAAATATAGAACTTTTGTTTTGCCTCCTAAGTATAAAATACATAACAGTTCCAGTGTATTATCATTTCCTCAGGTGAACAGATATCCATATATAGAATTGCCATTTCCCACTCTTCCCTAGTAATCCCCCCCACCCCCCTTGTCATTTCTCAGCACTTCCTCATACTATCAGTTACGCTATTCCATCTGTGCTATGTACTGAATTAGCGGTGTCCACATCCTATAAAATTTGCATATGGTGTCTCATCTGTGGGCCGTTAATTTCTCCAAGTAATGTATTTGTCTTACTTTGCCGTAGAGCTGCGTGAGTGTGGGTGGGTTTGTACATTTCCACTGAGCAGCGATCACCAATCTGGCAGCAGTAGTAAGATAATAAAACATTTTTTGTTTTTCTTCATCTAGATCTGGATAGGGGAGGCCAAGTAGCCAGAACTCCGCTTGTAAGGGAACCTGAACTCCCCACACTTTATCCACCAATCTTTGACAAGCACTCCAAAACCATTGCAGCTTAGGACATTGCCACCACATATGCCAATAGGTACCCCTCTGGGAACACTGTCGCCAACAATTAGGTGAGCGGCTTGGGCACCATTTGGCCACTCTCACTGGGGAATAATGCCAGCGATAAAGGAGTTTGTATCTATTCTCCATCTTGGATGCGGACATGGAAAATTGGCCTAGAGCCTGAAAACATTCCTCATAGTTGTTGCGATCCCAGTGAGGGCCCAGGTCCCGGTCCCAAGCCAACAGATGGGCAGCTCTCCCGTCCGTGTTATGTATCAGTAACCGGTAAAGCTTAGAAATCCCTTTTTGAAAGTGTCATGCCTGGAGGCAATAGCCCTCAAACATCAAACGTGGACTGCTTAAATTGGAACAAGGACCCTGAGATCCAAAAAAGTGTCACAGCTGAGCATGTGCTAAAAAATCGGTGATAGGTATCTGAAACTTGTCCTGTAATTCTCTAAAGAGAACCATCCCTTGGCACCAAACCTGTCCTAAATGTATTAACCCCCGAGATTCCCAGCACTTAAAAGTCAGGTTTTTCTGTCCCTCAATGAATTCCCGGAGGTGTCTGATTGGGGACAGGGCAGAGTAGTTTTTGCTGCCTATCAATTTGTGTTTCCATTTTTTCCAGACCATCAGAGTTGTCTGGATGCTTAAAGGAAAGGATTTCAATTCCCTGGTGGTGCTAGTCATTGGCCAGAATAAAGCTGGAATGGGCGTGACCCCCATCAATTGGCTCTCAATCCCAACCCATTGTTTGTAAATGATTGTAAATCATGGCTATCGACAATAAATTTTAACTGAGCTGCGGCATAATAGTGTAGTAGGGAAGGCAGTCCCAACCCTCCATCTCTGTGTTTGGCTGAGAATCAGACGGGAGACCGGGGGGGGGGGGGGTTTTCTATGCCATATAAAGGCAAACATTTTACATTGAAAAGGTCTCAGGTCTGCGACAGGAAAGGGGCATGGTAAAACCTGAAATAGCCAATTTTCAGTAAAAGATTCATCTTAATTGCGGCCATTTTGCCAAACCATGAAAAAGGTAGGCGTTCCCATCTGTCTATATCACCCATCAAGTTGCAAATCAGAGGTTTATAGTTTAGAGATATTAACTGAGAGGGATCCAAACTAAGATTAACCCCCAGATACCGTATAGGACCTGAGGTCCACCGAAATAGGAACTCACTCTTACCTTTCCGCATCAAGTGCTCAGTAAAATGCACAGGGAGAATTTCCGATTTATCAAGATTAATCCGAAATCCCAACACTCTTCCATATAGGTCCAACATAGATACGACCTTGTGCATAGAAGTCATAAGTTGAGAGAGAGACAAGATAATATCATCTGCGTAGAGAGTAATTTTATGGATCTCTCTGCCAGACTGGATCCCATATACCTCTCTGTCCCTCCTAATCCACTCTGCCAAGGGTTCTAGGCTAAGAGCAAAGAGGAGCGGCGTAAGTGGGCAGCCCTGCCTTGTACCCCTCCGAATTTGAAAAGGCACCGAATAGCCATGATTTATCTTAATACATGCAGATGGCTCACGATAGAGCGCCTGGAGCCAAACTGCGAAGGGGCCCCCCAGACCCATCTTCCGCAAAACAGCAAATAGATAGGGCCAGTAAACTCTATCAAATGCTTTTTCAGCATTTGATAGAGTTTTCTGGCCGGGGCGTTAGTGGATTTAGCGATATGCATTAAATCTATTATCTTTCGGATATTATCAGATGTCGCTCGACCCAGCAGAAAGCCTGCTTGATCAGCATGAATAAGTGTCTCTATATAACCACTTAATCGGAACGCTAAAATTTTGGCCAAAATTTTTAAATCAACATTTATGAGTGAGATAGGGTGGTATGAGGTGCAACTATTAGGGTCCTTTCCTGGCTTGGGAATAAGTGTAATCCCCGCCATATTCCCATGTGGGCGGAGTGTCGCCCCGTCCCTCAATTTATTAAACATGGCTACTAATGGGCCCCGTAGTAAGTCTCTAAATTTTTTTTATAGAAAAGAGGCGTGAACCCATCTAAACCTGGTGACTTCCCGGATTTTTAAATGCTTGATAGCCTAATCTATCTCAAATAGGGATATCGGCTTATCTAATTGGCGTTGGCTCTCTATTGACAGCTCTGGTAGAGGGATAGGCTCCAAAAAAGTCAAAATCTCTTCCTCAGACGGTGCCACCTCCGGTTGATATAACTCCTCATAGAACTCCAGAAACCTGGCCCTGATCTCTGGTTGGTGCAATAGCATCTTTCCCTGTTTAACCTTAATGCGATAGATCATTTCTCTATTTCTTTTTATATGTAAGTGTCTGGCCAGACATTTACTATGCTTGTCGCCAAATTCATAGTGCCGCTGCTTGAGAATATCAAAGGAAAAGGCTATGTCCTCCGCATCTAGGGCTGCAATCTCATTCCCTCTTTTGAATTACTAATCTAACTAGAAAAGACCCCGGTTTCCCCTTTGTCATCCTTCTAAATCCCTCAGCTTTTGTAATAGAATTACTTTCTTGGCCTGTTTCTGCTTTTTATGATAGGAGGCCACTAATAAAATGGCCTCGTAGGACCACTTTCAGGCCCTCCCATTGTGCAATAGGAGAGACCGCTTCGTCCCCATTAAGGAGAAGATAGGTCTCAATCACTTCAGCGATACGGTCAAAATATTTTGGTTCATGCAGTAATGAATCATTGAGCCTCCAAAATTTCCTTCCAGTATCTGCTGATGTCAGGTTCACTGTCCAACAAACTGGGGCATGGTCGGACCAGGTGATAGGCTCGATATCTATCCTGGATGTAGCTCCCACAAGATCTTTAGTTATGAGAAAATGATCAATTCTGGTATATGAATTGTGAGCAGGTGAATAAAAGGAATAATTTCGACTTTGGGGGAAATACAGCCTCCAAATATCTACCACATTGCTGGTCTTTATGAAATGTTTCATGGCCTTACACGTTCCATGGGACCCTGAAATGGTCTGTGCAGAAGTATCTAGGGATGGGGAGAGGGCGATATTAAAATCTCCCGCCACAATTATATGCTGCCCAGGAAATTGGTTGGCTTGTTTTAGTACCTCTTCTAAAATCTTCCTTTGCTGAGTGGGTCTGCAATAGACATTCACTAACACCAGTTCCCGATCATGAATTATGACTTTAAGGAGGAGAAAACGGCCTTGAGGGTCTGCATAGGACTTAGAAACTTGTACCAATAATCCATGTGCAAAGAGGATTCCCACTCCATTATATCTCCTTTGATTTGTGGCTGGAGCATAGTATTGAAGGGGATATCTCTTTGAGACCATGACGCGTTCATGACAGCGACGGAGGTGAGTTTATTGGAGGAAAACTACCGATGCAGAGAGTCTCATTAGCTCCTTAAACAACAGCTGCCGTTTAAACGGGGAGTTTAACCCTTTAACATTAAACGTAATGCAGTGTACCTCACCCATAGACATAGTGAACACCCAAGCCCAGCATAGCCCCAATAAGAAATCCTAAGTCACATCGTAGCTCTAAACATTTCCTCTGAGACTCGTTCCCACCACTAGGGCGTCCCACTATTATGAGTCCCTCGGGACCCCTAGATGTGTCAACAGTATGTATCGCTTAGTCACTCCACCCCACCCCCGAAACCTCTTGTACCCGTTTCCACCTCCCCACCCGCTCCCCTTTCCCCTCCCCTCGAATGCAGTCACCCACCAGAACGGTGAGCCTCTAACCACGGAGGATAGCCCTCCTCCCTCCCCCGCAGTCTAACTTAACACATCCCACACTTTAAGCGGGTTGTGGCGATTTTATAGATCCCATTTTTAAATTAACTTGTACCGTTTGAAGATTTAGCCAACAATAAGTACCAATAATAAGTCGTCTATACAAAAAGCCAAACCACTAGTAAATAGAACAGTCAGCATTGCGTCCTGGGGTGAATTCCAGGCTTTCTTGGGTACCTCATCTGGGTTCGATGAGGCAGTCCTGAGCCCCCATGATGTGTTGATCAGTGTCTTGCTCTCTACCAGCGATTTGAAGTGATGTGCGTCGAAACTCCACCCCCTGCCATCCGGGCTATATTCTTCTCAGGATGGCGCTTCCCAGGTGGTCCTGGGCTGACTCTCCGAATTTCGGCTAATGCGCCGGCCGCTCTTACCAACGCGTTGCCATTGTGGCTGGCTAGGAGCAGAAGCTTTATCTAGAGAAGTAATCTCGATGCCAGCCGCTTGCAGAAGGGGTACGGCTTCTGCCATGGATTTCACCAGAGATGTAACTCCTTTCAGAGTAAAGGTAAGGTCCCAAGAAAAGACCCATCGATATTGTATGTCTTCGTTCCGAAGGACTGTATTCAGGGGTTGCACCTCCCTTCGTCGACGGAGTGTAGCCGGGGCTAGGTCGTTATAAATTTGTAGTTTGTGTCCCTCCCAGCTAAAGGGTGACACTTGTCATGCACTGCGCATAATATCTTCTTTAAGTTAAGTTAAATAGCTATGAAGGCAGATGATAAGTTCCTTAGGGGCATTACGGGGGGCTGCCCCCAATGCACGATGAGCCCGTTCGTTAACCAACTCTGTGTGCCTTGGTTTCTCCCCCACTTCAGGGGCTGAGGATAGAAGGGCAGCACATATTTTCCTGGACACTTCCATAGCATTTGAATACTCAGGCTGCTCCGGTAGGCCCCAGATCCTTATGTTAGAGCGTCTGGACCTGTTCTCTAGGTCCTCCAATTTTAGTTGAATATCTTCCTACTGGTTCTGTATTTCTTTGACTTCTGTGATAAGCACTGCCATCTTCAAAACCTGTCCTTCTACTATCCCTTCTGCGTCCTCCACCCTGCTGCCTAAATCTCGCAGGTCCTGCCGGATGCCTTCTAAATTCGTATTTACATCTTCTCTCAGTGATCGGATATCAGATTTAATTTCCGCGAACCATTTATCAAAGTCCTGTTTAGTGAGGGAGTTCACCGCTGCACCATTAATCATCTCCACCAGTACGCCAGGATCTGATTGAGCCTCTACATTTGGTCCTATGAGTTCTTTACCCAGGGCCGCATATCTGGATCCTTCGGCACCATAGGAATAGCAAGCGAGGTCTACCAGTTTTCTTTTGCTAGCCATAACCGCTAAAAGTTCTCCGCTTCCTATGCTGTATTTATGGGAGCAGCAGAATGAGATTCTAGACCAAAAAGCTTAGAGTAGCTGCCGGGGGAGGGAGATAAGTAGGGCTATACATCCATGCTGGTTGGGACGTCACATTCCTCTCAATCCCTACTTAGATTCTGAGACTTCCTGTGAAAGTATGCAATTTAGAAAGTGCTGCTAGGCTTCACTTCTTAAAGGTAGCTACAGAAATTTGGTTGCTGGAAACCTGCTACCGCAAGATGACTGCGGAGGGCTGTAGAAGACCATGAGGTGAGGGCTGCCGTGAAAGTGCTCCAGAAACAGTAATTCACTTACTTTGGGAAGGATAAGATCTCAAGATCCCCGTGAAGAAACTGTTCTGCCCTCCCTCAAAGCAGTTCAATTTCTAGGTGCTGTTTGTTATTTCCCCCTTTCCTGGGTTCCTTACTGTTTGTGTTCTGCCAAGATGGCTGCCGGGGAGAAAGCTATGCCAGGGTTGTCAGTTGTTTCAGCTCCCCTGCTACTCCACGAGCCTGAAGCCCCATTGCTGCTGCAGGACAAATCTGCACACTCCCTCTCCAGCCCACCCGACGATCAGACTTGTGCTGGTGAGGGCAGGAACACTAGGTCTCACCCACATATTTCTGATGTTCCACTTTATTTAAATATGTTTCTTCTAAAAGCGCTTATGTGTACTTTGTGATATTGCAATGACTATAGTATTTATATCATTTGAATACCGACCCTATACTTGATACATTCTTTTTTAATGTGCATAGTCATGATATACCTTTAATCATGTATCTATTTTTATCCTGAATCTGTTTCAAAATCTAGCACAGGTTTCCCGGCCTAAACCTGAGCCAATATCCTACTATAGCTAGGTGCGACATTTTCAAAACTCAATAGTTGCCTACTTTTTTCTCTCCCAATCAATTGAAACTCACATTTCCCACCCTTTCCAATTCCATTCCAGTTCTGCCCAGTTTCCAGCCCCCCTAAACCATGTTAACAGATTCCCTCATACTGAGAGACAGGGTCACTTCAAGATACTTCCCGGTTGACATCCCCCAGATTTTCAAATATTGTCCCCATTTTTCACAATTCTCAAATGATTAACTGAAAATTCACAACTGTTTAGTATTTAACTCAAAATGTAAATCTCTTTGTATTGAGATATCAAGACTGTAACGCAATCATTATGTATTGTTTATATGCATCATGTCTGCAAAAAAAAAACCCAACCAATTCAACTGCTATCATTGCCAAGTTGCAATGCTTGGTCTGGACGTCTTTACTGAAACATACTTACTGATGATTAGATTGTCCTTCAATTTTTAGAGTACTCCATTTAAGTATATTCTCTGAGCTCAAACAGCAACCAGAGTCCTGAAACTCAACTCGAAAATTTGATAAACCAGCTGAAACTACTTCAGCACACAGAGGTGCAGTTTCTGAATGTTGTCATTCACAACTCAGACTCTGGGATATCCTGCACAAATATTTGGGCAGTCGCCAATATTTCAAACAACTGCGTGGAATTATTATGCCACACTTGCAATTTTTCTGGATACAATAAGGCAAATTATATGTGCTTTTGTACTAGGCCTACCCATATAGGGCACAGTTTCTTTCCTCTTTGCCGAGACTCCAGTGGAGAAATCTTGAAAGCACAATATACACTGTGACTAATATTTCATTTTCTTCCTCTTATGGTATGCTTGTATGGTCTCCATCTTATGAGAATAATTAAGGAATTTAGCAATAACCACTTGAGGCCTGTTCGGTTTGCTGCCTTACTCCCCAGTCTATGCACGCATTCGATCACCAGCATATTTTCCAAATGTGACAGGCCCAACTCCCTAGGTAGCCATTTTTACAAAGACTCTTGCAATTTTTTTTGAGTGCCTCGGGAAAGCCCACAAACCTTAAATTGCTTCTCTGTGACCTATTTTCTAGGTTGTCAATCTTTTCTATATGAATGGCCACTAGCTTTTCTAACTTGTTTATTTTGGATGCCACCGCAATTGTATCATCCTCCACCATCCCGATCTTCTCTTCCTCCAAGTCTAGCTTCGAGTTGAATTCCGCTATTGAAGTTTTTACCTTATTTATCTGTGCTGAAATACCTTCAGATTTTTATTCAATGCCGCAGCCACCGCCTCAGTCAAACTTTGTACTGTTGCAGACAGTGCGAGTGGTGCAATGCTTTCTTTTGCAGCGGCCATTTTGGGTTTGGATAGTTGCGGTTTCCCTTTTTCTATTTTGCTGAATCAGATGGACATCTACTGAAGTCAAAAATCAGCCCATAAACTGATGGGCAATAGAATACTTGTTATGTAACCCAAAAGAATTTGGGTATTGCAGCAATGTGTGTGTGGATATTTGGGGGATATCGCCTGGAACCCCCATTTACACCTCCATCTGGGCTCACATGTGACTTCTCCAAGTCAAGGTTAGACTCTAAAGTTATATAACTCTGACACCTGCATTTTTCACAAGAATCCATTTTAAATGTTCCTGCTTTGGCAGAGGCTGATTGACGAATGTTAGGGATAAAGCCTTTATGGCGATAGCACCACATCTGTGAACTCTAGCAAAATGCCAGGAGCTTGGAGGGTATGCAATCTCCTGAGAGGCCTGCCAGTTTGGAAGCTGCAAGGGTTTCAGAAGGGCAGTAAAGACCTGGTTTTTACAGAACACCATGAACGGGCCCTGATGTTTAGAAGCCAGAATAATAAGCTGGATGAGGAGAATCCCTTTGTAATAAGTTACTTGTTCAGACTTTGGATTGCTTTTTTATGGCTTTGACTGCATTTTCTTTAGTATGTTTTAATAATGTGATTATTTTCTTGTGAAATAACTGAGGGTTGTACATCATACTGAGCAATATAAGTTGGGGGTATAATTAAAAAAAAATGGAAACAATAAATTCAGGACAAAAAGTAGGGGAGAGAAAGAGGGGGGTGCTGGTCAAGGGGAGGGAGGGGAGAGCAAGGGGGGATGCAAGGAAAGGAGTGGAGTAGGGGAAAAAGGAGATGTCGGGAAAGAATGAAATGAGGAAAAAAGGAGGGTGCTTTCAAGGAAGGGGTGGGGAAGAGTGGGGATGCTAGGCAGAAGGCGGAGTGCCTTGCTGCAGCTGCTGCCTCCAGAAGGACAACTGTGCCTTTACCCCCAAAGGAGGAAATGCAGAGCCAGGGCAACCACTGGTAAATCAGAGGCTTATCTGGAGCCTCGGACTGGATAGGCAGCCCTAGAGATTGAAATTCTTAATGCATAAGCCAGGGAAGGATGTCATTCTGAGTATCTGTCCAAGGTGCATAAAAAGCTGGTCCTGGCACACAGCGGGGATGCAGACGGGAAGCGTTTCTCTCGAGCACTGCAGCTTCAGCCACCACCTCCCATAGGCCGCAGGTTCGGGCCTTGCCACTGAGAAGCAGTGAGGCCCAGGAGGAGGCTGGTCAGCAGCACTTGAGGGGGCGTGCTTCCTGCTAGCTCCTTCATCTTGCCGCTGGCCTTGGAGTAGCACTATGGTATCAGTTTGAATGTGTTTTAAATGTTTGGTTGCCAGCAGTGAGCCGGTGACTGGAAATTTTGTCCACTATAGTAAAAAGAAAAAAAAATGTAAGATCACCTGAATGCCAAAGCTTTAGATCTATTTTTGACTTCTGGTTCCATCTCTGCTTTAATGACACCCAATTAAAAAAGCTAAATTTAGTTTGAAGCACAAATATTTTGTATTAGCCTTTTTACTTTTGTTTTACCAGTTTTAAAGAAAAGTAAATAAACCCAATTTTGTTCTTTTCCCTTGTAGTCTCTGCTGAGCATCCCTGGGTCTCCTTTCCTCTCCAGACACAACAGCAAAAGCAGTGTCTTCAGTTTCAAGGGCCGCTTCCGGGATCTTGCCTCTGAGAATGAATTTGCAGACGACGAGCACAGCACGGTGGAGGAGAGCGAGGGTCGCCGAGACTCCCTCTTCGTGCCTGTCCGGCCCCACGACCGGCGCAGCAGCTACAGCGGCTACAGCCAGGGCAGTCGCTCCTCCCGCTTATTCCCCAGCCTGCGCCGTAATGTGAAACGTAATAGCACTGTGGATTGCAACGGCGTGGTCTCCCTCATCGGTGGCCCGACCGCCAACGTTCCTGGCGGACGTCTTCTGCCTGAGGTGAAAATAGATAAGGCAGCTACTGATGACAGTGTAAGGAATCCTTAGTATAGTCTAGGCATGGCGGTCTGTCCCTTTAAATCTGCTTCTCTGTATGCCGCCCTGCAAACCAGCTGGACCCTCCCTTCAACGGAATGAGTAATGGGACCTCCCAGCTGCGCATTATGGCATCATGAAAACACGACTGGGAACGGTTATGCTTCATTATTGTTTCCTAATATATTTTCCTTACTTCCCTCCCCATAAAAATTAACAGAATGATCCACGCCCTTCCCTCTCAAAATAAAAAAAAAAAAATTCCTCAAAACAGGTTGGAATTTACAATGTGATAACCTTGAGAGTGAAAACACAAGCAAAAGAAGGAAATCAATTTTTTTTTCTTTTCTCCCCCCCCCCCCCCTTTAATTGTCTCTCCATGAAATTTAGGATAATTGGAAAAAGTGTTACGGAAGAGAAACCACAGTAAAATAAGAATGTGGCAGTCTGGTGAGACTTAAGAGGATAGTGCTTCATGAGCCACTGTTCTGTGCACGTTGCTATATAAGCTAAAGCGCTGAGTGTCATATTGGGAGGAGGGGTAGAGGAGAAGAGAAAACAGCAGTTGGGTGCTCAAATGCATGGGATGTTGGGGAAAGTGGGGTTCTGCTATCTGTTCTGAAATTCAAAACACAGAGCACCTACAAATTTCAGAGTCATAGGGGCCAGCCTAGTGGCTCAGTGGCAGGTAACTGTGCACTGCCATGCGGCGTGACCTGGGTTCAATTCCTGGGCCAGTACTCTGCTCCCCAGGCCGGCTGGGACCAAGACTGCTATGGTGGCAATGCTCACAAACCTCGGAAGTGACAGCCAGCAGTCAGCAGCAATATCTAGCAGCCAGATTTCAGGGTCCATGATAATGCACTACAGAGGAAGCCGTGGTGTGTGAGCTTTCGCCAAGCACCATCACCACAATGGCCAGAATAAGTAGATTAGGAGGGAGGCAAGGGTATAAAATAGGAGTAGAAACCCCAGCCACTTGAGTGGAAAGCTCATGACACTGTATCCCAGCCCATTTCCAAATGAGCTGGATAATTAAAGGAGCTAGTAGAAACTACAAGGCTGAAATAAGGAATAGGAAAAAAAAAATCCATAATCACTATGGCCCTTAAGATTTTAGGCAAATAGCATGTTGGACTAGATGGATCTCTGGACCGCTTTCAAACCAGCTGTGTAACTAGGAGAAAAAAAAGCTCCTGCCTTTGATCTCGGTCTAGCCACGTCTTTTGCTTTTAACGCCAGCTGAGCAGGACACAGAGGAATGATGCCAATACCCAGTCTCTGATGGTCATGGAGGACTTTGGCTGCCCAATGTGCTGCGGGCTATTTGGCATCCCCTGAGCCAATGCTGATTTCTGTCATCACTCTGACACGGCACTTTGGAAGAGGCCAAAGTGGACAAGCCAAATTAACATCTCTTCATATGAAAACAAGTCTCTTACTTTGATTCAGCTATAGTATCCTAAATGACAGTTGCTCAGCAAATAACACAATTGCTCTGTCTTGATTGTAAATTCCAGACTGTTTTGGCTTCTTGCAGCCTAAATTCTTCCAGTCTCCCTTTTTCCTCAGCAAGTTCTTGCGATCTCTCCTCAGTTATCTTGAGCTTTAAATACTACCCTCTCTAGGATCCTTAGCATGTTAGTTGAGCGTGTTGGTGAGTTTTCTTTCTCTTTCTAACCTGGCATGGGTATCTCCTCCTGGCATGGTGCATGTGTAGCCCAGTATCTGAGGATATCATGGGATGTGGTTCTCCAGCAGTGCTATCTAGTAGCAGCTCTGAAAGCCAGTTTTGCTCTTCAGCAGTGCAGTTAACCAGATCTGGGCTAACCCATATTGGATGGTAAATCACTGGATTGACCACCATTAACTGTCCCTGGCAGCACATGGCAGGAGACTGCATATTCTCTAAGCTCCCGGCATTTTGCTGGAGTCTTCATCGCATATTATACCCGAGTCTCCAGCAAAACCAGCCAGTCTCCAGTAACATCCCTGAAAAACCTCCAGCAGTCCCTTCAAGACTGGATAACAGTTATCTGTATCAAGAATAGGCCACTCTAGTCCTCGAGTATAGTAAACAGAGAAGGTATGTATTCACAAGAAATATGTCTGTGGCAAATATCTACAGATAGTAAATGTACGTGGGCTGAAGGTATAAGTCCTAGTTAGCCAAAACCCAAAGTGATGGGCTTAAATTCCAGCAGGGGAAACTGAAGTTACACACACCAGGAAGAACTTTCTATCTAGGAGGGCAGGGGGAGAAGTGGAACAAGTTTGCTGGAGAAGTGTTGGAATCTGCCATTGAAGGGTTTTGAGAGCAGGTCAGACTCACCTGTCCGGGGTGGATTAGGTGTGGTGGAGCCTGGCTGGAATCGGGGGGGGGGATGGACAAGATGACCTCGTGTGATTCCTTCCACTTCGGTCTTTCTGGAATTTAAGCTGCCTATCACTTGTATGTAGACTTCTGTAAATAAACAAAAAAAAAAAAAGACTTACAATTTGACATCTCTAGCTTTCATTTGGTAAACTGGTGGTGTTTTGAGTAGCTAATTTGTTTTTCAGCTAGTTTCAGTTGAACAGACATCCGAACAAGACACCACAAGAAAAACCTGGGTCATATGAAGTGACTGCACTCTTAGGGAGCAGGTGTTGCGGTGAATTCAGATGCAAGCCAGCTCTTAGCAAGGCAGCGAGACCTTCATGTTTGCCCCTCTGTACTTGCTGTTCATCCCTCATCCTATTTCTGCTCCTTCTGAGGGTTCTGAAGGCAAAGTACGAGTAATTCACAAACTCACATTGTTGCTGTTTGCAGCCTACAACAGAGGTGGAGATAAGGAAGAAGCTTTCGGGGTCACTTCTGGTCTCCATGGATCAGCTGAACGCGTCCTTTGGGCGAAAGGATCGGGCCAACAGCGTGCTGACTGTTTTGACTAACACTCTGGTTGAAGGTAGGCAAAATGTGTCTGAATTTATTTTGTCAGATTCTGTTTTTACCCATATTGATGCTAGAGATTCTTCACAGGCTGTGTTGCTTTTTATTTGATGAAGATGATGCTGTACATGAACTTATAAGGTCACACAAGTTCCTTCTTCGTTAGATTGATCAACCATTGTCAGTCACATAAGCCATGGTTGGTAGCCACAGCTAAAAGGCCAGCTTTAAGCTTATAAGCGGCTTGTTAGGTCACAGATAAACCGGGTTGCAGAAATCACTGTGAAGATACCAATGATGATGATTGATTTTTTTGTTTTTGTCCCAGTAGTCTCTTCCTTCTCCTTTGGGCTTTCTCCTGTGGTTAGGGCTCCGTGAGTCTTCATCCACAGCTATCCATTTTGTAAGTCCCCTTCCCATCTAACCCAGCCATTGCAGTGACGGCGATTGACCAGGGGCCACAGGAGCACAGCTCCTTCCAGAACTCTGTTAATGGGACCCCCCTAAGCCTAGAGGTCAAGTGTCACCACCCAGCAATGACTCCCTCCTGCTGCCTGGGCTTAAAAATCAGACTCAGGTCTCCCGCATGACAGCATGCAGCACTGCCACTGGGCCAGCCCCAAGAAAATAGTAGGTATTTTAAAAGTATTTAGCAAAATTACCAAGATGTTTGTGTACCCATTGGAGACAAAGGGCCAGATTTGCAAAGCGGTACGTGTGTACCCCCCGAAAACCTGCCCGAAGTTCCCCCTGCGCGCGCCGAGCCTATGTTGAGTAGGCTCGGCGGCGCGCGCAAGCCCCGGGGCTTTCCTGGGGGGGGGGGGGGAGCGTGTCTTGGTGCGTGTCGCGGCGGTGGGTCGTTGGGGGGAGGGGGTGCGGGCGTGGTTCCGGCCCGGGGCCATTTCGGGGGCATGGCCGAGGCCTCCAAAACGGCTCCCGGGCCTGGGAATTGCGCGCCGGCGGCCGGCCCGATGCGCGCAAGTTACGCCTGCCCAAGGCAGGCGTAACTTGTTCAACAAAGGTAGGGGGGTTCAGATAGGGCTGGTGGGATTGGTTAGGTAGGGGAAGGGAGGGGAAGGTGCGGGGGGGGGGGGTGGAAGGAAAGTTCCCTCCGAGGCAGGCTGCGTGGCTCGGCACATGCAGGCTGCCAATTTTGCACAGCCTTGTGCACGCCGATCCCGGATTTTAACAGATACGCGCGGCTACGCGCATATCTATTAAAATCCCGCGTACTCTTGTTTGCGTGTGCGCAAATTTGTAAAATCTACCCCAAAGTATAACAGCAAAAAGGTAAATATGTGCTTAGGTTAAGACAAAAATCTGAAAAGAAAGGGTGTCTAAAATCAGGAAAAAAAGAAACCCTAAAAAAATATAAAGAATATGAGAGTTATCAGAAGAGATAAAATTAACTATTAAACATTGCTAAAGATGACAAATTAACCCCAAAAGTTTCTTTTAAGTATATGAATAACCAAAGAAAACCAGCAAAGGAGCTTGCTGAGAAAATAATTTTTTAAGAGGTGAATTGTTCTGGAACCACAAGTCCTGCTACATTGGCCTTACTGGGCTTTTTGGGACTGTTGGCAGTAAAACTGATTTAAGAAATATGGTTTTTGAAGCTTATCCAGGTTTTGTTAAAGCTTTGTTTTTTAATATGACACTTTATGGAAATCTGACTTCCAAGCTATGGAAAATGGAGTTCAGAGACTAGGTCCGTGAGTGTGCAAAGAACTATCTGAGTGAATGCAAGAGACCAGGTCATAATTAATGGCACATGTTCCCCTTGGATTGACTTGACATGGGTCAGTGATGGGACCCCTGCTATTAATGTAGAAGAAGCTATAAGCAGCCATATAAATTGTATCATGCTGAGTACACTGCAAAAAAATAACTTTAGGCACATGGGCAAAGTTAAACTTAACAAGGACAAATGCATTTGGTAAATCTAAATGAACTGCAAATGGTGTAGAGAAATATAGGGTTGTGTCCCACTCCTTAATCCCAATGTGAATGTGCAGTAGCCCTAGTCAGGCTTTTTTAAGGGTGCTTGTTAGGTTAGAGGCTGAGAGACCGTGGAAATTAATGTGTCTATTTTTGACTGCAGAACTGGAAGAATCACAGAGGAAATGCCCCCCTTGCTGGTACAAGTTTGCAAACACCTTCTTGATCTGGGAGTGCTGCCCTATGTGGCTGAGGCTGAAGGAGATTGTGAACTCGATTGTCATGGATCCCTTTGTAGACCTGGCCATCACCATCTGCATTGTTCTGAATACCCTGTTCATGGCTATGGAGCACTATCCCATAACAAAACCGTTTGAACATGTGTTATATGTGGGAAACTTGGTGAGAGGTTTTACTACGCTTCTTTCCATTCTAACAATAACTATATAATGTTCCTTAAAAGAAAATTCTCCTTTGTACATTCTCTAGTATTTCAGAAGTATACTTGACAAAGATTAATACTCCAAATTTTATTTTTGATGTAATTAAACTGCTCCCCTACAATTCTTCTTCCCTTTTGGAAGCAGCCATATTGGCCAGGAGAGTCACAAATTACCTCATATGCTCATTGTATCTGGTTGTTCTGTTTGGCCTGTAATGTCATAATTACTCAATGTAAGTATATTTTTTAAATAATGGGAGCACTAATGATTACATTGCTGTGTATACTTTTGAAATACTTGGTGGTATTTGAAGGCTAAAGATTTTTTGGGTCGGGTAATTTTGTAACAGCTGCAGAATTCTACGGGCTCTTATATGGATCCGCTATTTATAGGAAAATTAGTTCTTACCTGTTAATTTTCGTTCCTGTAGTACCACGGATCAGTCCAGACAGTGGGTTGAGCCTCCTTTCCAGCAGGTGGAGACAGACTAAAACTTGCAGGATGCCCTGTATCAGGACAGAGCCTATCCTCTCACCCTTCAGTATAACGTATGTCAAAGCAAAAAACAATAAAACCAAGAATAGGATCAAGCAAGTAACCATAAGCTCAACGGAGCAACCATAGATTAATGTAGAAGCATAGTATACCTATACGCTCTTGCATAAACTTAGTATAAAATAACCACCAAGGCTTCCGGTATAAATGCTCAGTAATCTTGCACCAAGGAAAATATGAAATCTCCAGACCTGCAAGAAAACAAGCTTCGAGAGGACAGAAGACAGACAGGGAAGGGCGTCTGGACTGATCCGTGGTACTACAGGAACGAAAATTAACAGGTAAGAACTAATTTTCCTTTCCTGTACGTACCCAGATCATTCCAGACAGTGGGATGTACCAAAGCTTCCCTAAACTGGGTGGGACCGAGACAGTCCCGCTCGAAGCACGTGCCGCCCAAAGGAACTGAACACCGGAGTGTGTACATCCAGACGGTAGTGCCGAGCAAAAGTATGCAGAGACGTCCAAGTGGCAGCCCTGCAAATCTCCTGCGGAGAGACAGACTGACTCTCCGCCCAAGAAGTAGCTGAGAATGCAGAGAATGGGCTTTCAGACCCTGAGGAAGAGGACGACCCTGACAAAGATATGCCGAGGAAATGGCTTCCTTCAACCACCGCGCAATCATGGTCTTAGAAGCCTGTTTACCCCGGTTGGGTCCACTCCAAAGGAAGAAGAGATGGTCCGAAAGTCATTGGTGACTTGAAGATAACGAAGCAAGACTCGCTTGACATCCAGTCGACGGAGGTCGCCCCCAGCCGTACCCGCAATCTCCTCTGGAGAGAATGCGGGGAGTTCCACCGACTGGTTGACGTGAAAAGCGGAGACAACCTTAGGCAAGAAGGAAGGAACCTGAAGCCCGGAAATACGAAGAGCACCTGAAGCCCGGAAATACGAAGAGCAGAGGAGATAGAGACTAGAAAGACAGTCTTAAGAGTAAGATCCTTAAGTGTAGCGTGGCGAAGAGGCTCAAAGGGAGCCGCACAGAGAGCACGAAGGACGAGGTTGAGAATCCAAGATGGACACGTGGCCCGAGAGGGAGGGCGGAGGTGTCTGACGCCCCTCAGGAAACGAATGACGTCCGGATGAGCAGCCAAGGCATGACCATCCACCCGACCCAGGAGAGAGCCAAGCGCAGAGACTTGAACGCGTAAGGAACTGAAGGAGAGACCCTTAGAGAGACCCTTCTGAAGGAAAGAAAGAACCAAAGGAAGTGAGGCGGAGCACGCCGGTACGCCCACCTCCGTACATGCGGACTCAAAGACCTTCCAGATGCACACATAGGCCAGAGAAGTCGACTGCTTCCGGGCTCGCAGCAGAGTGGAGATGACCTCCTCCCTATAACCTTTGCACCTCAGGCGACGCCGTTCAAAAGTCAGGCCGCTAGACAGAAGCGATCGGCCTGGTCGAAAAATACAGGCCCCTGCCGGAGGAGATGAGGGAGATGACTGAGGCGCAGGGGCCCGTCCACCGCTAGATTGATGAGATCTGCGAACCACGGCCGTCGCAGCCACTCGGGAGCGACGAGAATCACCGGACCCTGGTGGAGTTCGATTCTCCTGAGAACTTTCCCTACTAGAGGCCACGGGGGGAACACGTACAGAAGCACGTCTGCCGGCCAAGGGAGAGCCAGAGCGTCCAAGCCCTCTGCGCCGTGTTCCCTCCAGCGGCTGAAGAACCGATTGGCTTTGGCATTGCGCAGAGTCGCCATGAGGTCGAGATGAGGAGGACCCCACCTGTCCACTATCAGAGCCATGGCCGCGTCCGAGAGTTCCCATTCTCCTGGATCGAGCGACTGCCGGCCGAGGAAG
This sequence comes from Rhinatrema bivittatum, assembly GCF_901001135.1. Taxonomy (NCBI): domain Eukaryota; kingdom Metazoa; phylum Chordata; class Amphibia; order Gymnophiona; family Rhinatrematidae; genus Rhinatrema; species Rhinatrema bivittatum. The sequence goes on along the minus strand of NC_042617.1, from coordinate 293,456,701 downwards.
TCGGCTTGAACATTGTCTTTTCCGGCGATGTGAGAGGCCGCAAGGCACTGTAGGTGACGCTCCGCCCAAGCGAGTAGGTGGCTGGCTTCTAAGGCTACCAGGGGACTGCGAGTACCCCCTTGGCGATTGATGTAGGCGACTGTGGTGGAGTTGTCGGACAGGCCTCGTACCGCCTTGTCGCGGATCAGAGGAAGGAACTCCTGAAGGGCCAGGCGGACCGCCAAAGTTTCCAGTCGATTGATGTGCCAGCGCGACCGAGTCTGGGACCATGTCCCCTGGGTGGACTGAGATAGGCAGACCGCACCCCAGCCCAACAAGCTGGCGTCCGTGGTTACTATCGTCCACTGTGGAGCTTGAAGAGGCATCCCTTGTAGGAGATGAGGAAGGGACAGCCACCACTGTAATTCGTTGGCAGTAGACTCCAAGAAGGGAAGGACTACGTGGAACTGCTCTGACACTGGTTGCCAACGAGATAGCAAAGCTTTCTGTAATGGACGCATATGAGCAAAAGCCCAGGGGACCAGATCAATGGTAGAAGCCATGGACTTGGAGATAATCCCGGGCCGTTGGTGAAGATAGCGCAATCAAATTCTGAACCTGACCGATCAGTTTGAGGGCTCACGCCCGAGGTAAGAAAACCTTGCCTACTCGGGTGTCGAAGTGTGCTCCCAGAAATTCCAACTCCTGGGAGGGCTGAAGCTTGCTCTCGGAAAAGTTCACTATCTACCCGAGAGAGGCAAGGAGCTCCAGGACTCGATCCACCGCTCGCTGGCAAGAGGTCTCCGATTTGGCCCTGATGAGCCAATCGTCCAGATAGATGGATGAGAATCCCTTCCCGGCGCAAGGCCGCAGCCACTACTACCATTACCTTCATGAAGGTGCGAGGAGCGGTCGCGAGACCGAAGGGGAGAGCTCGAAACTGGAAGTCCTGGTTGAGGATGTGGAATCGGAGAAACATCTGGTAGTCGTGGTGGATGGGGATATGAAAATATGCTTCTGCGAGATCGAGGGAAGCAAGGAACTCTCCTGGACGGACCACCGCAATGACCGCCCGCAGGGTTTCCATGCGAAAGTGGGGGATCTTGAGGGCCCGATTGACCCTCTTGAGGTCCAGGATTGGGCGGAAGGACCCGTCCTTTTTGGGCACGGTGAAGTAAATAGAATACTGGCCGGCGCCAATTTCCCTTTCTGGGACTGGGACCACCGCCCCCAGATCCAGAATTTTTAGAGTCTGGACCACTGCGTCCCTCTTGGCCCGGCCGCAAGGTGAGAACAGAAAGAGATCTGGAAGTTCCCTGACGAGGTCGAAAGCGTACCAGTCTCTGATAATGTCGAGGACCCACTGATCCAAAGTGATTTTGACCCATTCCTCGAAAAACAGGGAGAGGCGTCCGCCGAGGGAAGGGACCGAGGGATGGGCTGGCTGAACTTCATTGTGTGGCAGGTTTAGCGGGGGTACGCACGAGCTGGCCCTCGCGAAAGGGCCGCCTGCCATGAAAGGACTGCGACCAGGACTGCGCACGAGAAGACCCCCTAGGAGTACCGCCCCGCCCTCGAGAAGCGAAGCGACGCTGACCCCTGAAGCGAAAGCGAGAGGCCGCGAAGGACCGAGAAGCCTTAGGGCGGTCCTCTGGAAGTTTATGGACCTTGTTGTCAGCCAAGGAGACCATAAGCTTGTCGAGGTCCTCGCCAAAGAGCATCTTACCTTTGAAGGGAAGCGTGCCCAGCCGGGTCTTCGAGGACTGATCAGCCGACCAGTGGCGAAGCCAAAGGAGCCTCCGGGCAGCCACTGCTGAAACCATCGCCTTCGCCTGGACACGGACCAGATCGTAGAGGGCGTCCGATATGTAAGCAGTGACTGCCTCCAGATGCTCGGCCTGTTCTGCCTCACCTGGCGGAAGCTCCCGGGCGCAGAGTAACTGTTGGACCCACTGGAGGCCTGCTCGCATCATGAGGCTGCTACAGCAAGACGCCCGAACCCCGAGGGCCAGGACGTCGAAGATGCGCTTCAGGTGACCCTCCAGCTTACGATCTTGCGAATCCTTTAGGGCCGTGGAACCTTCCACCGGGATCGTGGTGTGCTTGGCCACTGCAGAAACACAAGAATCCACTGATGGATATCGCAACAGCTCTAAGCCCTCTTCCGGGAGGGGATAGAGCTTATCCATCGCACGCCCCACCCGGAGCGAACCCTCAGGAGCCTCCCATTCCCGTAGGATAAGGAGCTTAAGCAAGGGGTGGAAGGGAAAGGCCGAGGCCGGAGCCCTCCCAAAACCGGGTTCATATCCTTAGGAAGTGAGGCCATGAGATTATCCACGGAGGGACTTTCCAGACCCAGCTCCTCCAAAACAAAAGGGAGGAGGGGCTCTAGCTCCTCCTTACGATAAAGACGGAGGGCTCTGGGGTCATCCCCCTCTAGGGTGGGGGCAGCTGCCGAATCCGAGGAAGGAGCGGGGTCGGAGGACCCAGGAGACACCGGGGGAGGGGAGGAGGGGGGCACCCTCGGGACCACCCGCACCCGAACTGGTCCCTGAGGCTCCGCAGCCGGTCCAGAGGTCAACGGCGCTGAGCGAGGGATTTTAGACGGGGGGGGGGCAAGGGGGGGGCTTTCATCCATCTCATGCAGGCTAGCTAAATAAGATTTGTGCATGAGGAGGACGAAATCCGCGGAAAAAGGGACCCTGGATTTACCGGGGGGGGGGGGGAGAGGGGGGGCGAGGGAAGGTCAGGACCCCCCTCCTGGGAACCCGCGGTGGCCAAATCGGGGGTTAAATTGTAAAAATCCGGCCCCCCAGCCCCAGGGAGCACTGAAATCGGCCCCGACGAAAAATCCAAGATGGCGGCCATTCCCGGGCTCTGCCGACCCGGGAAAGGCCTAGCCATGCCGGGAGGAGTGGAGCCCCGGGCTAAATTTGCTTGTCCTGCCGAGGAGGGACCTTCCCCACCCGGCAGACAAGCAGTGCAGAGGCCTTGCCGCGAAAAACGCAAGGAGGACAGCCCACAAGAAACGCAAGCTGTCAGCCAGGACATAGCTAAGCCGTGGCTGAGGAAAAAAAAAGCTGAAAAAACAAAGCTTGATTGACAGCCTGCACAGCAGGAGAGAGCAGGCGGGAACCTGCTGCCTTCTGCTTCTCTGACTGCCGGTTCTAATCCTATACTGACCAGAAAAAGTTAAAAAAGCTGGTCAACTGCTGCAGATAAGTTAGAGGTAGGTGAGTACCTGCAACTTATTGAAAGTTAAAACTTTGAAACTCCTTTTTTTTTTATTTTACTGAGCGCAGCAGCGGGTTCAAAACCCTCTCGGCAGCCAGAGGGGGGAACGAGGCCCAGAGAGCGTCGGTCCCCACACCTGGAAGCGTCCACGGACTCAGGACTATGCAGGGAACCCCCTCCTGCAAAAGGGGACAAGCCCCCCCTGAGCCGGGCAAGAGCTGGGAGACGGACGTCTCCCACACAAAAAGTCACTAAAGAAGGCAAAAATTCCTTCAGAGATTCACTTTCTATATATTTTTTTTTTTTAAAAACAAGAACCAAAAGAAGTACTTGCTTGAACCTAAAGAGAATAAAGAGGCTGACAAGCCTACAGCAGAGAACCGAAGTGGAGATGCTGCACCTGCTGGGAGACAGACGAATACTGAAGGGTGAGAGGATAGGCTCTGACCTGATAAAGGGCATCCTGCAAATTTTAGTCTGTCTCCACCTGCTGGAAAGGAGGCTCAACCCACTGTCTGGACTGATCCGGGTACGTACAGGAATTATATATTTTTGTATTTTTAAATTCTTATATACCAGCTATACAGTTGGGTTACAGATCTAAGTGGTTTACAGAAAAGGCGTATGTACATAAAAGTTGTTCATTACTAACAAAAATACAAAAATCAATAAAAAAATAAAAAATAAAAACAGGTAAAAATGTTAAAACTTATAAAATTGAACATTATATAACACAGGAAAGTATTAAAAATCTTGCTATAGGCAAGACTACAAAAATATGTCTTGAGGACTTTAAGTTGTTTAGAATTTGAGATGAGGAAGATGTGTTCTGGAAGTGAATTCCACAAAATTGGGCCTAGGAGTCAGGTCCAGTCTAGCCATCTTTCCTGTGGGTACTTAGAGAGTACATTTGTCCATTGATCCTAATTGATGCAAGGGTTGATGGTCTTAACATTGTATATAACCAAATGGATGATGGATTATATATTAGGTTGTGTATGATGACAAGAACTTTATATTGGATACTATAGAATAGGGGGAGCCAGTGAAGGGTTAGAAAAAGCAGGTGTAATATGTTCTCTGTGAGGAATGTTATAGATTGTGGGCCGGATTTTAAAAGGATTACACGCGTTGGGCCTATTTTAAAAAGGCCCGGCGACACACATAAAGCCCCGGGACGCGTGTAAGTCCCAGGGCTTGCAAACAGGGCTGAAGTAAGTTTTGAAACAAAATCAAAACATCTAAAAAGGTAGTGGGGAAAGGGCGGGGGAGGTAGGGGAAGGGAAGGTGGGGGGTAAGGGAAAGGGACAAGGCTGCGCGGCTCGGAGCAGGCTTGGCGCGTGCAAGGTACAGAATTGTGCACCCCCTTGTGCGCCCCGACCCCGGATTTTAAAACATGCGCGCGCATGTTATAAAATCGGGCGTACAAGTGTGCGCGCCAGGTAGCGCGCACACGTGTACGTCGCACACTGCTTTTAAAATCTACCCCTATGCGAGCGGCCGAGTTTTGAATGAGTTTAAGAGAGCGGATAGATGAAGCAGGGAGGCCTAGAAACAAGGAATTACAGTAGTCTTAAACCTGATAATATTAATGCCTATACAACTGAGTGTAAGTCAGAGGGGTAAAGGAGTGGTTTTAACTTTATAAGTAGTTGTAGTTTATAAAAGGATTTTTTGACAAGAGCAGAGATATTAGTGGACATTGATAGCTTTGAATCGATTAGATCACCTAAATTTCTGCAGAGTTTATTGGAATTGTGTGGTTTTCAAATGAGAAGTTGGCTGGAGGACGACATGAAGAATCAGGGACGGTGGATAGAAAAATCAGTTCTGTTTTTGCTGTGTTTAGTTTTAAGCAATTGTGTGATAGCCAAGTATTTATAGTTTTTAAGTATAAATGTATTGGTATACCAATTTTCAAAGCAAATGTACATGTGCAAATTCACTTTGAAAATTATGTTGCCAAACTCCCCACACAAGTTACATCTACTAATTTGTGCAGTTTGTCTGAAAGAATTTACATGCATACTTTTGAAAATCAAAATGAACTTCATAAATCCTAACCCTACTCAGAATCTGCCCCCCCCCCCCCTTCCCCCGAGTGTCTCTGCACAGTCTGGGGAAAAGGTAAGCACGAAATAGCATTTTGCAGGCAATCTTATAACATGCCATTTATGCATATAAAATGCTCTTATTTGCATAAATGGCCATAGTGGCCCCAAAGCTAGCCTATATAATTGAATTCATATATGTCCAATACACTTTTTTGCATTGGTGATTTTATATCATGTAAGTGTAGTACAGCTATTCTGATACCTCCATTAGCATGCATAGGAGGTAAGTGTCCTGATAGTATTAAAAAAAATTTACCTGCAGAGGCTTTTAGGGATGAATTTTTCAAAGGAATTGCGTGCATGAAGTTACTGTATATGCGCATAAATAGCTTGTACTAACATGCATGCTATTTTAGAAACACAAACATACACGCCTATTTTTGGTTTTGTGCACACATTTGCATGTGCAAATAAAGGGCATTCCGAGGAGGGGCTAAGAGTTATGCACATAGGTTATTTGATAAGAGATTTGTGCGAGTACATTTGGCAACTTGTTTGCGCTGTTTTACTCCTGCTAATTAACTAGACTCATATGTTGTCTACTATGGGTTGGGTGGGAGGTCTGGGTGAACTGAAGGGAGTTCAGGGTGAAGGGCTACATAAGAACATGCCATACTGAGTCAGACACAAGGGTCCATCAAGCCCAGCATCCTGTTTCCAACAGTGGCCAACCCAGGCCATAAGAACCTGGCAAGTACCCAAAGAACTAACGGGCTGATTCAGTAAAGTCCGCGGGAGAGCCACTCTCCTGTGCGTGCGATTCACTATGCTAATTAGGCCCGGCGGTAAAACCAGGTAAAAGGAGGCGCTAGGGACCACTAGAGCATCCCTAGCGCCTCCTTTTGGACCAGAGCGGTGGCTGTCAGAGGGTTTGACAGGCGATGCTCAATTTGGTCGGCGTCTGTTCTCGAGCCCGCTGACAGCCACGGGCTCAGAAACTGGACACCGGCAACATTGAGCGTCCAGTTTTCGACCCGACAGCCGCGGGCCAACTTCAAATTTTTTTTTTTTTTTTAATTTCTTTTTTTTTACTTTTGGAAAGTTTCGGGACCTCCGACTTAATATCGCCATGATATTAAGTCGGAGGGTGCACAGAAAAGCAGTTTTTACTGCTTTTCTGTGCACTTTCCCGGTGCCCGAAGAAATTAGCGCCTACCTTTGGGTAGGCGCTAATTTCTGAAAGCAAAATGTGCGGCTTGGCTGCACATTTTGTTTTCTGAATCGTGCAGGAATACCTAATAGGGCCATCAACATGCATTTGCATGTTGCGGGCGCTATTAGGTTCGGGGGATTGGACGCGCGTTTTTGACCCCTTACTGAATAAGGGGTAAGGGAAAACGCGCGTCCAATGGCGGGTTAACAGTGCGCTCCATCAGAGTGCACTGTACTGTATCGGCCCAAAAGTCTATTCCCTGTTACTGTTGCTAGTAATAGCATTGGCTATTTTCTAAGTCAACTTAATTTATAGCAGGTAATGGACATCTCCAAGAACTTATCCAAACGTTTTTTAAACCCAGCTACGCTAATTGCTCTAACCACATCCTCTGGTAATCAAATTCCAGAGTTTAATTGTGCGTTGAGTGAAAAAGAACTTTCGCCAATTAGTTTTAAATGTGCTACTTGCTAACTTCATGGAGTGCCCTCTAGTCCTTCTATTATCAGAAAGAGTAAATAACCAATTCACATTAACCCATTCTAGACCTCTCATGATTTTAAACACCTCTATCATATCCCCCTCAGCCATCTCTTCTCCAAGCTGAACAGCCCTAACCACTTTAGTATTTCCTCATAGGGGAGTTGTTCCATCCCCTTTATCATTTTGGTCTCCCTTCTCTGTACCTGGAGGACAGAGTGAATTGTTGGAGGTATCGGCAAACTAGTGATTACAAAAACACACGTTTTAAAATATACCAACTTCCACATATAAATCAGGGAAAGTGTGGCAGTTATATTTTTTTCATGCATAAAATATGCATGCGTATGCTTACAAAATAGGTAGGAAAAGTACACGCTTTCAGTACATTGCAGGCAGTTGCTCTAACCGAACATACGAGCATATGTTAGAGGATAGACACATGCATATTTTATAATTTGTGAGTATCTGATGCGCGCAGGTTGTAAAATACTTTGGTAACTCTCTGTGCAGCCATATACACTCATATAAGGGGCTACGCAGAGTTCTTTGAAAGTTTAAAAAAAAAAACCCTCGCGCACCAAAATCGGGAGATGCGTGCACAAGTTGGGCTCATGTGCAGCCACCTAGATGTGCATGTAGATTTCAAAAAGGGGCGTGGTCAGGGTGGGGCATGGCTGTGAGATATGTGCATAAATGTTTAGGCTCCCTGGCACATGCCCAGTCTACTGCTGCATAAATTTACTTCTATGGCGGAGGTTTAAGCTGTAAAAAACAAAACCAAAACAAAAAAAAACCAGCTGCTTTGGAGGGGGGTTTAAAGGGTCTGGGGGTGAGTGCAGGCTATTAAACCAGGGGGGTTTGGAGGACCTAATTCTTAATTGGGTGAACCGGTGGATGAACTGCTGAAACTGGTCATCTGCACGCAAGTTATAAAATGGCCATGTGTCTGGGCATGCACTGATGCATGTGCGCCAAAGTGTGCCCACGTGCCAGTTAAATAATTACTGTATCTGTGTTCTTAACTGTGCCAACATTTATTGGCGATATAAGTACACAGGAAAGGATAATGAAATTCATGCACCTCAAATTATTAAGCAGGCCATTGGATGAGGAAGAATTTGGATATTTTTTACCTTACTAGGGAGTTTTTAAATATGTATGTATTTTTTTAAATTTATAAACTACTTCTCCCAGATGAGGCTATAGCATAGTCTACAAGTAAACATAAAGTCGTCATAAGAGAGACATCAGTTATAATTAGACAAAATACATAATTTATATCAGGTGAAAGCTTTCGGAAAAGCCGTGTCTTACATAATTTCCAAAATTCCAAGTGATAATCTGGATGCCAAAGCCTGCTCTTGTACTACAGTTCTTGACTCACTGAAAACATTTCTTGGAAGGGACCCATGAAGTATTTTCATCTACCCTGTTTCCCCGAAAATAAGACCTCCCCCGAAAGTAAGACCCAGCAAAGTTTTTATTTGAGAGCATGCCCGTCGCACAGAACACCAGAGCATGCATCTGTGATTCCCGCGTAAGTCCCGGGGTTTTTCGAGGGGGGCGTGTCGGATCTGCGCGGTGTTTTGGGGGCGGGACGCACGTTTTGGGGGTGGGCCCAGGGGCGTGGTTTCGGCCCGGGGCCCGGGGCGGTCCGGGGGCATGGCCGCGCCCTCCGGAACCGCCCCCAGGTCGCGTCTCGGCGCGCTAGTGGCCCGCTGGCGCGCAGGGATTTACTTCTCCCGACAAAGGTAGGGGGGGTCTAGATAGGGGGGGGGGGGTTAGATAGAGGAAGGGAGGGGAAGGTGAGGGGAGGGTGAAAGCGAGTTCCCTCCGAGGCCGCTCCGATTTCGGTGCGGCCTTGGAGGGAACGGCGCCGATCCTGGATTTTAGCTGATACGCGCGGCTACGCGCGTATCTACTAAAATCAAGCGTACTTTTGTTTGCGCCTGGTGCGCCAACAAAAGTACGCGAAGGTGCACTTTCTTAAAATCTACGCCACTGTGAATTCTTCTTCATGGAAAAATAAGACATCCCCTGAAAATAAGGCCTAGTGCATCTTTGGTAGCAAAAATTAATATAAGACACTGTCTTATTTTCGGGGAAACACGGTATGTAACAACACTGGATCTGGCCGTAGAGGAGCAATGGAGCTGCAAATAAAACACAGCAGGGAAGGGCCATGAGTGACTGGACTTGGCCCGTTTCGAAAATCTGTGACCATGTCCTTAACTGCAGGGTTTAACTGTAGCTGAATTTCTCCAAGATCCTCCTTTGAGTTAAGGATGCAGGGGACTGCTGGGGCCACCCTTCTTCCTGTTAGTCAGCGATGGGAGCTGTCCCTTGTCTCAGCTCCCCTTATACAGGCTGAAAGCTGGAAGTCAGATTTCCAGCTGGGACCTCAACCCTTCTGAGCTAATCCTCCCTTTCTTTCTCTTTCAGGTTTTCACAGGGATCTTCACAGCTGAAATGGTTTTGAAGCTTATAGCCATGGACCCCTACTATTACTTCCAAGAGGGCTGGAATATCTTTGATGGCTTTATTGTGTCCCTCAGTTTAATGGAACTGGGCTTACAAGGTGTGGAAGGGCTTTCGGTGCTGCGGTCCTTCCGACTGGTATTCCTCTCATTTTCTTTTCTTTTTTTTTTTTTTTTTTGGTTAAATAATAATTTTCTCTTTAATGTTTGTGCAAGCCATCAGTTGAAAACTCATAAAAGGAGATTTAGGGAAAGGACGGAAAAGAGGGAAGATGTTTCATTGCAGCATTTAAGCAATATTAACATGTAGGGGGGGGGGGGCTATGAAATAAAACTTGTGGTAAAGTAAAAAATTGGTCTTAACGTGCTAGGCAACAGTTTCACCAAGGGCGCAGCAAAATGTGTCTCCGTACCTTTGTGCTAACTATCCCTTTACTTTGGGCCAATCAGCACAGAGGATTTCCTCTTCCCTTCCCCCTACAAAACCCCAATGAAAGTGTCCTCTTCCCAATAATCCTTATCACTGTCAAAATCTGAATTCCCCCCCCCGCCCTTTTCAATGCATCCCCTCTCAAAAGCACCATTCTCCACACACACACACACACACACACACACACACATACACACACACACACACACACACTCACACACACACACACATACACACACACACACATACACACACACACACACACACACACACACACACACATACACACACACACACACACATACACACACATATACACACACACATACACACACATATACACACACACATTCACACACACATATACACACATACATTCACACACAACCCTCCCATGGCAAAAGAGCCCACCCACTCTCCTCATACCGGGCCAAAGGAACTGGGCCATTACAGGCAAGAAGGAACATCAGAGCCCTCCTGCTCTCACCACTGCCGCTGGCAAAGAATGCTGATAGGATTGCTTTCGTCATTTTGTACAGACAGATTTTAGCTGGATGGCGGCAGTGGGAATTTTCAACCAATTAGATTTATGTGGTTAAAAAAAACAACCCATTTCTTTACTGTCCTGCTATACCAGCCCAGACAAGTAGGCTGTTTACCCCTACCAGCAGATGGAGGCAGAGAGCACTGATTTCTCTGTGACAGCGTCACAGCTACTTGCGGGCGGTCCAGAAAAAATTCCAGTATTCTCTGCCTGCAGCAGAGATAGGACAATACTGGTGGTGCAGTAGGATTTTCTTTTTGGGTTTTCAAACCTAGCCTTTGAGGTTTTTGATAAGGTAGGGGCTCCCCTCTGCCACCCCTGCAGCCCACCCCTCTGAATTCTAAGGGCCAGGCTCCTGGTTTCTAGTGCCAAGGTAGCTTGCCCTGCTGAAAAGGTTCCCAGCTCCAGAATGGGTTTTTGGTTGAGACTGAGGGATTTTTTGCTTGGCAGCCTAAAAAAAAAAAAAAAATCCCAAAAAACCAGGAAATTCAGTGGGGCTAAGGATCCTCTGAGTTTGCCTCCCCTCTTCCTCTTGCTCTCTTTGGCTTTCTTTTTATAATTGAAAAAAAAGTTTGAGAGCAGAAGCTGAAGCTGAAAGTAACTTCTTTGAGACAGTTTGATACCTTGGTTGTTGAAGCAATGATGTTGATTTAGGGGTCTTTTTTTTTTTTTTTTTGCTCTGTCGGGGTGAATTTTTCTGCAGTTGCCCAATTTTATACTTTCCCCGGCTCTGCGCTCCCATGGAAAAGGAGCAGGGCTGTTGCTGTTCATCCTGCAGCTGCAGATGTGCTTCCACTAGTGCCAGTGCTTTGTGCACAGTTTGTCTTAAAAAAAACAAAACAAAAAAAACCAGGGAAATTCCGGGGGAGGGTTCAGAGATCTCTGATAAAGGTTTGGCAGGGTTGACTGCTGTGGGAACAGAGTCCTCTTCAGTCTCCTGCCCAGTTAGTAGGGGCGCGGGACTTGTCTGACTTGGCGATGTCAGCGGGAACAACCACCAACTTAGGTGCTGTGGTCTCAGATCAGATAATATCTGCGAGGCAGCACAGCCAGATTTTGTAATCCCCTGTTATATCTCCAGTCAAGGAGCAGCAAAAAAAGCTCCTTTAGCTCCTGGTTTTGCTTCCTCAGGATTTTTTTTCTCCAGAGGTTTTTTTTTTTGAGGTATATCCTCTAGGCTTATTGTGCTACCCAGAGGCCTAATAGAGTACAATGTTGTAATCACATTGCGGGTACCAATTACTATTATTCCCTATTATTGGATTTCCTGGCCTCCACACTGCGGCCTCTTGCAGCTATTTCAGAATGCTACAGCAGAAAAAAATACGACCACATTATACCTGTGTGGGCCGCATTTATACTGGCTTCCTATTCAGGGGAGAGTACAGTATAAGATTCTTAAATTAATTCACAGATAATTCAGAATACAAAAGTTCCATGGTTTGGTGCCGCATTATGTATCTAGACACCCTCTAGGACCTTACAGTCTCAAAGGCCTCCTTAGCATTCCCGCTATATATCATGTGCACTTGAGGGAAGTTAAGGATCAGGCTTTCTCAGTGGCTGGCGCAATGCTGTGGAACTCTATGCCAGAACATCTAAGAACACTTGCAGACATAAAAGTTTTTAAGAAGACCTTGAAAACCTGGCTATTAGGGAAGGCATTTGAGGATTAGCATGGCTTAGCTCTCTTGTTCTTGTTGCAGTGGTTTTTTGTACTTGTTTTTATTTGACTGTACATGGTTATGTTTTTGAATGCATAATTCTTCTTTTATTGTATATGTATATTTTGTAAACCACTATGATCCATGGAGTATGCAGAGTCTAAAATGTTTTAAAGAAATACTTGTGACCTCAGGATATCCTGGAATGGGATCAGGTCTTAGATCTGGCTTGGAGCCTCCTAAGAGACCCTGGGTGCCTCCAGAATCGAGGGATGAGTTTTCCTCCAGATGCAAGAAGCCACTGTTGGAGGATAGTTTTTTTTGGATATAGGCAGCATTGCTTCTTTGGAAGAAGGGGAAAATCCTTCTCAAGAGAGGATGTTTGTTATCCACCTTTTCCATGTAAATGAGGTATCATCATCCTTCATTGATCAGGTGGTGTCTGCTCTCAGAGTATCAGAGTAAAAAGCAGAAGAGGCTCCTGAATAGGGTTCTATTATTAAAAGGCTCTATAAATCTGCCAAAGCCTTTCCTTTACATGCTGAAGCAGTAGAAATGTTGATGGCACATTGGAAATCTCCGTTGAGTGGGCTTAGGGGAGTAAAGCTGTTTGGTAAATTGTATCTACTTCTGCAAGATGCTTTCCAAGATTTATTCCACACACCCAGAGTTGATATGTTTGTTTTGGCAGTCATAAAAAGAACTGCTATCCCAGTGGATGGGTGTATTTCTCTTAAAGACTTTCAGGACAGAAAGACTGAGATTCAACTGAAGCATGTGTTGTCATCTTCTCTGACAGCATACATTGTAATTTGTAGTGGTCTTGAGGCATAAGCGCTTCTTCGCTGAATTAAAACGCTTCTGGAGGGTTATGAGGCTGCTCATATGGAATTAAGAGCAACTTTTCTTGCTGTTGCTTCATATGATCTTATCAGAATATGTTCTCAGTCAATTGTATTGGCAGTGGTGGCTAGGAAGTTCTTATGACTGAGACACTGGGCAGCAGATTCTTGGCACAAGTCCTGTCTGTGCAAGCTCCCTTTCAAAAGAAAGCTTCCCTTTGGTGAGGATCTCAATCAGTTGGTTAAGAACCTGGGAGATTCTAAGCTTAATAGGCTTCCTGAAGAAAAGGTTCAAACCTTTTATCTTTCCAGCAGGGGCAGGGGGCTGTTTCAAGATTCCAGAAGGTATAGACTTATCAAGCAGTTGTCTTCTCAGCCTTTTAAGTTTAAGAACAGGAGCCCATCCTTTAGAGGAACTTGGAGACCTAGACCAGAGTCCAACACCATAGAAACATAGAAACGACGGCAGAAGAAGACCAAACGGCCCATCCAGTCTGCCCAGCAAGCTTCACACATTTTTATCTCCTACTTATCTGTTTCTCTTAGCTCTTTGGTTCTATTTCCCTTCCACCCCCACCATTAATGTAGAGAGCAGTGATGGAGCTGCATCCAAGTGAAATATCTAGCTTAATTAGTTAGGGGTAGTAGGGGTAGTAACCGCCGCAATAAGCAAGCTACACCCATGCTTATTTGTTTTACCCAGAATATGTTATTCAGCCCTTATTGGTTGTTTTTCTTCTCCCCTGCCGTTGAAGCAGGGAGCTATGCTGGATATGCGTGTAGTATCAGTTTTTCTTCTCCCCTGCCGTTGAAGCAGAGAGCTATGCTGGATATGCGTGAAGTATCAGTTTTTCTTCTCCCCTGCCGTTGAAGCAGAGACCTATGCTGGATATGTGTGAAGTATCAGTTTTTCTTCTCCCCTGCCGTTAAAGCAGAGAGCTATGCTGGAAATGCATTGAAAGTGAAGTATCAGGCTTATTTGGTTTGGGGTAGTAACTGCCGTAACAAGCCAGCTACTCCCCGCTTTGTGAGTGCGAATCCTTTTTTCTTCTCCCCTGCCATTGAAGCAGAGAGCTATGCTGGATATGCGTGAAGTATCAGTTTTTCTTCTCCCCTGCCGTTGATGCAGAGAGCTATGCTGGATATGCGTGAAGTATCAGTTTTTCTTCTCCCCTGCCGTTGAAGCAGAGAGCTATGCTGGATATGCGTGAAGTATCAGTTTTTCTTCTCCCCTGCCATCACAATGACCAGACGAGCTTAACAATGAGGTGACATGGGTTCATTCTCTGGTGTTACTTTTAGGCGGCTGCTTACAGGGGTTTTACTGGAAGTGGATCCATGTAACTTTGGACTAGTGGATCTTAGATGATGTTCAACATGGTTATGCTCTAGAATTGGAGGGCTAGACATTTCAGAGGAGTATTTCCATATCCTGATAACAGAGAACCATCGGAGATTTCTTCACTTTTGCATTCTAAACCAGCATTTTCAGTTCAGGGCATTTTCGTTTGGTTTGGCCATGGCACCCAAAACCTTCAGCAAAGTCATGGTAGCAGTAGCTGCACATTTAAGAAAGGAAGACATTATGTTTCACCTTTATCTAGATGATTGGTTGATCAGGTCCAAATTGTATCAAGAAGGCATCAGAGCCTCCAACAGAGCTGTTCAGCTGTTAGAAAGCTTGTGCTAAGTAATAAATTTTGCAAAGAGCAATCTTCTTTCTTAAACTCTAGCATATCTGGGTCTTATTTCGATATGAAGGTGGGTCGAATCTTTTTGACTCTGGAGAGAATCCTCAAGATAGTCTCCTACTCTAGGAGCCTTCTGTAGCGAGAGAATCTGTGTTTGATGAACTATCTTCAACTACTGGGCTCCATGACCACCACCTTGGATCTTGGGTACTTGCCAGGTTCTTATGGCCTGGATTGGCCACTGTTGGAAACAGGATGCTGGGCTTGATGGACCCTTGGTCTGACCCAGTATGGCATGTTCTTATGGTCCTCTGGACCAGAGCTCATATGCATTCTCTGCAAGCTGTTCTACTATCTCATGGATCACCTCAATCCTAAGATAAGTGCCATTTTCCTCTCCCCCCTGTGCAAAGGGAGAGTCTGTTTTGGTGAATAATGCCCCAGAATTTGTTGAAGAGTGTGAATCTACACCCACCCTCATGGTTGCACGTTTGTCAGATTGGTGAGAACACTGTCTGGATCATTTAGCTCAAGCACACTGGTCTTGAGAGTTGGCCTTCTGGTTCAGCTGGACAAGAGTGATAAGATTGGTTCTGCTTCAGTTTCTTCCTTTGGCGAAAGGGAAATTGATCAGAGTTCTGTTGGACAACACGACTTTGATAGTTTGTCAACAAACAGGGGAATACTTGGGGCCTCAGAGTGTCCAGGAAAACCAATCTTTTATTCCATTGGGTAGAGGATAATCTCGTGCATCTATCAGTAGCACATTGTGGGGCAGAAAAATGTTCAGGTGGACTTTCTCAGCAGAAATCGGTTGCTTGTAGGAAAATATCAGCCCAGGGGATTTTTTTCAAAACCAGCCCAAAGGATAACTCTCTGACTCCCTCATGTGTTTTCCATGCAGCGCATGGTTCAACAGCCCCCATAAAGTAAGCCAAACTGACCCTTGAAAGATATATTATGTGACCTACAAAACTGAGTCAAAAAATCCAACAGAAATTTCACATTTCCCCTGAATAACAGGATAATTTTCAAACAAATGCATGCGACGGCCGCAAGCAGTTCTACACTAGTATTTTATAACCCGCATATAAGATATACACGTGTTTTATAAAATATGCATATCTCTACCCTGCATCTTATGCACGTATGCAGGCATATGTGTGAAAATATGCAGTGCATTGAAAGAAAGTATATCAAAGTATTGAATGTACTTTGTTTTCCTATCTATTCTAAAAAGAAAACACGCATACATTTTGTGTAAGAATAAAGTAGGACTTGCTTGTGTTTATTGGGATTTACGCACATAAGTTAGTATATTTTAGAACATGTGTGTCAAGTCAATTACCAGTTTTAGCAATTAGTACACCAATTCGCCCAGTCCTTCTCCAGGTCATTGAAACCCTCCTTCAGCCGGAACCTCCTCTCCCCCCCCCCCCCCCCCCCCCCCCAGTATACCCAGACCTACCCGGCCAATAGTATTCAATAAACTTGTTTGATATCACTTACTCCAGATAATTAGCAGGTGAAAAATTATGAATAAGTTGGCAAATCTACATGCATAATTGTCTTTTCAAATAGCAACTTATGCATATAAATGTTAGCTCCGCCCCAAAACACCCCTAGCCCGCTGCTTTTTTACGTGTATGTGCACATGAAAGTGAAAATATATGTGTACTTTTTACTTTTATAAAATATGGAATATGCAATAGAGGCTACTTAAGCACTTAAAGGTGAATTTTAAAAGTCTTACACGTGCCAAAGCCGGGACATAGATGTGTGTCTCCAGCCTGCGCGCAATACGTGGATTTTAAGAAGTCAGAAAAGAGTTAAAAGCCTGGCTGTTTGGGATTGCATTTTCAACCTAATGATGCTCAGAAAAGTAATGTCATGTTAATATGCACTGTTTTACTATTTCCCAGTATTATAGCTACGCCACATAGTTGCAGGCCCAGTCATGGCGTGGCAGTTCCTCACACGTTATCATGCATCAGACTCTCTTTGAAGAGATGAAAAATAATCTAAAGTATCTGCTGCATGAATAATGACACAGAGGGCCCCTGCAGCGCACGGACTCAGGAATATGTTTGCAGGTGGTTTTATTAGAGATATGAACATAAACAGCTCCTATCTTACAGCACTGCAAGTATACTTAATAATGAAATTCAGTAGGAACAGGCTTATACTCAGTCCATAAACACAGTCCAGGTCTCTTCACAGTTACTTCTTTCCAATAGACAATGTAACACAGTTTGTAGTCAAGGCTTCTTGCTTCACAGACCATACAATATCACATAAGTACACACTTGGTTGATACCTCATGGGCTTCCTCCGGTATCCCACACCTTGTAATGGCTATCTTGCTGTCTAAATGCTGAAAACACCTGAAAGATCTCCCAGCAGTCCTTTTGAGTCCCCTGAGAACCGATCTGGATCCTCAGGGGCGGGGCCACACAGCAGGTTCTCAGTCTGAGCCATTTTGTGGCTCAGTGCTCAAAACCCCAGCCCTGAATCAAGAAGACCCCAGTTCAAACCTGAGAATACCCTTTTTCCCCTGACAAGAACTTTGATATGACTTCTTTTGCACTAATATTTGAGGCTCCAAACCAAAAATAAACCCCACACATAAGAGTAAAAGAAAAGAAACAAAAACATAACGTTCAGTGAAAAAGAATGTCCATCACAGCATGGCATCCACAGGGGTCAACCAATTTGCTACCTATGACATTGCCCACTATTAAAGTTTAAATATTTGACTGATGATCCAGTGTATAATGAAGCGTATCTGGCCATTTAACTGCTGCAAGATGGAACCACGGATAATTCTTTAACCCCGCCAAAAATCACTAAGCATCCTCCACTGTTTTGAAGATATGATTACGGTTCTCAAAAGAAATCTTAAACTGGGCCGGGAATAACAATGCATATGGCAGCCCACATTGTTGCAGCCTCTTCCTCACTTCCCCGAAGCATGCCTGCTTTTTAAGAACATAAGAAATTGCTATGCTGGGTCAGAGCAAGGGTCCATCAAGCCCAGCATCCTGTTTCCAACAGAGGCCAAACCAGGCCACAAGAACCTGGCAATTACCCAACCACCAAGAAGACCCCATGCTACTGATGCAATTAATAGCAGTGGCTATTCCCTAAGTCAGCTTGATTAATAGCAGTTAATGGACTTCTCCTCCAAGAACTCATCCAAACCTTTTTTGAACCCAGCTACACTAACTGCATTAACCACATCCTCTGGCAACAAATTCCAGAGCTTAATTGTGCGTTGAGTGAAAAAGAATTTTCTTCGATTAGTCTTAAATGTGCTACTTGCAAACTTCATGGAATGCCCCCTGGTCCTTCTATTATCCAAAAGTGTAAATAGCAGCTTCACATCTACTCTACATTTTGGACTACCTGCAAATAATCCGGGAAGAAGAAGACACGATGCTGCTGGTGTGTAATTATGGACATCGACCAGGCTTGTTCTAATATGCGCACTTTATTTGTGTAATTATGAAATTGTAGAATTACAGCACGAGGCCTATCTCCTGATGGGGTAGGGTGAGTCCAGAGCCCTGTGAACACTCTCCAACTTGAAGTGACCGCCTTTAACATCCAGGCCCAGGACCTCCAGAATCCAGGTGGAGAAAAACCATACCGCATCTGTGCCTTTAGTCTGTTCCGGGAGCCCAGTGATGCTGATGCTTTTCCAATAACCTCTATTTTCTGTATCATCCAGCTGATTGTTCTCTCCAAGATGTCTGTGTTCTTCCAGGCCTCCATGAGAGACATTTCAAGGACCTCTACCTGGGTCTCTGCCGTTATCTGGGTTGTATTTTCTTGCACAATGGACACCAATTGTTCGACCTTCTCCACAATGACCGCCAATTTACTGTTACTATTAGAGGTAAGCTTCGTAGAAAATTTCTTGAACATCTCCTGCATAATTTTAGCATTCTCCTAGGACAAGCAGGATGGTAGTCCTCACATGTGGGTTACACTATCCAATGGAGCCTGGCACAGAAAACTTTTGTCAAAGTTTCTAGAAACTTTCTAGAAACTTTGACTGGCAGACTGAGCAAGCCCAGCCTGCTGCTATCCACGCGTCCCTTCAGTCTCTCCTTTTCTGTGATGCAGTAGCCTCACTGTGGTGGAGCGCCAATCCTTGAAATTGATTTCGAACTTTTTCAGGGGTTTTTCTGCGCCAGGTTCCCCCTTCATGTTCGGTTCCTCCGTTCGGTACGTACCCTTGTTTTGCCTTCATTCTTCGCGGTCGATTCCCGACTTCTGCACCATGGTTCCCGTCAGTCATTGACCATGCGCCAGCCTTTCTTTTTCGATGGCGATATCAGGTTTCGATGGTGCCCACAGTGCCTGTGGACCGTGTCCATCATGGATCTGCATGAGGTGTGTATCCTCTGCCTGGAGCAATCAAATGACCCCCAAAGGGCGTCGAGCATGCCTGGACAAAATGGAGAAGCTGTTCGGATTTCTTAA
This sequence comes from Rhinatrema bivittatum, assembly GCF_901001135.1. NCBI lineage: Eukaryota > Metazoa > Chordata > Amphibia > Gymnophiona > Rhinatrematidae > Rhinatrema > Rhinatrema bivittatum. Next base: position 293,437,602 of record NC_042617.1, on the reverse strand, counting down.
ACCCTCTACTTCGGCTTCGGTATCCTAGTCGCCCAAGGACCGTGGTGAACTGTCTCCTTCTCTTCTCCTGGCGGTCCCACTATCCAGTACCCCTAAGGATCGGGGAGAGGGGAATTGATCCTCGGTGGTCTGTCCCCTCCTGCTAACCTTGGGGTCTTCTTCATCCTCTGCACCGAGGAAAGACTGGGCCGAGCGCCAGAAATCCAGAAAGCCCCGGTCACAGTCTCTCCACTGTTCCTGTTCTGGAGCGGCATCGGCGGCACTGGCCACCAGAGGCCCCATCCTCCAATGCCCCTGGTAGCCCAAGGTGTTCCCCACCGGCAACGATACAGGGTGCCGTGCCGCCTCGTGATCCTTCCGAGGATTTGCCGATGACGCCTTGTCCCCCTCCATCAGTCCTAACTACCCAGGACTTTCAGGAGGAGCCGGACAGCAGGGTGCAGTCGGCGGTGCACAAAGCACTACAGAACATTAAGCTGCCGGCGCCACTGGCCCCTGTACCGGTGCTCAAACCTCTGCCATCGATGTTTGCACCCCTGCTGGAGTGTCTGGATGTCCTTCTTGGTGCCCTACTGATGCAACCAGTGCCTGAAAGGCCTTCAATGACTCCTCGGCCACTGAAGCCCTCCACCGGAGCAATCCCGATTCCCGGGTCCTCAGAGGAGGATGAGGCCTTGTGGACTGGGCACCCTTGCCCACGGTTCCCCAGTCCGCCGCCGGTTCCTCCCAGTGTACTGTGGCCAATGCCCCCTTAATGCCAGGGGTTCCCCCTGGCATCAATGCCTCTGGTGCCCTTGGAGCCCAAGCCCACTGCCCCTCCTAGCCCCTGCCCTTGGCGTCCGGACCAGCGAAGAGGAGGGTCCTTATGACCTGTGGGGTGATGACTCTTTGGACTCATCCTCTGAGTTCTCCGATGACCCCCTCTCGGAGCCTTCCCCTCCCAAGGAATGTCGTCAGTCTCCACCCGAAGACCTGTCATTTGCCAGCTTTGTAAGGGCCATGGCAGAGGCCATCCCTTCCAGTCACAAGATGCTGGAGATCCTCCAGTTCATCGATGCTCCCAAGGAAATCATGGCGGTGCCGGTCCACGACATCTTTAAGGAGTTTCTCCTCTGTATGTGGGAACACCTAGTGTTGGTGTCCCCAGTTAACAGGAAGGCCGATGCAACCTATCTGGTGCAACAGGCTGTGGGCTTTGAACGGCGGCACCTCCCCACCAGTCAGAGGTTGTGGAATCCACCCTTAAAAAGGCCAGACACTTCCAGACACACCCTTCTGCCCCTCCAGGGCGCGAACACAGGAAGCTCGATGGCATAGGAAGGAAAATGTTCCAGGGGGCTATGCTGGTAGCCTCCATACATGACCCAATACAACTGGAATCTGTGGAAACAGGTCCAAGACTTTGCGGAGGGACTACCCCAGCAACAGCAGGAGTCTCTTGTAGCCATTGCCATGCTGGGCCTTGAGGCGGGTAGGTACGAGGTGAGGTCTACCTATGACATGTTTGAGACCGCAGCCTGCCTAGCCACTAGGGGCATCGATGCCAGATAGCTAGCTTGGCTCCGAGCCTCAGGACTCTGACCAGAATTTCAGGACAGGCTTGCGGATCTTCCCTGTGCAGGTGAGAACCTGTTTGGAGATAAGGTGAAAGAGGTCATGGCGTAGCTGAAAGATCGGCACGCTGGCAGGTCACATTATTTTAGTGCACCGCATAAGCATTCGCCTCTCTAAAGCTAAGTACTGACCAGGCATCATGGAATCCATGTAGATGGCTCGTTCTTACCTGGAGATCCCTGAGGAAGGAGTACAACACTCCGAAACACTTTAGTGTCGGAGGCAACTTCAGGACTGTGCAAGCCCTCTTTCTACGTGGCATCCTTAAGATAAGCGCACTCACTAGTGACTTTAAGCATACAGTGATTGTGCTCCAGCCTTATCGCACCGGTAGGTGCATACACAAATCTATCTGCAACCTATGATTATATCAAGCCTTAAGTATTACAGGCTTCATCTATAAGCCACACATTCTTTGAGGCTATTTATGACGGTTGCCAGATAGGTTCACTTAGGAGTTCTTTTTTAGCTGAATATTGCAAATTTGAAGTATTCTGTTTTTCAGCTGTATCTTTGGGTTCATCGATTTTCTGTAGCTGAAAGATCAGCATGATAACCTTCAGCAACTCTCTGCCAGCCTTTCCAAAGGCCCGTCTTCCAGGCCGGGCTCTCGTAAGCCCTTTTACTGGCAGAAGAGGTACTATTCTCCAGCCACCCGTGCCCGCCCGCCTCAGACCAGTCCCAGAGATTGTGGCCAACAGCAGTGGGTTCCGAGGACCCAACCAGCCCCCCCAGCAGGCCCCTTCCACAGGCTTTTGACTGGCGGCGGGGGGCACAAGCCAAAAGCCGGTTCCCCTGGCAGTCGATCCCCCAGTTGGTAGCAGGCTCCTTTGCTCCACCCGCCATTGAGAAGCGATCACTTCAGACCGTTGGGTCCTTTCCATTGTCTGCCAGGGTTACTGCCTGAATTTCAGCAGGCTCCCAGAGACTGCATCCCCATGTCCATCGTGGGGTTCGCCCTCCCTTCAGATAGTCCTTCAATCGGAACTTTCCGCCCTTTTAGAGGCGGGTGCAGTGGAACCTGTCCCCCGCATGCAATGGGGCCACGGCATCTACTCGAGATACTTCCGAAGAGGAATGACAGCTTGCACGCCATTCTCAACCTCAGGGCGTTAAACCGGTTTCTCGTAAGAGAGAAATTCAAAATGGTCTCTTTGGGCATACTGATCCCACCCCTCCGAAGTGGAGATTGGCTCTGCTCCCTCAACTTAAAGGAGGCTTACGCCCATAATGCAATTGTCAACAACCACAGGAAGTACCTCCACTTCCTGGTGGGGACAGCACATTTTCAGTACAAAGTGCTGTCCTTTGGGCTGGCATCAGCCCCACGCATCTTCCCAAAATGCTTGGCAGTGGTGGCTGCCTACCTCAGGCATCGCTCTGTCCATGTTTTTCCATACCTGGATGATTGGCTGATCCGGAGCATCCCACTCCGGGGCCTTGAAAGCACTAGCCCTGATGGTTCAGACCTTGCAGACCCAAGTCTCCCCAAGTCTAATCTCTGCCTGTCTCCACAGCTAGATTTTATCGGCGCCAGGTTGGACACGGCACAAGCAAAGGCTTTCCTGCCCAAGGATCGGGCGATTGCCCTCTCCTCGCTGGCTACCCTCATTCACAACAGAAAGAAGGTGCCTGCCTGTCTGCTGCTCCGCCTGCTGGGCCACATGGTGGCCTCTGTCCACATGACCCCCTTGGCCTGCCTCCGCATGAGAAACCCTCAGTGGGCCTTGCAGTCCCAGTGGCGGCAAGCATCCCAGGATCTGGAGGCGCTGGTTTCGGTCATGGACCTTCTCCACCTCTCCCTGATCTGGTGGGAAGCCCTTCCCAATTTGGAAATTGGGCTCCCATTTCAGCCCATGCCACCCCAAATGACCCTCACCACCGATGCTTGACCTCAGGGGTGGGGGGCCTACATGGACGGCCTGCATACCCAGGGTCTTTGGACTGCAGCCGAAGCCTTCTGCCAGATAAACTTCCTGGAGCTTCGAGCAATCCGGTACTCCTTGAGGGCCTTCTAGGACAGGCTGTCCTCCAAGGCCATCCTCATCAGAACGGACAACCAGGTGACGATGTGGTACATCAACAAGCAGGGCGGCCCGGGCTCCTTCCTCCTCTGCCAGAAGGTGCTGCAGGTCTGGGATTGGGCCCTTTCCAGAGGGATGTATCTCCGGCCACCTACCTGCCAGGTCACCTGAACACCCTGGCGGACAGTCTCAGCCGGTCCTTCCAGCCGTACGAGTGGTCCCTGAACCCTGCGGTGACAGCCAACTTGTTCTGTCACTGGGGCACGCCAGACATGGATTTGTTCACCTCTCCCCACAATCACAAGGTGAACACGTTGTGCTCCCTGATTCTGGGGAAGGGCCATCCGGCCTGCGATGCTTTCTCCCTTCACTGGGGACAGGATCTCATGTACGCGTACCCCCCTATTCCACTCCTCTCGAGGACTCTGACGAAACTGCAAGAGGACAGGTGAACCATGATCCTGGTGGCACCCTCCTGGCCAAGGCAGGTGTGGTTTCCTCTTCTCCAGGACCTGTCATTGAGCGTACTAGTCCTGCTGGGGACGGCTCCTGATCTCATATCACAGAACCAGGGCACCCTGCGCCACCTGAACCTCCGGGCTCTGGCCCTCACGGCATGGATGTTGAGCACATGATCCTCCAGCCTTTGCAGCTCTCGGATGGTGTCTTCAGGGTCTTGATTGAGTCCCGGAAACCTTCCGCCCAGAAATTCCTACAGTTCGAAGTGGAAGCATTTTTCATATGGTGCGGGGGCCATGGACTGGACCCGTTCTCCTGTCCACTTCCCCGTTTGCTGGATTACCTCTGGCATCTGTCCAAGTCTTGCTTCCAAACCAGCTCGGAACGAGTGCGCCCTCAGCACCTACCACCAGGGTGTTGCCGGCGAGCCCGTCTCAGTCCAGCCACTGGTGTTAACTTTGTCACCATTTGAACCTCTAAGACATGAAACTGTCGAGGATCTATCTCTTAAGACGGTGGTTCGTTGCCATTTGTTTAGCTCCATGTATTTCTGAACTACAGGCCCTGTCCTGTAGAGATCCTTTCTGATGTTTTCTCAGATCTCTGTATCTGTTTGGCCAGTGCTATCCTTTTTGCCAAAGGTCATTACTGCATTTCATTTGAATCAGAGTGAATCAGGGGATTAAAAATCTCTGAAGTTTTGGATGTCTGTCAAGTTCTCTTAAAGTACGGTATTTGAAGATCACAAATTCTTTTCAGCAGTTGGATAAATGTATGCGGCCCTCCAAACAAAACAAAGTGAGGCGGCTTCCAAATCAACATTGGCAAGATGGATTAAGGAGAATCCCTGTTCTGCATACTTAAGGGTCTCCAAGCTCATACTATTAGTCGTCTTCCTGGGTCAAAATGATGACTATTTCTCCTTTGTTCAGCATTGCAGATTAGATGTTTAGACTAAGGAGGATGCAGAGTTTTGAGCTGGTGTCTTTAAAGTGGCCCTGACTTCCTCCCTCTCAGATTATTTGGGCTTTGGTACCTCCCACTTGTCTGGACTGGTGTAGAAGGATGATAATGAAAAATAAATTTTTTTATCTGTTAATTTTCTTTTCTTGAGTCCTGCTACATCATTCCAGGATCCTTATGAGAAGCTGGGCCAATGTGACAAGTGAGGAAATGGTTTCCTTCAGATTAAGCAGAATATCAGAAGTACTCTGTTCACGTAGGTCGTAAGGTATGTATTTATTATTTTTCAACTTCTTATTCATGTTGTTTATCTCCTACTATTGGAGAGGTAGTTTGGTCGGATGATCCAATTCTGCATTTTTTTTTCTAAGTGTTTTATCTATTGTTTCAATTATCTTTAGTGATTTGTTATAATACTTGAGCTTTTTCTGCACTGTATCACAAGTAAGTGGCTGTAATATCACAGAGAAATCAGTGCTCTCTACCTCCATCTGCTGGTTTGGGAGAACAACTCACTTGTTTGGACTGATGTAACATGACTCAAGGAAAGAAAATTAACAGGTAAGAACATTTTTCTTATAACTGTATACATTTTTTTATATGGTCCACACAGCCTTATTTATTTCTAACTTTCACTCCTGGGTTGGAGAGGAGGGAGTATGGTCTAATTGGTAAGGCATCATTCAGAATATCAGACTTGGCTTTGATAGCTTCAGAATCAAAAGGATTTGAAGGTGAAGGAAAGACTTAGAGAAGAGCAGCAAAGCTAATAAAGGGGATTGGAGCATTTAACTGATCCAGAGAGATGAGGATGAATTGTCAGGTGTTCACTGTAAAGAAAAGGAGATTATAAGGGATATGAAAGCTTTGTATAATTATTCACGTGGACCCTGCACACACAAGGCTGTTCATGAAATTGGTAGAACCAGAATGCAGAAGTTAGTACTGATCAGGACTGCATTTACTTAAAATCGAGGGGAGAGGCATTTTGTTACAGTGCAAGTGATGTGAATCTTGAATTAGTCTTCAGTCAAGCCGAGTTGAGGCATATTTCATAAAGGTATTTAAAAATAAACTGGACATATTCTATTAATAGCAGTGGATGCAGAGATGTCAAAAGATTAAAATTCACTGTAGGTTTCTAAAAAGTGTGGAAGACAGCTTAAGGACCACAGACAATTGTCTTTATTCTGTCAGGAGAGCCATGCAGCTGGGTAATTATGGTTTCTTTTTTTAAACCCACTAGCTGAGAGTCTTCAAGCTGGCAAAGTCCTGGCCGACCCTGAACATGCTGATTAAGATCATTGGGAATTCCGTGGGTGCCTTAGGAAACCTGACCCTGGTGTTGGCCATAATTGTCTTCATCTTCGCGGTGGTTGGCATGCAGCTGTTTGGGAAGAACTACAAGGACTGCATGTGCAAGATCAACACTGAATGCCAGCTCCCGCGCTGGCACATGAACGACTTCTTCCACTCCTTCCTTATTGTGTTCCGGGTGCTGTGTGGCGAGTGGATCGAGACCATGTGGGACTGCATGGAGGTGGCAGGGCAGGCCATGTGCTTGATCGTTTTCATGATGGTGATGGTCATTGGGAACCTGGTGGTCAGTGAAGACTCGGAAATATTCCTTTTCTCTTAAAATTTGTTTTTTCTGTGAAACCCATAAGTTCTGAGTTTGCTTCAGTTGAGCTCGGACACGCAGCAGCGATGCCCAGCCCGTGTCTTAGCAGCAGTGTACAGTTCCTTCAGTGCCAGTCTTTTTTTTTTATACCACAGAATGCACGGACATGAGGTTAACAAACAAAAACACATAAGGCGATACGCTTTTATTGTACTAAAATAACATTTCTTGTGTAGCTTTTGAGAGCCATTCTTCAGGTCCAAATAAAATGAGCTGTTCAGAGTAAGAGATGATGTTGCCAGACAATACAAGTGAATTATAAAATACATTTGGGCCGATACAGTAAGGAGAGGTAGGAAGAGCTGCGTTAGTGCCGGGCACACCCGCGTTTGCCGCACGCACAGTCCGGCTCACCTACCGCTCGATACTGTATTTAAATAGCTTGCAAATGCAAGCCGTGTCCAAGAAGCGTCCGTTAAGCGTTAGGCCTGCGCAATCCATTTTACTGTATAGAGCGCTATACAGCGCCTATACAGTAACCTGGGTGCGCTGGTACCTGTCATTTCAAATGACATTTGAAATGACAGGTACCAGGAAGTGGACGGTTCTCCTACGCTCGGGATTGCCAGTCCTCTCTACCCTCCTCCCGAAGCAACGAAAAGCGAAAAAGGAGAAAAGCGAAACGACATGTGAAGTGTAACTTACTTTTCTTGCAGCCCTCTTCCGGAGACGCACCATGGCTCCCCTGCCTCCCGGGGGCTGCCCCCTGCCTCCCGGGGACAGCCGGCAGCGAAAGCGGCCCCGCCGGCGAAGATGGATGCCTGCACGGGCCCTCTGACATGATCGCTCCAGCTGCGGCCACTTCTCCTGCGTGCATTCAGCCTGTGCGTGCAGTTTGGCCACTCAAGGCGTGACGTCACTACGTTTGGCGTCACGGAGTGCGACGTCGGCGTTCGCTGATGCACTGCCTTGAGCGCCGGCCGCCGTCACATGCCGTGACGCCAAACGTAGTGACGTCACGCCTTGATGGGCCGCTTTTGCCGCCGGCTGTCCCCGGGAGGCAGGGGGCAGCCCCCGGGAGGCAGGGGAGCCTCGGTGCGTCTCCGGAGGAGGGCTGCAAGAAAAGTAAGTTCCACTTCACATGTTTCGCTTTTCTCCTTTTTCGCTTTTCATTGCTTCGGGAGGAGGGGAGAGAGGACTGGGGCTGCCCCGGAGACCGGCACCCATGGACGCGGCCAGGGCAGGTGAGCGAGGGCTGGGGGAAAGTTTGCCGCCTATCCTTACCCCTGCCTCTAACGCATGGGTAAGGGTAGGCGGTAAGTTAGCAGGTTAAACGTGCGGCAAAACTGCAGGTTTAAAAAGCGATAATCAGGGCGCGCGTTACTGTATGGGAGGGAATAGCTAATCCGATCGTTTACATATCATATACATGCCGCGGGCGGAAGGGGTTTCCCGTTGATTTAAAGAGGCTGTAAGGATGGGTTAAAAGGGTTAGTGAATCGCGGATTGGACTAACGCGGCCAAATTGTGAGTAGAAAGCGGGTTAGAAGCAGGGTAACCGCGGCTGCACTTTACTGTATTGACCTGATTGTTAGTAGAGGGTCTGGAAAAGGGGGTGAGGGTTGATGGGTTGGAGTGATAAGGTGACACAGGCAGTAGAATTATTTCTGGTAGTATGTTTAAAAAGCCCAAGACGCTGTTTAAACCTTTTAAGTCAGTTCTGCAGTGCTTGATCACTTTAACATCAAATGTTCTATGTTTCTGGTTTGTTCTGAGTTTACCTCTTTTAAGTATCCTGATTATTCTGGTCCTGGAAAATGTTCCCCATGAAGATGTTGCCTTGCTCTTCTCTTTGGTGTGTAATTTTCAATCTGATGAAGGGCATGTTAATGCCTGAAAGCTAGTCAGGAAGTGTGTTTTTAGTCCAATAAAAAGGTATCTCTTACATAATTTATTTATTTTTTTTGTTTGTTAACTTAAATGTTTGTGCATTCAAGTGGACTGACACAGCAACCACACCACACAACAGAATGAAATGGTGCTGTTATTCAAATTTGCCCTCTAAAAGTAAGGAAGCCGCATAATGGCTAAGTACATACAGTAGATAGTTTTCTACCTGCATCCCTTTAGCCAGTTTTCAAAGATAAGTTGCCCTGTTATTTGTGTGGCTGGGGTGTCAGGGGAGAAGCAACGTGTGTAGAATTGAAAATGCAATTCTATGTGCACATCCTTCTGCCCCCAACCCAAACGTACCTATGGGAACACTCTCTCTCAAATCGGTTATGTGCAGCCATGCTGTAAAAATATGTGGCCACATCTCGCCACTCTGCCTGTAGCAGGGATCTAGGCGCATTACTCTTTGGTTCAGCACCTGGATTCCTTTGAAAATTATCTCAAAAATTAAATAAAGGGAAAGCCTCTGCCTATAAAGTAAAAAAAACAAACAAACAAACAAAAAAACCTTTCACATAAGTCACATTTGACTGTGACTTATGGCAAATTGGTAGGTGCTGAGAGCACTTGAGTTGGTACAAGATGCCCAAAGTTCATGAAGATGGTTGTACGCAGGGCAGTGACTTTCTAATCTATGCATTGTTATGAGATACAGTGCTGGTTAAGAGAAATGCCTCCTATAGTTTCCCATTGGTCTAGAGGAACCATATACCAGTGATTTGACATCTTATTGGCCTGGCCAATTTGTAGTTTTAAAGCCACTGAACTGGTAGGCTAGAAAAAAATCTAAACTGAAATTTTGGCAAACAGACTTACCGTGACTGTATTCAAAGATGCTAGAAACAGTAAGAGGAACCTCTTGATGACCAGCATTGTCTCTGCCACTGTTGGTTCCCTTCCTCTATTGTGGGCTTTCAGAATGTTAGGGATCACATCTTGAATTGCTTGGACTTAGAACCACATGGTATAGCTGAATGTGGTTTGCAAGCATTTTAGTGCAGACTGCTCTTATGCCTTAATAACGATGCAGCATTGAATCTCCTCTTCCAGGTACTGAACCTGTTCTTGGCCTTGTTACTGAGCTCCTTCAGTGCTGACAACCTGGCGGCAACAGATGATGATGGTGAAATGAATAACCTACAGATTTCTGTAATCCGGATCAAGAAGGGAATCGCCTGGATCAAGCTGAAGGTCCATAACTTTGTCCAGAAATACTTCAAGAAAAAATCAGCAGATGAGGTCAAGCCACTTGATGAGCTCTGTGATAAGAAGGCCAACTGTATCGCCAACCATACCGGGGCTGACATCAACCGGGACATGGACTACCAAAAGAATGGCAACGGCACCACTAGTGGCATTGGCAGCAGTGTGGAGAAGTATATAATTGATGAGGATCATATGTCCTTCATACATAACCCCAACCTCACTGTCAGAGTCCCCATTGCTGTGGGTGAATCTGACTTTGAGAACCTCAATACAGAGGACTTCAGCAGTGAGTCCGACCCTGAAGGCAGCAAAGAGGTGAGAGGGAGCTTTCCTTTTGTGGCTCTTACTTAAGTCAGCAAGGTTGTCTTTCTAGTCAAGTGCTAGAAGAGAGTTAAGTCAGGTTTTCTCAGCCATGATAGAACATCCATGAGCCACAGTTCACCACTGTGACTTCCTATGTTATAGTGATCTAGTATGAACTCATTGCAGTTCATTGCCTTTTCAGTGAATATTAGTGGTGTCCTTTGGTAAACTGATATCTTTTCATTATTGAATGTTGAGGTAGATCTGATGATGATATAGGTGTTCTTGTTCAATACCACAATCCCATTAATTCATTAGCCAATATGATAAAGGATTTTAACAAAATGTACTATATGTCAATTTCAGTCTGTCTTATTGTAGAAACTGGATGATACAAGCTCTTCTGAAGGAAGCACCATTGGTGTCAAGACAGAAGCTGAGGAAGTTCCTGTGGAGCAGCCAGAGGAGTACCTTGACCCAGATAATTGCTTCACTGATGGTATGTACCCAAATGCCCACCCTTGTAGCTCTTGGTGTCATTGGTAGGCATCATATTGTACCATGAAATTATGGATGCAGATTATTTCTGTCTTTCTCAGTATTTCCAATATAAACTTTGTTTCCTTTTTTTAAAAAAATATATATATTTTGGAGTTTGCAAAAACAAGCAATATTTTCTCACTTCCTGCATATGTTGGAACTAATAATACATTGGAGCCAAAAGCAAATTAATCTTTGTAACTCAGTTTCATATTCTTCCTCCCCCCACGCACTTTTTTCCCCTCATGTCTTTGTTCACCACATCAGAGGGCATGCCTAAGTGGCACTGGGAACCTCCATTGATCTCAAGCGCTTGAAAGGACATCTCAAACATGTCCCCCTCCATCACTGTTTGTGGCCAGCTGGGGCAACTGCAGTAGTGTCAGCCATTTTCCTTCCCTCCCTCCCCAGAATGGAACATGTTGGCTTCTGTGACACACTTGACCCTAGCTGACCACACTGGGCTGCCGACTCAAATCAGTCTTCTGTGCCACAAGGCTGTGGTCTGAGTCAGAAGGCCAACCCAAGTTTCATTATCTTATGTGCATCTTGTTTGTGAAATGTCTAATTTCTGTAAGGCATGGATGAACCCAAGGCCTAACTACTCTACTCTTGCCATGTCATAGGCTGCATGGCACGCTTTAAGTGCTGCTACATCAACATAGAGGAGGGGTTGGGGAAGTCATGGTGGACCCTGCGGAAGACCTGCTTCCTGATTGTGGAGCACAACTGGTTTGAAACCTTCATCATCTTCATGATCTTGCTTAGCAGTGGTGCCTTGGTACGTAACATCTGGAAACTGGAGGCAGAGATGTTGAAATTGTGTGCTGTTTATGCTTTATATTCCGGGAGAGGGGGGCTACAATCTTTTTGTGAATTTAGTGCTCTTGAAAAGTGTCCATGCTTGTCCTCTGTCTTCCTCTCTCCGCATATTTCCAGGGCAGTCTAAGAAGCAAAAGAAGGTTGGACTTGATGGATTTATTTTTTATTTTTGCAATATAACTACGTACCTATACACTATCACATCAGATGCAACGAACACATTGCTCCACATAGAGAAAAGGCATTTCTAGGCTGTATATTTAGGTTGGAGGAGGAAAAGTATGCATGTAGTTCACACTTTCAACTCTATACACGTACTTTTCCAGTAAAATTCTACCCACAGAAAAGGCAGGTGCAAATGACCATTCTTATTGTGTACCCACAGCAACCTTTCAAAGTGAAAGTGCACGTGTACTTTTGCTTTGAGAATTGGTGCAAAACCCCAGGGTAAAAAGTACGTGTGATCTTTGTCCCAATGCAAGCAGTTTAAAAAAAATGCCCCCAAAATAAGCTTCCCACAGCATCCAATCCTTTCTTTTTTTTTCTTTTCCCTCCTTCCGTTCCTTCCCCAGGCTTTTGAAGATATTTACATTGAGCAGCGGAAGACTATCAGGACAATACTGGAGTATGCAGATAAGGTGTTCACCTACATTTTCATCCTGGAGATGCTGCTGAAGTGGCTGGCATACGGATTTGTCAAATTCTTCACCAACGCCTGGTGCTGGTTGGATTTCCTCATTGTTGCAGTATGTATTATTCCTTCTTTCTTATTTCAAATCAAAGAGCCTAGAACCTTTAGGGGAAAAGCCTGCTAAGGTCCAAATTGTAGCAGGTGTTTGGCTTGGGGGACAGGGACTAGACATTTCTTTTGCTCTCAGAATTTTAACCCAATAGATGGCGTCTGGAATGGGTGCTACTTGTACAGGGATTGTGTTCCTTTTTGGCAGAATTCCCTCATTGAAGGTTATCAGATCAGTGCAGACTGGTCAGTCAGATTCATAGGAGTAGCTTTCCAGGGCCCCAGAATTCCAAGGAGTGACTCCCCAGTTTCACAACTGGTCCAGTCTTGGCTTATTTTATTTTGTCCTCCCCCCTCCCCCCCCCTGCTTTTCAGTGAATTCTGATAATTATGGTTCCATGGGAGAATGCTAGTCCTCAACTTGAAACTCAAAAAAAACTAGGAGACACAGCCTGGAAAAGAGGCGAGTGAGGGGAATATGATAGAGATTCATACAATGGCTACAGTGTGGAGAAAGTAATTAGGGATCTATGATTCATTGAGGGCTTGATTCACCCTTAAGTCATTTTTTTTTTGCCTCTGGCTGGCAAATGCCTGGAAGAACCTGAATAACAATTGTTATAAAAAAGAAAATTATTCCTTACCTGCTAATTTTCGTTCCTGTAGTACCAAGGATCAGTCCAGACGGTGGGTTATGTCCCCCGTTCTGACTCCATCTGCTGGACGGGGGACATAACCCACCGTCTGGACTGATCCTGGTATGTACAGGGAAACCGGTGTTCATGTATTTGACAAAAGAAGTCAATAATCGGGGCACCCTCCCTCCACTGATCTGCCCACAGAGGTCAATATTCTGTGGGCCAGTGAGTAGGAAAGTCACCCAGTTAACTTTACTTAGCTATTCGGTGTCACTTTTGCTGGATGAGTTTGCTGCTGAATGTATCTGGTTAAAATTACACAGGTAAATGCAGGTCAACATTTTCTCTGATCAGACCTACACAGCTAAGCTTATCTGGCAAGTGCTAAATATCTACAGTATCTGAATAAATTGTCACCACGCCCTCTGCCCTGCCTTACCTTTTTTTATCCAGGCAAATGATAGCAGGTACTGACTTACCCAAGTCAAATTTTGCCAGTAGGAGGGCGGGAGCTTCAAATCTCTGGATTTGTCTAGCTAGCTTAAGATAGATGAACATATCCTTTTGAATATCATACTCTTGCCAGCCCAACTTCATATGTAGAACGTTTTTTCACCTTTGGCAGCCCTCGGATCCAAATATATTTACTCTTGTTGCAGGCTGACATAAGTCTGGGCTGGAGTGTCACCCATTGCTTGCTTTAGGAGAAAATGTTCACACGTGTTAAACTTTTTACACTGTGTGAAAAAATAGGAAAAAACCCCACTCTTGTTTGCAGTGTAAGATAATACACCTAAAAATGTTCAGTATTGGCTAAACTTTCCTTGCACAAGTCTTGTATAAAGGGCCAGTGCCATTTTTCCATCGAGGATTGTGGTGCTCACCGATGTAGCATTCTGCGCTCCTAATGCCTATGGTAGTCTAGTTAACAAACATGCCATTTTCAGTCCTAATCTAGCTTGTATTTCCTTTCAATTTATTTATATTTTTTTATTATGAATCACAATTTTAATTTTCAAAGGGTGTTCTGTGGCTTAAAACAGTGTTTTATGCTCAGAAGTGGTCTTTTACAAAGTTTTCCAACTGATGGGTGGGTAATCTTGCCTGCATTTGTCATGTTCTTGCATTAGTTTACCTGGACTCAAGAGAAGTGATGCCAGGGGAATGGTTGGAGAGGGGCCTTCCACTATTTAATTTATGCAGGCTGTTACAAAATGTACCCCTGTTAGTATTCTCCATCTCACATTCAATGGGGTCTGTTTACTAAAATGCATTAAAAATCAATTGTTGGGGGAAATGATGTCATCCCAACAGTATGGTCGCATAAGGCGATAGCTCCCCTCACACTTCTCGCAATCTAAGCTATATTGGCGCAATCGAGATTTAATTACAGTCCGGCAAAGAGCTCTGACATTGCTCTTGTGAGTTGGATGTTGTCTCGGAAGAAATTGATCGATTTAAAAGCGTTCTTTTACGAGGCGGGGGGCTCACGCTTTGCAGCCTTGCAGGAAAAGATGGTGACTGAGGCAGCAGAACTGGCAGATGACAACTCGCCAACAGCAATAGAAGCTCCTGGGGCACGTACGGGCAAAGCTGCTGGGGAAAAATGCAGAACCCTCGCGGGAAGACTTCCGGCTCCAGTTCTCGGAGATACAGAAAGATATAAAGTCCATTAAAACGGACATGCACGAGGCGCTATCAGAGTTCTGAACCGAGTTGGGCAATCTTGGTCAGCGAGTGGAAGAAGTGGAAAGCATTATGGAAGGGCAAGTTGTGGAAGTGTCCCGTCTACATAAAGAAGTCGCAGATCTGCAAGGTGCAAACGAGGAGGTATTACTCAAGATGGAAGACCTAGAAAACAGTTCTAGGCGTTCCAACATTAGGATCAGAGGCATCCCCGAGACTGATGCGTATTCGGATGCCTGTTTGGTGGTCCAAAAAATCTGCAGGGCCATCTTTAATGCAGGCTCCGGCTCCGAATCCTCTTCCGCAGCGGACCGAGACATCGTACTGGACAGAGCACACAGAGCACTTCGGGTCCCCAAAAACAACACACCTTGGGACATTATCGCCTGCGTATATAATTATAGCTTAAAAGACGCGCTTATGCAGAAAGCGCGAGTATTAGGCACCTTCAAATGGGACGGAAACAACATCGCACTGTACAATGATTTGGCAGCAGCTACCCTGCAAAAACAAAGGGAACTCCAGCCCGTGACCTCTTTGCTTCACAAAGAGAACATCCGGTACCGATGGCTATATCCCAGTGGCTTGGCATTCACGAAGGGAGGAGTTACTCACCGATTAAAAAGCATCGCGGAAGCGGGTTCGGTTTTGTCCACAGCGGGGCCTGATTTGCCAGTCATTGAATTTCCCTCTCACAAGTCCCTGGCAGCAGATGGGCCAAGATGGCAGTGTGTGGGGAAATCGGGCTCTCGACTGCGCAGAAGATCAAATGAGCCAGGCTCAATCACAGAAGGTGTTGAATGAAAGCAGGGTAAAATCTCAGAGCCAGAGGGGAGTTTTATTCCCATTAACCAATGTTGTATGAGCTTGGTGGTTTACAGAATTGATGTAGACTAGGGCTTTTGCCTTCTATCACATTTGTGAACGGTGATGTATAAGTTATAGTTACATTTCCACGACAAACTTCAGTATCTTGTGTTGTTGGGGAGGGGGGAGGACTAGCTTCTTTCCTGTATAGGGCACTACCGATGACACGGTGGTGGACAGACAAAGGGGGGGAGGGTTCTATTGGGGAAGGGGGAGGGGGTATTGCAGGGGGATGAGGGAAATTGGATGGTGCGGTGGATTGCCAGCGGGCAGAGAAACGTTATCTCGGTACACATGGTGGAAGTCTCTAAAGGTCCCAGAAGCAGCGGGTTGGGGAGGTTCCGTAGACATGGGGATCATTAAAGCAGCTTCGATGAATGTGAAGGGGTTAAACCACCCATCCAAAAGTCACCGGCTATTCAAGGAAATCAGTTCGTTGAAGGCCTCAATAGTATTCCTTCAAGAAACCCACCTTTGTAAGAGGCATGAACGACTACTGCATGTCCCTCAATTTGCGCAGGTGATGCTAGCGGCTAGTACACCGGCGTTTAAGTACACAGGAGTAGGGATTTTGATTACTAGGGATTTAATGGTACAGGTGGAATCTATTCATAAAGATGGAGGGAGGTTTATTATAGTCTCCCTTTATATTGATAAAGATTTTTTATGTTTTGGTTAATATATATAATCCTGTTTCTCTGCAGAGGGAGGTCCTTCAGCGAATTGATGAGATACTATTAAACCTTACAAGCGGCAAATTGATAATAGGGGGGGATTTCAATATGGTACAAAATCCCAAAATAGATTGTTCAAAGGAGGGGAGACATTATTAGATTGTTGACCGGAAGACTCTTCAGTCCTTTATTTCCAAGTGGCAAGTGGTGGACATTTGGAGACAAAGGAATCCGAAGGGAAGAGATTATTCATTCCCTGTACGTACCAGGATCAGTCCAGACTGCTGGGTTATGCCTCCTTTCCAGCAGATGGAGTCAGAGAGAAACTGAAAAGGCACCTCCCATATACCCTTGTGTGCCACTTGCGATCCCTCATATCTCTGACTCCAGCAGATCGAGAGGCATAACCTGCGGTCCTGATCTTTTGCAAATTTCTCTTTTGGTGCACAGGTTTGCTCCTAACTCCTCTGACTAGACCAATTGGTTTTTCCATCAGGGTTTCTCACTCTTTCTATTTAAAAAAAAAAAACCAAAAAAACATTTATTTCACTTCTCTTCTTTTGGCGCTAGCGCAGCTGCGGCATATTTGGTGGCAGGCCAGGTACGGCAGTGCCCTGAAGACTGGTACCTGGAGTTTAGGTTCCCTGAGTGGCTGGGGGAGAATTTACCGGTGGGCCGGTCACTCTCCCTCCACTAATCAGTATACCAGAGAAGTTGTACTTTTCTGAAGGGGGCTTTTATTTTCTATTACTCGGTAAAAAAAAAAAAAAAAAAAGGGAAGAGAGAGCTTCAAAGCAAACACCAAACGCTCTGGAATCTCACAGCCCGTCGGTGTCGGGTTAGAGTTGAGTTTCTGATTTCATTTTCAGCCCCGGCCTGCCGCGCTTAGCCCAGGGGCTCCGGAGGGGGTGGTCTTGCCACTCAGCATTTTCTCGCGTTTTTCCCTTTTGCCTTTATGCCGCGTGCATTGACATGTGCGTCGTGCGGGGAAGCGGGGACCCGGCTTTCTCGGTAGGGTCCCTGCTCCCGGTGTATTCCCGGGGGCGAGGGACCCTCCCGACGGCCGGGGGCTGCCCGAGCTCCTTCTCTATCGCGACCGCGGGAGAAGCGAAGCGGTCTGGCAGTTCGGGGGCAGAGGCTAGCGCCGCCCCCATTCGATGCCGATGCGGTGGCCATCTTGGATGCGCCGACCGCGCCGGAGAACGACGCTGATGCAGATTTGGAGGGGTAAAAGTTTTCGCCGTCCTCTCCACCTGCACTAAGCCCGCAGCGGCAGCGCAACTCAGACTCACCCGCTATTCCTCGAGGGGGCTTGTAGAGGCCGCAGCCTTTTTCATCTAAAATTTGGGCTATTAATGCACACAGCCTTCCTAGAGGCTGAGGCTGACTGGGAGATGTTCCCCCCCCCCCCCCCCAGCTTTCTAAGCCTACACCGGAGCAAGGTAAGGCGGGGACCCGCCTTCCTCGCCCTGCTAAGAATGTTGATCCGGTGATTCCCACAGCTGCGGATACGTATATGCAGGACATGGGGGGGGGATGGGGACAGCCATGTGCCAGTGGAGGGGGAGGACTCTCAGATCCTTGGGCCTTTTAGCAAGGATGAATTGGATCCCTTGAGTCCACAGGTCTTACAGGAATTGGAGATCCCGGCTCCGAATCCCGAAGCGGATGCCGCTCCCGGGGATACGGTTTTAGTGGGAATTAAGGGTCCTCCACAAACCTTCCCTTTTTCACCACAAGCTCTTCCAGATTGTATCCAGGGAATGGGATTTCCCTGAGGATTCCTTAAGAGTTAGCAGGGCTATGGAAAAGCTGTATCCTTTACCAAGTGATTCCTTAAAGTCCCCAAGGTAGACTCTGCCGTCACGGCTGTTATTCATCATACCACTATTCCAGTGACTGGCGGAACGGCACTGAAAGACCTTCAGGATAGGAAATTGGAAGTATTGTTGAAGCACATTTTTGAGGTGTCTGCACTGGGCGTCTGGGCCGTGGTCTGTAGCAGCCTTATGCAGAGGGCTACTCTCCGCTGGGTTCAGCGATTACTTACAGCACAGGAACTCCCTCCTGGGGGGGCGGAACAGACTTACTGCATGGAGTCCGCGGTTGCCTACACAGCGGATGCATTATATGATCTTTTACGGCCTTCTGCGCACACCATGGTGTCGGCTGGACAGCTCTTGTGGTTACGACACTGGTCGGCAGATGCCTCCACCAAATCTTGTTTGGGTTCCTTTCCCTTTAAGGGTAAGTTACTGTTTGGAGAAGAGCTGGAACAACTCATTAAAGACTTGGGGGACAACAAGGTGTACAAGCTGCCTGAGGACAAGCCTAAGCAGTTTTGTTCCTCAGAACGTTCAGAGGCCATTTTCGCGGTCAACGCTGGTTTCGTGTGGGGAGGGGTGTCTTCCTTCACGCAGCGACAATAGTCTTTCTGGACGGCAGTCCTGGTCGCCTTTCTTTCGAGGCAGGAGGCCTCAGCGTTCGAGGGCTCCCCATGCCTTTACCCCCAATAAGCCTTCACAATGAGGGGGCGCTGACCCATTCCTCTGTTCCTATGATCGGGGGCCAGTTGTCCCGTTTTTGGAAGGAATGAGTCAAAATAACGTCAGACCAATGGATACTGAGTATTATAAGTCACGGCTATGCTTTGGATTTTGCTCGGCCACTTCGAGATCTCTTTATAGTCTCCACATGCAGTCCCCCGGACAAACAGCGGTTGATTGCTCAGACACTGTCTCGGTTACGGGTGTTAGGAGCAGTGGTTCTGGTTCCAACCGCCGAGAGCAGGACCGGTCGATACTCCTTTCCCTTCATAGAAACATAGAAACATAGAAATGACGGCAGAAGAAGACCAAATGGCCCATCTAGTCTGCCCAGCAAGCTTCACACATATTTTCTCTCATACTTATCTGTTTCTCTTAGCTCTTGGTTCTATTTCCCTTCCACCCCCACCTTTAATGTAGAGAGCAGTGATGGAGCTGCATCCAAGTGAAATATCTAGCTTGATTCGTTAGGGGTAGTAGCCGCCGCAATAAGCAAGCTGCACCCATGCTTATTTGTTTTACCCAGACTATGTTATTAGCCCTTATTGGTTGTTTTTCTTCTCCCCTGCCATTGAAGCAGGGAGCTATGCTGGATATGTGTGACGTATAAGTCTTCTCCCATGCCGTTGAAGCAGAGAGCCATGCTGGATGTGCATCGAAAGTGAAGTATCAGGCACATTTGGTTTGGGGTAGTAACCGCCGTAACAAGCCAGCTACTCCCCGCTTTGTGAGTGCGAACCCTCTTTTCTTCTCCCCTGCCGTTGAAGCAGAGAGCTCTGCTGGATGTGTGAAGTATCAGTTTTTCTTCTCCCCTGCCGTTGAATCAGAGAACTTTGCTGTATATGCATTGAAAGTGAAGTATCAGGCTTATTTGATTTGGGGTAGTAACCGCCGTAACAAGCCAGCTACTCCCCTCTTTGTGAGTGTGAATCCTTTTTTCCACATTTCATAGTTCCCAAGAAGGAGGCTTATCTGCGCATCTGCGCATCGGAATTCAAGAACGTCATCAGAGGTTTCTTCGGTTCAAGATCCTGGGAGAGCATTATCTGTTTTGCGCCCTACCGTTCGGGTTGGTGACGGCCCCCAGAGTGTTTACCAAGGTGATGGTCGTAGTGGCAGCTTCCCTTCTACGTCGGGGAATTTTGGTCCATCCCTACCTGGACGATTGGCTCATTCGGGCAAAGTCGAAAGCGCTTTGCGTAATAGCGGTATGGTCAGTGTTGGACAGCCTGCAGTCCTTGGGATAGATAGTGAACTTTGCCAAGAGCCACCTGGTAACATCTCAGGAATTGGAATTTCTAGGAGCCCGGTTCGACACGGCGGCTGGCAAGGTATTTCTCCCCTGTCAGCGCATGATCAATTTAGTGTTTTCAAGTTCAGCGCCTCCCAGCTCTTCCTCTGCCCACGGCCTGGGATTATTAGCAAGTGCTTGGTCATATGACGTCTACCCTGGAGTTGGTCCCCTGGGCTTTTGCTCATATGCGGCCGTTGCAAAGGGTGCTGCTTTCCCGCTGGGACCCCAAGTCGGAGGACTATGCCCTGTCCTTGCTCTTGATGGAGCCCGCACAGTCCAGCCTCAATTGGTGGTTGGTACAGGATCATCTTCTTCCGGGAGTGGACCTGGAACCACCCCTGTGGATCATCATTACGACCAATGCCAGTCTGACAGACTGGGGAGCGGTCTGTCAATCCAAGTCTGCTCAGGGGAGGTGGTCCCCATGACAGTTGAAGTGGTCCATCAATCGGTTGGAGACCAGGGCGGTACGCCTGGCCCTACAGCACTTTCTCCCTTTGGTCCACCACAGAGCGGTAAGGATCCTCTCTGACAATGCGACAACGGTGGCTTATATAAACCAACAAGGCGGTACACGAAGTCGTCCGGTGGCGTCCGAAGCAGATCTGTTGATGGCCTGGGCGGAGCGTCACCTGAGCCGGCTAACAGCCTCCCGCATCGCGGGCGTGGACAATGTTCAGGCCGATTTTTTTCTCAGCCGACAACGATTAGGTCCCGGAGAGTGGGAGCTGACGCCCGAAGTGATGAGTCTCATTATTCGCCGTTGGGGACTTACTGGCGACTCGGAGCAACGCAAAAGCGGCTCGTTTCTTCAGTCACAGGAGAGAACACGGGTCGGAAGGAGTGGATGCTCTGGTGCTCCCATGGCCCCCAAACATTCTGCTTTATGTATTCCTTCCTTGGCTGCTGATGGGGAAGGTTCTGAGGCGCATAGAATCTCATCAGGGGATGGTCGTTCTAGTGGTTCTGGAATGACCAAGGAGGCCATGGTTCGCGGACCTCGCCACCCTGGCGGTCGTCGGCCCGTTACGTCTGAACCACATATCGGCACTACTGCATCAGGGCGCCGTATTTTTCAATCAGGCAGATCGCTTTTGTCTAGCGGCTTGGCTTCTGAGGGGCGGCAACTCACAAGAACAGGTTATCTGGAAGCAGTAATTTCTACTCTCCTCTGGGCTCGTAAAACCTCCACTTCCCTGGCATATATCCAGGTGTGGAAGGTTTTTGAGTCATGGTGTGACGGGTTGAAGGTGTCCCCGCAAAGATCCACTATAGTGCATTTTTTGGCTTTTCTGCAGAAAGGTTTGAAAAAGGGGCTCGCCTATAATTCCCTTCGGGTCCAGGTTGCAGCATTGGGCTATTTGCATGGTAAGATTGAAGGTTCTACCATTGCACAGCATTCAGATGTTGTTCGTTTTTTGCGCGGGGTCAAGCGTTTGCGTCCTCTGGTATGCTCGTTTTGTCCATCCTGGAGTTTTGACTTTGGTTCTCCGTGGTCTCTGTGCCCCCCCTCCGTTTGACCCTATCAAACGTGCCATATTGAAGGATTTGACTCTAAGGACGGTTTTTCACGTGACTATCCAGCGCGTCGCGTTTCAGAGCTACAGGTTTTGTCATCTGCGGACGGTACCCTCTTTTTTACCGAAGGTGGCCTCGTCTTTTTACATTAACCAGTCAGTAGAATTACCCTCCTTCTCTGTGGAGGAGATCCACTCTTCACGTGGTCGCGACCTACGGCGCCTGGATGTTAGAAGGATATTGTTGAGATACCTGGAAGTCACAAGTGATTTTCGTACATCGGATCATCTCTTTGTCTTATGCTGTGGTCCCAATAAGGGATCTAAGGCTTCCAAAACTTCCATTACTGGTTGGCTGAAAGAAGCTATTGCATCCACTTTCATATGCCACGGGCGTCCAGTTCAGAATGGCCTTAGAGCTCATTCTCTCCGTTCTCAAGCTTCTTCATGGGCAGAAAGCCATTGTGTTTCACCCCAGGAGATTGGTAGGGCGGCTACCTGGAAGTCTTTGCACGCATTTGCTAAGCACTACCGGTTGGATGTTCGGCATCCAACTACAGATTCTTTTGGCAGCAGTGTGCTTCAAGCGGGACTTTCTGTGTCCCACCCCATTTAAGGTGGCTTGGGTACATCCCAGCAGTCTGGACTGATCCTGTTACGTACAGGGAAAGGAAAATTAGTTTCTTACCTGATAATTTTCGTTCCTGTAGTACCAAGGATCAGTCCAGACGCCCGCCCTATTATACGTACAGGTCCCGCTTGTCTGATTATGTCTGGTTTCTCATTCACAGGTTTTATTGGAGCGTCTTGTTGGATGTTCCATTGTTTTGTACTCAACAGTTCATGCTTAGTTCAATAGTTCCTTATTTCAGTGATTCTTGTTCTCATTGGTCTAGTCATTGTATGTTATCCTATATTATATTTATTCTGCTTTGATATCGATTATACTGAGGGATCGCAGGTGGCACACAAGGGTACATGGGAGGTGCCTTTTCAGTTTCTCTCTGACTCCATCTGCTGGAAGGGAGGCATAAACCAGCAGTCTGGACTGATCCTTGGTACTACAGGAATGAAAATTATCAGGTAAGAAACTAATTTTCCTTTTTACTCTAATGCCCATGACACATATACCAGAATCGATTATTTTCTTATTGACAAAACGTTGATGCCTGTCACTAACAATGTAGGCATAGGCAGTCTCTCCTGGTTAGATCACGCTCCTATTTGGTGGGCATTTAAAGGTTCGGTTCCGGATACCGGGCGTAATTTTCTGGAAATTGAATGACTCTTTATTAAAGGAGAAGGAGGTAGAACAGCAGATAAGGAAAGAGATCCGGGAATACCTTCAATTAATTGACACAGATGAGGTATCCCCAGTGATACTCTGGGATGGTTTAAAAGTTGTCCTCCGGGGGAAATTTATTGCTTTGGCCTCTTATAAAAAGAAAGAGAAGCTACGGAAAACTCTGACATTACAGGACAAACTAGATAGGGTAGAAAAAGAGCATAAGCGAAACCCAACTAGGCATGTATTGAAAGAGTTGGGAGATATTAGACATCAATTACATATGTTGGAAACGGCAGAGTTGTCTTATAAATTAGACATGGCTAAGCAAACTTATTACGAACATGGGAATCGGGCTGGAAAACCTTTGGTCCATACGTTGAAAGATAGGGTCATGCAGGCACAGATCACTAAAATAAAAGCACAGGATGGGTCGATAGTCATGGACGGGGTAGGGATACGTAATCAGTTTAATCCGTTTTTTGTTTTTTTTTTGCACATCTGTATGCTAGGGAAGAGAACGCTCCTGAGGAGGATATTATTAAATTCTTGGCTGAGATACAGCTCCCCTGTCTAGAACGATCCCTGAACGAGGGCTTGGGTCAACCGATATCCTCTGCAGAAGTTCTAGTTGCACTCTCGGAGCTTAAGCCAGGGAAAGCACCAGGCCTCGATGGGTACACTCCATTCTTTTATAAAAAGTTTAAGGAGGATTTAGTTAGTCCCATGGTCAATATGTTTAATAGTCTATGCGAGGGGGGTCATTTAATAAGCTCAGCAAATGTTGCTGGAATCACAATATTACCCAAGCCAGGGAAAGATCCTTTATTATGTAGCTCCTTCCACCCAATTTCACTTATTAATATTGACCTTAAGGTTTTGGCTCAAATTTTGGCCAATAGATTAAAACTAGTTATTCCTCTATTGATACATGATGATCAGGCGGGGTTTATGCCGGGTCGCATGGCTGGGGACAACATTCGTAAAGTAGTTAATATAGTACATTATGCAAAACAGAACAAAATTCCCTCTGTACTGTTTGGGGTTGATGCTGAAAAAGCATTCGACAGGGTGCACTGGCCCTTCTTGTTTCATGTCATGCGAACCGTTGGCCTGGGGGGGGTCAGTTTTTACATTGGATTCAGGAATTATATCGGGAACCAGCAGCCTGCATTAAAGTCAATGGGGGGTATTCAGACAATTTTGGGGTAAAGCGGGGGAACAAGACAGGGGTGCCCGCTGTCACCCTTGTTGTTCGCGCTGTGTCTAGAACCCTTAGCAGTCAAAATCCGGGCCAAGGACAGTATCCAAGGAATTAAGATTGGAGACAGGAGTTATAAATTGGCATTATATGCAGATGATGTGCTGTTTACATTAGCTACATTTGAAGAGTCCTTAAAGAATTTGGAGCCAGAGCTTGAGGCCTATGGAAAAGTGTCCAGTTTTAAGGTAAATAAAGAGAAGTCGGAACTTCTTCCTTTGCAATCTCACAAGCAATCAGGTAGCTCAAATGAAACTGAAATTTCCGTTTCAATGGCCTCATAAGACGGTAAAATATCTTGGGGTCCGCATGGGCTCCGACTATCAGGAGTTATTCAGTTCTAATTATCTTCCCCTTTTTAAAAATTTAGGTCAGGATCTGTTGAAATAGGATAGGCTTATGCTGTCATGGATAGGCAGGATAGCTGCTATTAAAATGACTTTTTTGCCCAGACTGGCTTATTTTTTCCAGGCGCTACCGTGTTTAATACCTGCCAATTATCTGAAGGGCCTTCAAAAGAAAATTTTCTCCTTCATTTGGAAGAGACGACCACCTCGGGTAGCACGAGCGGTGCTGTATCAGGGGGAAGGTCAACGGAGGATTGGGGGTTCCCAATATTACTAAATACTATGTAGCCTCCCAACTAAAGGCAGTTATAGAATTCCATAATAATAAGGTGATTAAGCAATGGGTCAAAATAGAAGAGGATATGGCAGGACATCTTCAAATTGGGAATTTATTTTGAGTCCCAGGGAAGCTCCCATCATCTTTAAATCTGATCTCTTCATGTACAGTAACCACGCTCCAACTTTGGAAACAATGGAGGACAGCGTTCATAGGAGATAGAAGATATCTATATTCAACTCCCATAAGAGACTGCACATCCTTTCCCAATGGGAAGGCGGGTAAAGTGTTTAGGGACTGGGAACAGAAGGGATTATCTACTTTAGGACAGTTCTGGCGCGATCAAGGCATGATTTCCTTTAGAGAGATACGGGATAAGTTTCAAGTAAAGGTAACAGATCATTATGCGTATCTCCAGTTGCATCACTTTTTGATATCTAAAGAGGTTTATGCCGATATGCGGAAAGGGAAATCTCTCTTTGAGGGTTATTGCTCGGCAGCACACATGGTAAAATGCTCCATTTCCAAACTGTACACTATTCTTAATGGGGCGTTCTCCAAGAGTGTGGGTTATGTTAAAGCTTGGGAGAAGGATCTAGGGGCACCTATTTCAGAAACAGAATGGGATGTATATTACTGAGCGATAAATCGAAGCTCAATTGCAACACAAATGGTGGAAAATAGTTATAAGATGTTGTTCAGATGGTATTTAACTCCGTACAAGTTACATAAAATGGGTATTAAAAACAATCTCTGCAGGAGGAAATGTGGGCAAGTGGGGGATTTCTTCCATATGTGGTGGACATGTCCCCTCATGCGTTCTTTATGGACACAGGTGGAACAATGGTTTAATGGACTATCTCCGGTATCCACAACATTTGGACCTAAAGAGGTACTGTTGAATGTTCCTGAACCTTCAGCCTCTCTCTCGCAGCAAACTCTTATTAGGGCTTTGGCACATGCTGTGCGAGGGGAGGTTGCGAAACATTGGAAGGCGGTCGGTGCCCCTTCCCTATCGGGGGTTCTCCAGAGACTGAAGTGGATTCGTTATATGGAATATCTCACTGCCCTACGGAGAGACAAATTGCAGAAATTTTACAGTAAATGGCAAATCTACCAACAATGGCTGGACACTAACAAGCATTGAGAATTCTTCTGGTCGGGATATTGGGGAGGGGGGGTCACAGGGGGTAAGCATTTAGATGACAGTTGAATTGTTAGGGTTGAGTAAAAAGGTGTTCTCTGATGGATGTTTATGTTAGAGATATGTTTATTCTTGGTATACTTATAATATGTGATGCAATGTATGTTTTGAATTCAATATACAATAAAAAGATAACAAAAAAAAAAAATCAATTGTTAAAATCCAGGCCATTACAAGATGGCTGCAGCAAGTGATTCCCGTACAGATGTGCTCCATTGCTCATGTTGTCCTTGCTAGAGATTTTGATGGCATAGAGAAAAGGTTTGTTCAAATCCCTTCAGGCCTCACCTTCTGAGTCTGGGAAGAGTGGAAGACTTTAATCATCTGTCTGATTGTGGGCCTTGATTCTGAGGGCTCCTTTGGGGTGGGAAGAAAGAGAATGGGACTGTCTGGTGGGCCATCTCCCCAGACTTAGATGCGTCTCTGTTGCCAGTGCACCAAATGATTCCCAGGTTTCTATCAGCAGCAGGGTCTGAAGGTGAATGGAGAGCACCAGAAACTGAGGTGCCATCAACTGACTCTGTGTGGCAGGGATGATCTGACACAGGAAACCTCAGTGTGAAGGTGGATCTAAGCTAGACCACCAGTCTACCTTGAGAGCCCAGTAAGCTTCAGTGGGCTACCTTACGGAAGAGGCAGGAACTACAACTGGGTCATGGGACAGTTTCTCTTCCCACAGAAGGAGAGCCCAGGAGAAGAAAGGGTGGCCCAGGAATAGGAAGAGGGAAGTGAGGAAAGATGGCAACCAGACAAATCTCTGCTGTAAAGATTCCTTGGAAAGGAAAGCTCCCTGCTCACGCCACATGGTTAGCCCACTCTGGCTTGAACCCCGAGACTGAAGTAAGCTCCAGAGTCACTTAATGGGGATAGTAATTTATGTTGCTGCTTTGTTTTACTTTCTGAATCAGAACTGTGATACTGATCATTGCAGTCCTGATGCTACAGGAGCAGTGGAAATAAAAATCCGTATTTCTGACCACCAACATCTCTGTCAACAAAGGGCGGTGATAAATGGAATTTGCTGCAAGGAAAGGAGCATTACTAGCGGTGTGCCCCAGGGATCGGTACTTGGACTGGTTCTTTTGTACATTTTCATGAGCAACATTGCGGAAGGATTGTCAGGAAAGATTTGTCTTTTTTGCAGATGAGACCAAAATCTGTAATACGGTAGACAACTAGGGAGGTGTGGAAAACTTGAGTAGGGATCTAGTGAAGCTCAAGGAATTGTCTAGAGTCTGGCAGTTAAGATTTAATGCTAAAAAAAAATGCAGTCATGCATTTGGACTTCAAAAACCCAAGGGAGCAGTACAGTTTAGGGGGTGAAATTCTTCTAAGCGCAAAGGAAGAGCAGGATCTGAGGTTGAATGTATCAGATGATCATAAGGTGGCCAAACAAGTGGATAAGACAACTGCATAGGAATGGTCTGCAGAAAAAGGAGATATTGCCCCTGTATAAGTCCCTGGAGACCTCATTTGGAATACTGTGTGCAATTCTGAAGACTGCATCTTCAAAAGGATATAAACAGGATGAAGTCTGTCTAGAAGGTGGCTTCTAAAATGGTCAGAGGTCTTCATTCTAAAGCATATGGGGACAAACTTAAAAATCTAAACATGGATGCATTATCACCAGAGTAATGATGGAAACAACCAGGATTGCATTGTACAGGATTCCTGGATTCAAATAGGGGCCCCAATTCAGGTACTGGGTGGGTGAGAAGGCTTCGCGGGGAGGATGGCGGTGTGTGGGAGGTGCAGGTTTGCGGGCAAGGAGGCAAACTGTTTGGATCTATTTAGCAAAGGGGGGAGAGAAGGGCAGGGGTCAGCCGGTACAGATACTTTTTAAATTTATACATTTCAAAGAGTTGTGGGAGGTCCTAGACAGCAGGTGGTCGTGAACGCTTATGGTGTGGGATGGGAATCGGGCTGGATAAATTTAGGTCTGACCAGCCATTTTCAAATGCTAGCAGGTTAGGGTTAAAGTTATCTGGCTATATGTAGCCGGATTTTAGGCTGGTATATTCAGCGGAACGTTTATCCCACTGAATATATGGGACAAGTTATCCGACTAGCTTTAGCTGGTAACTTGTCCACTAGCTGGCTTCCTGAATATGAGTCTATCTGTGTGTATGCCATACTTTCTTGAATTCTGATGTTGTCCTTGTGTCTACCATCTTTCTGGGGAGTCTGTTCCATGCATCCACCACCCCTTTGATTTCCTTAGATTGCTCCTGAGTCTACCCTCTTTCATCTTCATCCCATGACCTCTCTCATTCTAGAGACTTTTTTTTTTTTTTTTAAAGAGGCCTACCTCCTATACATGGAAACCTTGGAGGTTTTTAAATGTCTGTCATGTCCCAGTTTTCTTCAAGGGTATACATGGGTACAGATAAACATATCCAATCAGCCAGGGATTCTGAGAGCTTTTTCCACACTTTTTCATGATAAAATAAATTATCAATTATACAGGGTGGCAAAGAGGAATTTGAAAGTGGATGTTTGGCAACAACTCCTTGTACTTTAGGCCTAATACCAGCCGGTGGTTCAGCTTGCTCATAGCCACTATTTGGGAGGGCATATAGGGAAGAAAAAGATTTGTAAAAGGATAATGGCCCACTTCTATTGACCAGGGCTTTATAGATGGATTAAGATGTATTGTCGTCCTACCAAGCCTGCAGAGTTCCAAGCAGCTACTACAATGCTAATACTAATCACTGAAACCCCTTTTGAGAGATTGCCATTTATCTGAGCAGACGTTTGGAAAAGTTCACCTGGGGCGATATGTACATCTTAAAGTCTTAGGTTATGCCTACCCAGAGGCTGTTCCCTTATGCAGCATGAAAACTGCAATGGTGGCAACTGCCGTCACGAGCAAATTCTTTTGGGTTGGACTATTCCAAGAATTGTTAACCATTCGGGGATCCCTATTCATGTACCTTGTGATGCACAAAGTCTACATGCTCCTAAAGGTGAACACTCTCTGAAACAGCAGTTTACCACTCTCAAATGGATGAGTTGGGGGGAAGTTCATCGCAATGGACGGAAAGGATTGGGACACTCTGCTCCCTTACACTTTCTTGCCATTCAAACTCCTGTATGGAAGACGACCTTGGGGATTCTTGGATGGTTTGGAAGGAGAAAAGAAAACCTGGGTGCAACTTTGTGGAGCATGTGCTGAACATCAGGAATGATTGAAGAAAGTGGGAGAAGTTGTAAAACTGTCCATTAGGCCGATTGAACTATAAGGTTACCCAGTCAGACAAATAGAAGAAAGCCCATATCTTCCATTTTATTCTGCTGAAGAAATAGATTGTGCTAGCCTGTGCCATGATTCAATAAAAGTGAGAGAAATTTGGCCTGAAAGTCCCCTTAGACCCTGAGCTTTACCAGCTAATATGGGGGACCAGCTGTCAACCAGTCAGAGAAGATCTTGAATGGATAGGCCACCAAAATAGATGTCTTTTCTAATGTGCTTGGATGAATGCACCTCTCATGTCTGATCATCACACCCCCAGGATTGATAATCTGGCAACGACAATATCAAATCCTAGAAGCAAAGGGAAAACTTTTACTGCCAAGGTGAGAAACTATTCAGTTCAGCGTCACCAAAGAGTTCAGCAGTGACTGGTGCCTCTTAATAGTACTGGTCCTAAAATCAGATAGGAGCTTATACTTATGGATAGGCTTCCAAAAGGATAATGAAATCCCCAAGTTAGAGGCATACCCAATACATCAAGTAGATGAACTCACTGATAGGTTGTAGGCAGCCCAGGTTGTATCCCCCTTGGTTCTTACCAAGGGCTACTGGCAGGTACCCCTCAATTTAGCAGCAAAACAGAAGACGGTCTGTTTTACCCAAGAGGGACTAATCCAGTTCATCACCTTCCCCCTTGAGACATGGAGCACCAGTCATTTTCCAGGACTTGCTCAACTGTCTACTGCATCCTCAAAGACTATGCTGCAGCCTACCTTAACAATATCGTAATTCACAGAAAAGTCTGGAAGATCAATCTGATCCATCTGCAAGCAGTACTCATGATTAAGGCAGGGATTCTTAATGGCAAATCCTAAGAAGTGTGTTTTAGAAGAGCAGATATTCTAGTACTTATGGTACTGCCTTGGGTGAGGACTTGTCCAGCCCCAGAAATGAGCCTATCACCCAATGAAGAGGATAATTTTAGGGCTCCTGGAATACTCCTGGTGCTCTGTTCCAAATTTTGCAGAGCCTCTAACCTGGTTATTAAAGAAGAGGGCCCCAGGAAAAAAATTGAAATGGGCTGAAGAACTGGAGGAAGCCTTCCAGGAGCTGTAGAATCCTTTTCTTTTAGTCTAGTGCTGATCATTTTTTATTTTATTTATTTAACATTTTCTATACCGACCTTCATGAAAAGAATCATATCAAACCAGTTTACATGGAACTTAGGGACTAACTAAATAACCATATAACAAGAAGGCCAAAGCACAGTTACATATAACAAGGAGATTGAACTTGGGGGCTAGAGT
Source organism: Rhinatrema bivittatum (assembly GCF_901001135.1). NCBI lineage: Eukaryota > Metazoa > Chordata > Amphibia > Gymnophiona > Rhinatrematidae > Rhinatrema > Rhinatrema bivittatum. The sequence continues at coordinate 293,407,262 of NC_042617.1, read as the reverse complement.
AGCCAGGAAGTAGAAGGACAGCAAAAACTAGAGGTTAAATACATATGTATATACTGGGACTGGTCCGAGAGTCTAGTCAATTGGGCTGAGTCTGGTTGAGAAGTATGTTGACATTTTAGAAATTAAGGGAAGGCTTGGAGGGAAAGCCAAGTCTTAAGTTTTTTTCGGAAGGTTAGAAGGCAGGGTTCCAATCTTAGGTCAGTCGGCAAGTTGTTCCAAATGACGGGGCCTGCTGTGGAGAATGCACGTTCTTTGGTGGAAGTTAGATGCGTGGATTTCGTTGGTGGGACTTGTAGGATTCCTTTCTATGCTTCTCTGATGGGTCTTGCGGATGAGTATAGTTTGAAAGGGATCTGAAGGGTCTAGTGGTAATTGATTGTGGATGGTTTTGTGGATTATGGTGAGTGCCTTGTGCAAGATTCTGTATTTTATTGGCAGCCAGTGCAGGTTTCGGAGTATGGGAGTGAAATGAGCTCCCCGGTTAGTGTTGGTTAGGATTCTGGCTGCTGCATTCTGGAGCATCTGTAGTGGTTTGGTGGCGGAGATGGGGAGCCCCAAGAGGAGAGTGTTGCAATAGTCAGTTTTAGAGAACAGCGTTGACTGGAGGATAGTTCTGAAGTCCTGGAAATGAAGAAGGGGTTTGAGTCTTTTCAGAACTTGAAGCTTATAGAAACAGTCCTTGGTGATATTGTTGATTGATTTCTTTAAATTCAGATGGTTATCAAGGATTACTCCTAAGTCTCTTACTTGAGTGGTCTGGGAGTTGGGGAATGTCTGATCGTGCTGGCCGAGTGGTCGGGAGAGATAAGAAGGATTTCTGTCTTGGCTGCATTGAGAACCAGGTTCAGGCTGGTGAGTAGGCGGTTAATGGACTTAAGGCAATTTTCCCAGTAGGTAAGCATTTTTGGAAGGGATTCTTTTATAGGGATCAAGATCTGAACGTCATCTGCATAGAGGTAGTGTATTAAGTTTAGGTTTGTGAGCAGCTGACAGAGCAATAAGTAGATATTGAAGAGGGTAGGGGATAGAGAAGAGCCTTGGGGGACTCCTAGAGTTGATTTGAAATTAGAGGATTCTTTGTTATTTATTCTAACCTTGAAGCTTCTGTTGTTGAGGAAGGAGTTGAACCATCTGAGGGCATATCCTGATAATCCAATGTCTGAGAGGCGATTTAGAAGGATGGTGTGGTTCACGGTGTTGAACGCCGCAGAGATGTCTAAGAGGGCAAGCAGGAAAGAAAGCCCTTTGTCTTGGCCCATGAGGATGTGGCCTGATAGGGAGATGAGGAGGGTTTCTGTACTGGATGATTTACGGAAGCCGTACTGGGAAGGGTATAGGATTTTGTGTTCCTCCAGGTAGTCTGAGAGCTGTGTGTTCACCACTTTCTCTGTGAGTTTTGCTAGAAAAGGGAGGTTGGATATAGGTCGGAAATTGGAGAGTTCTTTTGTGTCCAGGTTGGGTTTCTTCAAGAGGGGTTTGAGGGATGCCGTTTTTAGCTCATCCGGGTAGATTCCTTGGGCTAGGGAGCAGTTTATGATGTTAGCCAGTGATCTGGAGATAGTGCCCGGGATGAGGAGCAGAAGTTTAGTTGGGATTTGGTCCGTCGGATGGCTGGATGGTTTCAACTTCTTGAGGGTGGATTCAATCTCCAGAGGGGTAGTGGGCTCGAAGGACTCGAGGGTGGCTCCAGGGTAAGATGTAGTGTTGGAGTTTAGGGCGGGGGGGGGTTAAGTTGGTGGGGAGAAGCACCAGTGTGTTTGCAATTTTATCCTGAAAGAAGAGTGCTAGCTCATTTGCTTTGGATTAAGCCTGGTCATCTGGGATGGTAGGGGCAGAGGGCTTTGTGAGTTGGGATACATAGGAGAACAGGGCCCTGGCATCATATTGTATATCATGAATTCTGCTGGCATAAAAGTATTTTTTTGTCTGTAAAAGAGAGATCTTGTAAAGATGCATGGTGCGTTTATAATCGGATAGTGTTGGTGTTGGGGGTCTTATGCCATGTGCCTTCCTTGTGTCTGAGATCTTGCTTCATCCATTTAAGTTCTGGTGAGAACCAGGGTTGTTTCCTTTTTTGTGTCCAATTGATAATTTTCGTCACTTTGGGGCAAAGTTTATTGGCTATTGACTCTGTGATATAGCGCCAGGATAGAAGGGCTGAGTTGGGGTTGGAGATATCCAGGTTAGGGAGTTCCTTGGATAGATATTCACTGAGAATGTCTGAGGCACATGGTTTCCTGAAGTGGATGGTAGAATGAGGTTGAGGCTGAATAGGGTTTCCTTGAGTCGTGAGGGTAGCTCATATCAGGGAATGGTCAGACCAGGGGACAGGGGTGCAGTCTGGAACGTTATTGTATGATAGGTTTGAGTTTATGAAGATGAGGTCGAGCGTGTGTCCCGCTTTATGGGTGGGTTTTTTGATAATTTGTTCAAAGCCCATTGCCTGGAGTGTGGTGAGGAAGGTTTCACAATTGGGAGAGAGCGGAGAGGTGTCAACATGCTGATTCAGAAAGTTTTACTTTCTGAATCAGAAGTATGATACTGATTTTTTTTCAGTGCTGATGCTGCAGAAACAATGGAAATAAAATCCACTTTTCTGATAACCAGCATCTCTGGCTATTGTTTCAAAAGACAAGCCCACAAAAGCCGGATCTGCTGACCAGCATCTCCACACTTGCTGATCATTAAGACCAGGCCCCATGCAGAATGTAACTGAAGAGGTTCCTCATGGACCCCTGCTGAGAACGGTGTTAAATCTTACTATGCCTATCATCTGAGGCAGATGCCATAGGGGGGTAGTCTATACAGTGGTTCTCAACCTTTTTTTGGCTGGGACACACCTGACAGATGGTTCTCACATGTGTGACACACTGAACATGTGACCATCTCGGGGCTAAATGTAAACATGCACTCTACATCCACAGGAATCCCCTCAAACCCCAGCAATGAGTGCAGAGCAGAACTAGGGCATTACCCTGTACAACTCTCCATTCAAAAAAGATATTCTGGTTCTGATGACATCTCAGTAAAAACAAAACAAACTCCCTTTACTACCAGGCACAATAGCCTTCCTTATGAAAAGACAGTAATTTACCACTAATGCATATCCTATTGAGAAAACACAACAAATAAGATTGATACAAATGCCTACATGCTTGTAAAATACCTCACCTCGGTCACACACCCAGAACTGACCTTCACCAAGTACAGAAAAACCACAAATTATAAATATGGAGACAGAAACTGGAATGGAAAACCAAAAAAGCCACTCTGCATGCAGTGCGAACCTGGAGAAATGGAAAGAGAAATATAGCACCTAACAGACTCTCAGGATTTGCAATAATGCACACAAACTAACCCACAAAAAGTTACACCTGTATTATGGAACACACTCATACAGTAACAACCCTATCTAAGAAATACAACTATTAAACCAGGCCCTAAACACTAATACATTTCCTATTGGGAAAACAGAATAAGCCAAGCTGCTATAGAGCCCCACACAGAAATAATTGTAAAGCTATATTAAAAATGTTACAAAGCAGCTGCTGAACAGAATAATATTCAACAATTAAAAACTCATAAAAATTCTTAAAATATGTCTAAATATCAATAAAATATTTCAAAACAGAAGACATCTCATAATACCCAATAATTAAAATGGCAGTCAGTCAAGAAAAATACACTTTAAAAGCCACCTTTACTTACCCTCTCCAGCAACTCTCCTACTCCTTTCCCTTCCAGGCCAATAGCATTCACCAGAAGCAGCAAGGGCTGCTGAAGCTCTGTCCTCACAGACCTCTTCCTTAACTAACACACACACACACCCCCACACACACACCCCCCCCCCCCCACCACATACACACACACACACCCCGGTCTCTTTCACACCAGTCATCTTCCTGAACAGTCTCTCGCTCTCAATCACACTCATGTCCTCTTATATTCAAGCTCAATCACACACACAAATCCTCTCGCACCCATTCACACTCACAAGCTCTCACCCAGGCACCCATTCACACCCACACTCCCAAGCTCTCACCAAAAACTACTTCTTCCTTCACTGCAGGGATGAGCTTCAGTTCCGCCGCAGCTTTACTCTGGCAGGCCTTCTTTTTTCGCCGCCACAGGGATGGGCTCCCATGGTGGCCTCGGTCGGGGTCAGGTTTCCTCTTCGCCGCCACGGAGATGGGCTCCCGAGGCGGCCTTGCTTTGTTGGGGTCGGGTTTTCCTCTTCGCTGCCACGGGGATGGGCGCCTGTGGTGACCTTGCTTCATCAGGGTTCCACACTGCCATTCCTCCCAGCCCACCCCCGGGCTATGCAATGCCTGCCTCACCGGCCAATCAAAGACTTCCTCCCTTCTTCCTACTCCCATTGGCAGGTAGAAGGGAGGAGGCGTCCGATTGGCCTGCACGGGGCAGGCAGAATGAAGGAGGCGTCCCATTGGGCAGAGGGGGTAGGAAGAAAGGAGGCTTCCAATTGGCCTATGGGGGCTGGAAAAAGGGAGAAGGAAAGTACAACGTAGCAGTGGGACATCGGGAGACGTGACACACCTGCCGGTGTTTGGCGACACACTGGTTGAGAAGCGCTGCTCTAACGCGTGGCACACATCCACAGCATTATAAATGCCCAAAACAACAAGAGACATCTGAAGATGCAGGCGCTATTATATTGCAAAGCTACATTATCAAGAATGAATCATTCACACTGGCTACAAAAAAGTACAATATAATTATTTTACCTAAAGTGAAATCTCAGTCACACAAGCTGGTGTACAAGGAAATCAGTCACACCCCTCCTTCGCAGCACATACACATCTCCACGTTAACAATTCACATCTTTTCAGTCATAGGTAGCAGTACACAAAATAGGTCTTACCGAAACTGATAGCATCCACTTGATTCATAAACAAACTTTTATTTACAGAACTAAAATTAAATCCTCAGCAGTTGCTTGCCAGCGTGGTATGATTTGGGCTTTCCTCTTGCTTTCTTTGGCTGCCGTTGGTAAGGGACTGGGCGCTTATCCTTGTTGTGTGCCACCAGGCAGAGGACCAGTATGTCATGGTGCTAGAAAAGAAGAAAAACACACTTATAAAAAGAGGTACTTAAATCCTCTTTTAAACCCTGTTCAAGAAATGTCATAATGAGATTTATGCATAATGTATTTTGAATGCTGAGTAGAGCCTAGTCTAAAATCTGCATAAAGGGGGGGAGGAATTATGTTTTTTTTTCCTCAAAGATCCTTTTTTTTTTTTTTTTATCAAAGAGTACATTTGGGGTAGATGTTTATTTGCCAAACTTAAAAAAAATTACTTTCTGATGGAAATGTTTCAAAGTTTCCAGTTTGGGTGAATCAAGCCCTGTGTCTCATAATACAAGAGCTAGGGGACACTTAATGACACTATCTGGCAGCAAGTTTAAACAACATAAGGAAGTGTTTCTTCATAACTTGTGGAACTTGTTGCCAGAGGACACAAATAAGATAACTTGGTTCAAAAAGGGATTAAACCAGGGATAGGCAACTCTGGTCCTCAAGAGCCACAAACAGGTCTGATTTTCAGGATATCCACAATGAATATGCATGAGAAATATTTGCATACAGTGAATATCCTGAAAACCAGACCTGTTTGTGACACTCAAGGACCCCTAGATTAGACAAATTTATGGAAGGCAGGCCCATCACAGGTCATGTAACATAATAGACACGGATGTCACCCACCAGAACATCACAAATCTATCAGTGTATTCAGGGCATCCCTAACCCATGACTCCTGGAAACTGGAAGGGCATGATAGGGAAGGACCACTCTACACATGCCTAACTAGTTTTATGCTTCCTCTTAAGCACTTGCTGCCTTCAGCTTTCAGAGACAGGACACTGGGCTAGATGGGACGGTTAATCTGACCAGTGCCATAGCTGGGGAAACAGTGGGATGCAGCACCCCTTTTGCCAAAAGGCTGGCAATAAACATTCTGCCACTGCATTCCTTCTCTGATAGTTCCATGCCCACTTCAAGATGTGCTTTGGGCCTCTACACTCTCAGCATCCCCTTAGCTGTGGCTCTAGTTTGACCCAGTTTGGCAGTTCTTGTGGTGGTCTTGGGTAGTAAAGTACCAAAGGTTTGCAAGTAATAGTTGCAATATTGTGTATCTGAAGGAGTTTAGTACACTGTACTCCAGTCTACTACATGGAGAGGTAATGAGGAAGCTGGAACCAGGAAACATGTCCTTAATGTGATGTACATGTGATGAACAATAGTCATATTTAGGAGGCATGTTGTACAGTACCAGCTTAATTAATCTGAGTTTGATTTCAGGTTAGTAATTTTTCAGTTCCTTGCTATTGTATAATGTATGAAAGTAGCTTTTTTGCCCGGCCACCTAATGTCAACTCTGTAATACACTATAATGAGTGGTGAAAGGTGTTGCATAGTCCTGCATTCAAAAAGATTGTGGGATCTGACACAAATTTCCGCAACCATCCCACTGCAAATGCATTACCTTCATTAGAGCTGTTCACAGATTGATTGGGATCGCCAATGGTTGTAAGCATCTTATTAACAAATGGCACCGAATGTGCACTACTTCCCATCGGCATTTGACTCCTTTTTGAGGTTGATCAGTGTTTGGGGTGATGGGGAGGAAAAACCTGGTTTGGGTCATTGCTGGTACATTCAGGGAAAAGTTTTTGAGACTCTATTTTTTTTTTTAAGGGTAAATTCCCCCAAGTTTATGGAAATACACAATTGTGTTATATCTACTATGGTGAATTCCTTCAGGGCTGACATTCGGGTTCACTGTGTAGAAATGCTGCTTTATTAGTGAAAAGTGCATGTATCATTTGGAGCTTTCATGCCCCCTTTACAAGCACAGGAAAGCTCTCTTCAAGGATTTTATGGGAAATCCCTCTTCTTCCTTCAATTTTACTTAGCACTTAAAGCAACTGTGTGGTTCCCCACCCTCCCCACCACAACCACCACCAAAAAGATTTAAGGAGTGAAAAAATCAGTTTGACAGCTGAAAATGCTTTCTTCTTGAAGAAATCATTGTACTTCTTCACTGTAAATTATTATTGTTGCTGCAAATCATGTTTGTTTTTCAAATGAAACCTTTGGATTACCAATGTTAGATGCCTTTCTGACTTTAAGATTATATCTGCTCATTACATGCTACTGCTTCGCACTTTAAGGCATTTCTTGCTCTCTGATCACGTTGCTTCCCTTGTGTTGCAACTGTTCAATAACCAGGGGTCAGCAAATTTCCATTTCAGGTGGGGCTCATAGTGAACTGAGAATGGATGTCATCTGTGCACCGTGTCTCTATCTCTCCATGTTACTTGGATTTCTATAGTAAAATTCATGATCAAATATTGAAAGACCAAGGCAAATGATTGTAATTTGTATGTTTATATAGCTTTTGCCTTGCAATGCAAATTACAGTTGAAAGAAATGACAGCTCTTCCATTGCTTTGATTTGTGTGGGTGGCAGGTGCCCCTTCTATTTGGGACAGCAAATCTTTCTTTCTTGGTTGAAAAAAAACAAAAAAAGCTCTTTAAGAATTCTTCCATCATGTTTCTCTAAAAAAGCTCATCCAGTCTCATGCCTCACAAAGAAATGCATCACTTTTCTCACCCCTGTTATCCTTTCAATAGTTGATACTCTTTTGCAACTTTGCTCATTTCAGAAGGGTCGGGTAATATATACCTTGATGTGTTTTAATACACTTTATTTTCAGTATAAGAAGAGGAGAAACGTACCTGTCACTTACATCTGTGTATTACATTCACAGGCAGAATAGGAGGTGGTGGGGCAGGTATAGAGAGTTATTACCATCACTGACCTGTCAAAAAGAAAAAAAAAAAACAATCCACAAACTAGGATGGATTCTTCATCATGACAACCTGCATCTCCTCCTGTGCAAATTCTTCAGGTCTACTAAAACAGACTTGTCAGTCTGTTCAAACATATGGCATCTACAAAAATGCAACACTTAAAATAGCTATGTACATAAATCAGCAATGCAGTGTTAATGCGATTTATTGCACTTCACAGCAAATTTATGTAACTTGCTTTTTGCCTAGAATCTCATCTGGTATAATTTTTCCATAATGGCAACTCATTAAACACAGTAATGATAGGTATTCAAGCTGCTACTACTACTACTTATCACTTCTTTAGCACTTCTCGGCGTATGCAGCTCTGCACAGAAACACATTAAGTCAGAGTCCTTACTCTATAGAGCTTATCAAAACGAACATAAAGGGCAAAGTTGAGATTTTCATTCATAAGAAAATAGTTAAAATCAGTAAGCCTGTGAGCAGAATAATGGGGGGGGGGGGGTAAGATTTAAAAGCAGCCTCAAAAAGGTGGGTTTTTAGACTGGATATGAATAAGCCCAGAGAAGGAGAAAGATGCACAAACTCAGGAAGTCTATTCCAAGCATATAGTGCAGCAAGATGGAAAAGTATGGAGTCATGAATTGGTAGAGGAGAAGGACATAGATAGGAGTGGCTTGCCTGATAAATGGAGTTTATGAGGAGGGATTCAGGGAGGGGTAAGAGAGGAGAGGTAGTGAGCAGCTGCAGAATGAAGGCTCTTGGAGGTGAGTAAAAAAAGCTTGAACTGTGTGTGGAAATGGATTGGGAGACAGAGTAGTGACTTGAGAAGAGGGGTTTTATGGGTGTAGTAACTTTGGTCTGACAGCTGGGACCGGTGGCCTACAAACTTTATTTGCCTCCATCCCTCAGATTCCACGATACTTTCCATATTTACTTGCTCAAACCGCTAAGGTTCTCCTGGCCCAGCAGGCCACCGCTCCGGCCACCTGAGATAGCCGTAGAGGAAGATACCCAATATAAGATACAAGGCATCCTATATACTCACAGGTTCCAAAACCGTGTACAGTATCTCATTGCCTGGAAAGGCTACGGACCAGAGGAGAACTCCTGGGAGCCAGCCTCCAACCTCCAAGCCCCCCGATTGCTGCAGGAATTCCATAAAAGATTCCCCAAGAAACCCAGACCCAGAAGACTGGGGAAGGGGCTTTGGAAGGGGGTAATGTCATGATTGTTAGCCCGTGGACTGTGGGAAGGACCTGCAAGCTGACACTCATCCCAACACCAACGCGGCAGGGAAATGCCGCAGTATCATCTAGGGCCCGGTCTCCATTGCGACTTCAACATCTCCTGAATGCTGCTACTCTCCTCTTTCCTGCAGCTGTCCCCTAGGTGTGTGCCAAGTTGCATCTCTTAAAGGGACAGTGGCAGGAAAATTCTGGTGGCGCCTGATGATGACCTCACTAAGACTGCCTATTTAAACCTCGCTTTCCTTCCAGTTCTTGCCTCAGCAACAAGTGTCCTGGCGTCCTTGTGTCCCAGTGCGTGTTGCTTCCCTGTGTAGTCTTTGCCTTGCCTATGTTCTTGTCTTGTCTGTACCTTGTCTTGTTCCTGCTTGTGCCTTGCCTCATTGGTCCCTTTCCTAGCCTTGTTCCCTCGGCTTGATTCTCTGGTTTTGACCTCTGCATTGGATCTGGACTTCCCTAGTTTGCTGCCTGGACATGACCCCTTGCTTTGCACCTGACCTTGCTTATATGCTCCTTGCCCCAACCTCTGGCCTGTTCCTCTTTTATGCTGCCTGTCCCGACCTCTAGCCTGTCTACTGTCTGTTGTTTGCTACCTGCCTTGACCCATGCTTGCCTGGAACCAATCTTTGGATTGCCGTAGGGACCCACCTAAGTCCCGCTGTCCCCCGAAATTCAAGGTTTCAACCTGGGGGGATTGAAGTTGATATAGACAAAGTTCCGGTCCATCCCACCACAGGGCCTCTCTGCCAGCTGACAGAGTAGACCTAGTGGGCTTGCTCACTAAGTGGCGCCAACCACCCCTTGGTAACACTTCCAACAGGCTTTACAAAGAGAGTGCATTTAAGTATAAATTACATATATATAGTTAAGAAGTGTGAAAGGTATTAAGATAGAGGTAACCCAGAAGTAGTCAAACCTTGTAGAATTTGCTGTTAGGAAGACTTCTGGTCTGCAGGTACCAGATGATGAGCCTCTGCTTTGGAATCTAGGAGAATACACGGCTAAACAGCCAAGCTTTCACTTTTTGCTAGAAGGTGAAGTAAATTTCTGGGCACAGCATTTTAACTTACTCCATATTTTAAGGGCAGAGCAGTTGAATGTGCAAGGACTCATGCATGTTAGTCTAGCTGGAGCTAATGGAGAGGAAGATAGAAAGGACTGTTGGGAAGTTTGAAGTTCCCTCATGAAGATGTAAGAGAGCAGAAATTGGGAAACACACTCAGGGGCCAGTTAATTCACACGTTTGAAGGCAAAGCAAAGTGTTTTTAATTTTATCTTGCTCTCAATCAGGATCCATTGTAGCTGAGGGAATATTGGCATAACCCAGTCATGAATTTGGCCCCCAAAAAATGTCTAGCTGCCATGCTTTGTAAAAGTTGGAGGCATTTAAGATTGTATTGTGCAATGCCATGGGATAGAGGTTTATAATGCTTGATGCGGTTGGTGATCAGTGAAAGTATGATAGCTAGGTTGTGCTTCTCGAAGTAGTTGTGCAGTTTATGAATCTGGCTTAGGTACTTCAAGGAAATCTTTACCTCCGCTGAGATGTGGGTTTCCATCTTGACATCTTGGTCAAGTTGTACCCCATGCTATGTACAGAATCTTTGTTGTAAAAGGGGTTCCTGACAAGGAGGGTAAAGTTAATAGAGAATGCCCTTGTCGGCTTAATCAACGGCATTCGGACTTGGAGGGTTTAACTTGAATATGTATTTAAGCCATAGGTCACTGCCGAGAGAATTTAGCAATGACTACGGTTTGGTCAGTCCCTGTTTTGTTGCAAAGCTGGATATCATCAGCAAATAGGTGAGAGTTCAATGTTGAAAAGTTGGATGAGGTTTCAGTGGATGTAGATGTTGAAGAGGATTGAGGAAAGCACTGAACCCTGTGACTCTCCACAGGTGAAATGTATAGGTGTGGATGTTTTGATAGCCCATGAGACAGACTGTGATTGATTGAGCAGGAATGGTTTGAATCATTTAAGAGCAGAGCCCTCAGTGTCAATGTATCTCAAGTGTTGTAGCAGGAGAAGGTAGTTGATAGTGTCAAGTGTGACAGAAAGATCTAGTAGAATCAGGTGGGAGTCGCCACCTTGGACAGCATGTGGGAGGATCCAGTTGGTTAAAGCTAACAGGACGGATTCGATTCTGTGGCCTTTTCTGAAGCTAGTTTAGTAAGGATGGAGAATGCTAGCTTCCTGTAGCAAGTCTAGGAGTTGAAAGTAGACAGGAAGGGAAAGCTGGAGACTGAATGATAGTGATCGACTATTTTTGGGTCAATGCCTGGTTTCTTCAAAATGGATTTAATTGCAGCCTTTTTAAGCAGGACTCTAGGTAACCTTGGGTTACCATAGCATTGATTATGGTGGCTAACCAGAGGACTAGGTCTTATTTTGAGTTGCAGATGAATTTGAGGGGGTTGTGGTGCCTTAAAGGCTCTGATTGATTCTCTGAAGGATCTTTTCTACTTCTTTGGGGAAATCATCCTTAACTCAGATAGTGGGATGCAGTCTGGGGAAAGATGAATAGGTCTAGCTGAGGGTGAAAGAAGAGTGTCTAGGATACTTTTATTGCATAGGTCTGTGGGAGGTGAGGGGAGATGTTTGGTTATAAAAGAGGAGTATATAGCTTGAATATTTGAATAGAAGTTCTCTGCTGTGGAGCCTTCTCTGGTACTGGATCCCATGGAGTTGGGTCAGGAGAGTTTCTTCATTAGCTGGAATAATTTCCCTGACTGATTCTTTACTAGTTTGAGTTGTTTGGACCTATAGGGATCCATATTCAATGGCATTTAGCCAAATATGTTATGAGTTATCCAGATAAATGCAGACGTTTTAATACTTCCACCACTTAGGATAAATTTTAGTTAGATAACTTATTAACTAGATACAATTTAGCTGGATAATGTAGAGGCATTTTGGGAGGGGGTGGTTTCCATGACAGAGTTAAGTTAGTTGGATAACTTATCCAGCTAACTCTAGTCATGCCGTAGAGCAGTCCTAAAGTTAGCTAGATAAATGCATCCAGCTAATTTTAAGATAGTCAGGTCTAGCATCCTCTCTAGAGATTGAAAACATCCTAAAGAAACTTAAACCTGCATCCCACCCGCTTGATTCGATTCCTGCTAATCTTCTCATAGCTAGTGCCAAAGCTATTGTTAAGCCAATCGCTCAAATCATCAATGCCTCCCTAATACAGGGCTTAGTGCCAACCCCACTCAAACTCGCTATCCTGAAACCTCTTCTAAAAAAGCTAAATCTCTCTCCGGAAAATCTAGCCAACTTTCGGCCAATAGCCAATCTCCCTTTTATAGCTAAATCCTTGAAAGAATAGTCAATCATCAACTCTGCGAATTCTTAGACGACAACAACATTCTCGCCACAACGCAATTTGGCTTCCGCAAATCCCGAAGTACTGAATCCCTTCTAATTTCTCTAACAGACAACATTCTTTTCAACCTTGAGAAAAAACAACCGTGCCTTCTTATCCTCCTAGATCTATCAGCGGCATTTGACACTGTAAACCACAAGATCCTCCTAGACCGACTAGCAGAGATTGGAATCAAAAACACCGCTTTCAACTGGTTTAAATCCTTCCTACAAGACAGGTTTTATAAAGTTAAGATCAACAACAATGAATCCCAGCCTATCAGCACAAGTCTAGGCGTCCCTCAAGGATTCTTATTATCTCCGACCTTATTCAACATTTACTTGCTCCCTCTCTGTAATCTACTTTCTAAGCTAAATCTAACCCACTACCTATATGCAGACGATGTCCAAATCCTCATTCCAATTACCAAATCTCTGCAAGAAACCCTTCATTTTTGGAATTCATGCTTCCTCTCCATTTCCAATCTCCTTGCTGATCTCTGCCTAATTCTCAATGCCAACAAAACTGAATTCCTCCTAATCACCCAAGATGGCAACTACCAGCTCTCCAACACTCATCCTCTGGCACCACCTTCTCTATCTCCCCGGGTCAGAAACCTAGGAGTCACTATGGATAACCAGCTGAATTTCAAAAGCTTTATCAGTAACACCGTGAAAGAATGCTTCTTCAAACTCCAAGTCTTAAAAAGACTCAGACCCTTACTTCACCCCCATGATTTCAGATCAGTTTTGCAAGCAATCATATTCTCAAAAATTGATTACTGCAATTCTCTTTTACTTGGTCTCCCAGCTATCTCCCTAAAACCGCTACAAATGCTCCAAAATGCCACTGCTAGGATTTTAACTAAAGCAAAAAAAAGGGACCACATTACTCCCAATTTTAAAGAATCTCCATTGGCTCCCTATAAAATATAGAATCCTCTACAAAACCCTCTCAACCATCCATAAATCTATCTACAAAACCTCACACCTCGACCTCAGGATCCCATTGCAGCTACATTCATCCTCCCGTCCGTTGAGATCTGTACAAAAAGGCTCTCTAAAAACCCCTCCATTCAAAATATCTTCAAACAAAAGAGCCTTCTCATCAGCAGGTCCTAACCAATGGAACTCTCTCCCTTCAGACCTTAGGCTCGAACAATGCCCCATCACATTAAAAAAAAAAGACTCAAAACCTGGCTTTTCACACAAGCCAACGCTAGAGCTGGACTTTACTAACAGCCTCCCTTCCTGGACAATTTCATTTTATCCCCCATTGCTTAATAATCCTATAATTAATTTCAATTCCCTCCTGCCAATATTCAACCACTTGTTACATGATTGATCCTAATCTCTAGTTTATAAGATTTCTATTATTTAAAATGATGTATTTTATATGTTATATAATTCAATTATTTCCAAGTTCCTCATTTTCCTTTTATTTGACATTTCCACTCAAGTTGGTAGGATTGTTGCTTTGAGCACTCATAACCTATTATTGGACCAAACGGAATTCCTGGGAATTCTGTACGGACTGAGTTGGTGAGATGACAATAGAAAACTGACTGGTCAGCATTGGGGCCGTAGAGATTGACTAGAGTAAACCGCTCAGAATACAATGAACGGTCAAGTATAAAGTGTCATCCCTCAACATCAGAATAAGATCCAGTAACCACCAAAGGCAAATGAATACTCCTCTGCTCCTGGAATTATAAGATGAATAATATAATTGCTCCTCCCAGCCAGACTTCAACTCTTTGTTTTGTTTTCTTCCTGCTTTAGGAGTATGGATTGGAGGTAGGGAAAAATGATTGAAGATATTAAGCATTGTTATCTTTGAAGTTGAATTGGTTCCTATGATTTTAAAGATGGATTCTGTAGAGTCAGAACTGTTACAAGTTTATGTGCATGTAGTTAAAAAAAAAACCAAACAAAAACAGAAGAGGTGAGAGAAGCTTGGCTGGGTGGCTGCTGGTGCACCTACGGTAAAAAAAACAAAAAACAAACGTGGGCTGGGTCAACAGGAGCAACAAACTTCTAAAGTACCAAAACACCAACTTAAAGTATAGAAGGATTTCCGTAGAAAATCTGAGGAAAAGACAACAAACATCTTCTGTACTCTGTCAGGTAACAAGACAGGATGCTCTTGGTAGACAAGAATGAGGGTAACTACAGGGACATGGTAGCATGGGAACTACAACACACACACACAGGCAATGAAAGGCTTTTGCAATTTTCGGAAAGCTCAAGAAGGATGCATTCATTTTCTGTTGGGCAGAGTCTCATGACACACATGTCTGTCTTCGGAGAAAAAAAAAAAGCTTTTAAGTAAACCTCCTCCATCTAGAAGTAGCTGTGGTTAATACTGGACATGAAACTGCAAGCTAAAAATCAGTATTTTTAGATTGTACATCACTAGCATTCCTTTGTGCTGTTATAATATGAAAAACCCAGAGTACAGATGGGCAAACACAGCAGGGCCATAGTGCTGTGTTGACTCTCATGGTATCTCTTCCTCCCCACCCCCACTCTGCCTGATGCTTTGTTCAAATTCCTGCCAGTGCAAAGTGCTGCTGCTAGGCAGGGGAATGGGCAGCCTGCATTTTAGGAATGGGCCAATCAGCCCTCAAAGTGGGTGGTGGGAATTTAAGGAAACTGCTTGTTAGCCAGAGTCCTCTTTCTTTACAAAAGTCAGCTTTTTGCCTGCTCACCTAGCTGGAGGAATGAGATTGGAGGCAGCCAGATGTTGGGAGAAAGGGAAGAAGAATTGTGATTAAAGATAAAGAGGGGATTAGTAGGGAGGGTTAGGAAAGTCACAGCAAGTAGGCAAGAATGGCTCTCTATTCTTACCCAGAAGTCTGGCACGAGCTACATTGCCTGGCTATAACACAACACATTCAGTGTATCCGGGTTCTCCACAAGTGTTGACACCATGGTGAGGGCCTTAGATGGGCTAAGAGTCAGCCATGGAACTAAGTCAGTATAGGCTTTGTGTTTTCCTCTGGATAAGCAGGGCTGTCCAGGATGGTCACAGGTTTGCGTAGTCATGGGTCAGGGTATCAAAGCAGTGGACCTCAACAGTATGATACCCTCTCCTTAGTAGATCATTAGCAGAATGTCCCGTATGGCCGAAGGACCAGGAAGGCAGGTTACTAAATTCAATGGATGAACTTGAATGACTATGGCTAGTAGCCTACCAATGACATGATGACTAGATCTCTAGGGCAAGGGAGGGAAAAGAGGGAGCATTGGTATTGTTATTATACAGTTATTGCTTTTCTAATGAAAATGTCTGTACCCAGGGAGCCTAAGTTTCAAATCTATTCATGGTACTGGATTTACACATTAAGCTAACGTGCAGAGATTTATCCTAACAAGAAACTCACAACATGTTTAACCCAAGATACAATAGTACTGACATAGGTTTAATAAGGTAAACCGGCATGATGTGATTTTATCATGAATGCCGGTATAAAAAAAAGCTTTAAATAAATAAATAAATAAAGTGTCAGCAAGCCTGTCAATGTCCCTCTTTTTTTCATCCAGTCAGCCAGTCAGCTCTATCATTCACCTCATATAACTGAATTTAACAATGCTATAGTTACACGATGTTAGGTTCCATATTAGGCGCCTACCACCCAGGAAAGAGATCTAGGCGTCATGGTGGATAATACATTGAAATAGTCTGCTCAGTGTGCTGCAGCAGTCAAAAAAGCAACAGCGGCTCCTCCAGCTGGGGATTTAGATGGCACGGATGATGCCAATCCTATCTCTCTTGAGGATGCGGAAATTCCCCCTGGATTGGAATCGTAGAGAACTATGTTGTGGTTCTTTCATATGAATGTACTGCCAGCTCTGATTTCCCAGACATTGACCATGCTTGTAGTTCGTGGGGCAGATTCCGTGTGTGAGCCAAAGAGAAATCCTAATTTGGTCTCCTGGCATAAAGTTTGTTTTTTTCCCCGTGCTGGAGGCCATTCAGGAATTAATTGATCTTGAATGGGGTGCCCCAGAGGCAAATTTCAAAGGTGTTGCTGCTTATTGGAAGGCCTTTACCCTCTGGATCCTGTAGTGAGGGACCGTTTACGCTTTCCAAAGGTGGATGTGCTAGTGTGTGCAGTCTCCAAACGGACCACTATTCCCGTGGAAGGAGGAGCGGCCTTGAAGGATGCTCATGATAGAAAGATTGAGACTATCCATAAGCAAGCGTTCAAAACTGTGGCAAAGTCTTTGCAGATCACTTCTTGTTGTTCCTTGGTGGCTCATTCTTGTTTGCTTCTCTCCCAGGAGATTGACTCTGGGGTGAATCTCAGGTCAGTTATGGAACCAGCTGCCGCCTTTTTGGCTGATGTGGGCTGTCATTTGGTCCGCACTTTGGCCAGAGGGGTGGCTTTGATTGTGGCGGCCAGGCACCAGTTATGGTTGAGAAATTGGTCAGCTGATGCAACCTCCAAGTTAACCACACCAAATTGCCCTTTAACATTTTGTTCTTGTTTGTCAGCGGCTTGGAGAAATTGGCCAGTAAGTGGTGCGAATCTCTGGTTCCTCATTTGCCAGAAGATAAGAGACCAGCGCAGCATTCCCTTCTCATGAAAGGTTGTGCTAGAGGATCTAGGTGTTTACAACCCTATAGAGTAACAACCTTCCAGAGGACCCAGCCCTTTGGTAGGTCGCAGTCCTTTCATTCCTGACAACCCAGACAAGGTGCAGGCTCGGGTGGTGAACCCTCCCATCCCTCCTAATGAAGGTTTGCCGACCCACCTCTGGGAACAGGAGATATGGGGGGGGGGGGGGGGGGGGGGGTCGCCTCGCTCTCTCTTTTATCAGAGGTGAGTTGAGATCACATCTCATCAGTGGGACCTAGAGGTGATATGTGAAGGATATGCGATGGAGTTTCACAGTATTCCTTGGGATGTATTCATGGTGTCAGCCTGCCAACCCCATAGAAGAAGCAGGTGGTGGAGGTTACATTGGCAAGGCTCCTCAGTCTGAGGGTTGTGGTTCTAGTGCCCATGTCTTAACAAAATACAGGGCGATATTCCATTTATTTCATTGTGCCAAAGAAGAGGGCTCTTTTTGCCCCATACTGGACCTCAAAGGTGTCAACCATCATCTACGAGTGAAGCATTTTCGCATGGAAACCTTGCATTCGGTGATAATGGCCATGCAGTCGGGAGAATTTCTGGCCTCGCTGGATTTGTCTGAGGCGTATCGCCACATTCCCAACCGACTAGAGCATCAACGCTTCCTATGGTTCACAGTTCTGGGATGCCACTTCCAGTTTCGGGTGCTGCCCTTTGTTCTGGCCACCACTCCACCAAACCTTTTCCAATGTCATGGTGGTAGTTGTAATTCAAAATAACATCATAAGCGGAAGATGTTGTTTTGGGTTTTTTTAAATTTTTTTTGAGTAGAGGGAGGAGACCTCATATATTCATACAGAGTGTACTAAATTTATGTACTCACACTATCAAGTGGTAGGTTCCACAAAACAGTTTCATTGGCATTTCATATCTGCCATACTTCAGGATATATAATCATTGGTCTCTAACCCTCTTTTTTTGTTTTTTTGTTTAACAAGCATAAACTTTTAACTTTTGTTATGTGCTTTCACGCTATATATAGCAAAAAATAGCACTTATTTAAAGCAGAAGCTGGGTGGTGGATGCTGCGGTAGTGCTGCACAACGAGCTGCCCGACACGGCTCGTGTTTCGTCGGCTGCTTCGTCAGGGGCTCTCGGTGTGTCTATGTTGTTGACTCCATGAGTCTTTTTGTCGGGCACGTCGTTGTGCAGCACTACTACATACTAATGCTGAAGCCCAGTTATAAAACTGAAGGTTAGATAAAGCCATTTCTCCACATAGCTTGAGTTGCCATAGAATAGCAAGACTAATGTAGGGAAGTTTACCATCTAAATGGAGCTATAAATATGCCTATTAAACTCCTTGAAAGTTATGCTTGGCACAGCCAGGGAAGGAAAAAATATAGTAGCATATTCGTTTTATTTATTTATTTAAAAGAATGTATTTCCCACCTTTCTAACAGTTCAAGGCAGGACACACAAAAAAAACCAATCATAATAAAATTGTATATGATATAAACAGACAGATATTTTAAGCAAATCTTTCCTTCTAGGCAAAGTAGATCACGCCAATTCCCTATTTCTTTTTTAATTGGCTGTATCACAGACTCATAATTGCTTTCATAAAGGTCTCTGAAACTTTGTGATAGATTCCCAGGTATTCAAACCTTACTGAGAGTATTTAAAATTAGAAAGGCTCTTAGGAATGACCATGTGAGGGCCTATAGTCATAAGTTCAGACTTACTAAAATTTCTTATATCCTGAAACTTGATCGTATGTCTCTAGGACCTCAATCAGTTTGGATGCCAATGTCTATTCTGAACTTGTGATCAGAATTCCTGGGTCCTCCGAGGAGGATAAGGCCTTAGGGAGTGGGCACCCTTGTGGCCAGGGGTTCCATCGATACTGTCGGTGCCCCAGCGAGGAGGTGGGCGATGACTCTTCGGATTCATCCTAGGAGTATTCTGACTACTCCCTCTCAGAGCCTTCCCCGCTGGAGTCACGGCATCGATCTCTGCCTGAAGACCTGTCGTTTGCCAGCTTTGTAAAGGCAATGGCACAGGGCATCCCCTTCCAGCTCCTATCTGAGGAGGATACCCATCATAAGATGCTGGAGGTTCTACAGTTCATCGACGCGCAGTGCCTGTCCATGATATATTTAAGGAGCTCCTCCTCCGTGTGTGGGAACACTCGGTATCAGTGTCCCCAGTAAACAAGAAGGCCGATGCCACCTAACTGGTGCAGCAGGCTGTGAGTTTTGGACAGCGGCACCTCCCCCACCAGTCGGCTGTTGTGGAGTCCGCCCTCAAGAAAGCTAGACGTTGCCAGACGCACACTTCTGCCTCTCCAGGACGCAAACATAGGGAACTCGATGGCATGGTTTAATGAAACACAGTCAACATGGATTTACCCAAGGGAAAGTCTTGCCTAACAAATCTGCTTCATTTTTTTGAAGGGGTTAATAAACATGTGGATAAAGGTGAACCGGTAGATTTAGTGTATTTGGATTTTCAGAAGGCGTTTGACAAAGTCTTTCATAAGAGGCTTCTAAGAAAACTAAAAAGTCATGGGATAGGAGGCAATGTCCTTTCATGGATTACAAACTGGTTAAAAGACAGGAAACAGAGAGTAGGATTAAATGGTCAATTTTCTCAGTGGAAAAGGGTAAACAGTGGAGTGCCTCAGGGATCTGTACTTGGACCGGTGCTTTTATATATATATATATGATCTGGAAAGGAATACATCAAGTGAGGTTATCAAATTTGCGGATGATACAAAATTATTCAGAGTGGTTAAATCACAAGTGGATTGTGAAACATTACAGGAGGACCTTGCAAGACTGGAAGATTGGGCATCCAAATGACAGATGAAATGTAATGTGGACAAGTGCAAGGTGTTGCACATAGGGAAAAATAATCCTTGTTATAGTACACGATGTCAGGTTCCATATTAGGAGCTACCACCCAGGAAAAAGATCTAGGCATCATAGTGGATAATACTTTGAAATTGTCGGCTCAGTGTGTTGCAGCAGTCAAAAAAGCAAACAGAATGTTAGGCATTATTAGGAAGGGAATGGTCAATAAAACAGAAAATGTCATAATGGCTCTGTATCTCTCCATGGTGAGACCGCACCTTGAATACTGTGTACAATTCTGGTCGCCGTATCTCAAAAAAGATATAGTTGTGATGGAGAAGGTACAGAGAAGGGCAACCAAAATGATAAAGGGAAGCAGATAAGTGTGATAGCTTTAACACAAAGCATCAATAAGTTCAGCATCTATAAAAATATCTGTAGAGTGACCGTTGATTATAAAGCCCTAGCGCTTATATAGAGCTTTCTCAAAAAAAAGCCGCACTAGCCTATAGTGCTATATGATAGTCGCTCTATAAAGTAAAATCCAATTTCACGCCCTATATTTCTTGCAGCTGAAAGATCAGCATGATACTCTTCAGCAACTCTCCGCCAGCCCCTCAGTAGGCCCTTCATCTGCCAGGAAGACCTCTAGGCCGGGCTCTCACAAGCCCTTTTACCGGCCGAGAAAATACTATCCTCCAGCTGCTCGTCTGCCTCAGACCAGTCCCAGGGGCCACGGCCGGCAGTAGCAGGCTCTGAGGACCCAACCAGCCCCCCAGCAGGCCCCATCTACAGGCTTTTGACTGGCGGTGAGGGGGCATGAGCCAGACGCCGGTTCCCTTCGCAGTCTATCCCCCGGTCGGTGGCATGCTCCTTTGCTTTGCCCGCCATTGGGAAGCGATCACTGTGGACCGTTGGGTCCTCTCCATTGTCCGCCATGGCTACCGCCTGAACTTCAGCAGGCTCCCAGAGACCGCTCCCCCTTGTCCATTGTGGGATTCGCCCACCCATCAGGTTGTCCTTCAATTGGAACTTTCCACCCTCCTAGCAACAGGCGCAGTAGAACCAGTCCCCCGTGAGCAGCGGGGCCACGGCTTCTACTCGAGATATTTCCTCATTCCGAAGAGGAACGGTGACATGTGCCCCATTCTCAATCTCAGGGCGTTAAACAGGTTTCTCGTAAGAGAAAAATTCAAAATGGTCTCTCTGGGCACACTGATCCCGCTCCTTCAAAGAGGGACTGTACATGAATGGATCCTCCCCTGATTATTCCCTCACAAAGTGCACTATTGTGATGTTCCAGGGCTTACTGGTAACCGAAAATAGCTCTCGGTTACACCATGGACCTGTAAAGGCGAAAATGTAACACCTACCTTAGACCAGGTGTTAAATTTTTACTGTGTATGCTGCAGCATGAAATTCCTCATCCTAATCAATGCTACATACCTTGATCTACCAAAAAGCTTTTAACAATGGATTACCTAAGATAATGTACAACTGACCTATTATAATATATATTACTTCATCCTAAAGATACTTTCAATTGTTAAACCCCTGCTGTTTCAGATCCAACTGTATAATAACTCACCCAACCTATACACATTCCTCTCTCCCTTACTTATTATCCACAAGCCTATATGTAACAGCAGTTTGTATGTAATAACTTTGCTGTATGTAATAAGCTTTACAAGTAATAATTTTATATGTAATCAACTAACACTACATGATAAGCTGCTGTGATGATGTTTATATAACCTGTATCACGATTCTGTAAACCGTTCTGATGGCGAAACCGAATGACGGTATACAAAACATGTTAAATAAATAAATAAAATTTAAAAAAATAATCAGCCATTTCACTTTGGAATGATTAGCATAGGGCAGGGCAGTTACTGGAGAAAACAGCACCCTGGCAAGAGGCATTTTCAGCGCCCCCTTCCCTTTTTTTTTTACGGTACGCGTAAAAGGGACCACATCACCCCCATACTAAAGGACCTACATTGGTTGCCCATCTCCTTCCGCTCACAATACAAAACCCTCACCATCCTTCACAACTCCCTACATAAACACAACCACACCTGGCTCGATGAAATGCCTCGTTACCGCTCCTCCAACCGCCCCACAAGAACAACCCATACAGGCACTCTCCACACCCCATCCCTCAAAGCAGCACATTCAACTCACACCAGAGGGAGAGCCTTCTCCGTCGCTGGCCCCACCCTCTGGAACTCCCTCCCCACCCTCCTACGCCAAGAGACATCCTTTCACAATTTTAAGAAAGGAGTCAAGACATGGCTCTTCCGACAGGCCTACCCCGACACAAACCAAACTTAATATCTCCCCCTCAGCCCCCCCTGCTCAACCTTACACTCCCTGCTCCCCCCCCCCCCCCCCTCTCAGGTCCTCCCGCTCGGCCTTCCACCCTCTCTCTCCCCCTTTGCCCGACTTATCCCTTCCCCTCCTCCCCCCAGTTACCCCCCTTGATCCTTGACACCCGGCCACCACCCTATTCCCCCTGTATTCCCCTTTCCCTCTACATCCCCCTTTATACCCATTGAAGAAACTATATCCCAGTGAATACCGCCTGTTTCAACTCTTCCATAATTCTACTTAGTTAAGTGATACCTGTACATTAGTCATCTGTACATAGTATCCCTCTATTCTACTTTATTCTCTCCCTTTACTCCTTTTAACTATGCCTTTCTCCCCTTCCCCTCCTTATCCCCCTCTCCCACCCCCCTCCTACCCCTTCCCCTCCCTCCCTCCCCTCGCCCTGCCCCCTAGCCTACCCTCCCCTACCCTCTCCCTCCCCTACCCTCCCTCAAATCTCTACTCCTTGGTTTCATTATTATTGTTTATTTTGTTTTATTTTGTTTTGTCTTGTTTTTTGTTTTTCGTTTTTTTTCGTTAGTAATATTATATTGTTTTAATGTCATATTGTTTTACTGTATCTCCCACCTGAGTTCATTGTAAACCGGCATGATGTGCTTCACGAATGTCGGTAAATAAAAGTTAATAAATAAATAAATGTGTGCTTGCAGACTCTCAGTTCGACTCAAAAGGTCAATCTGGAGCCCTCCCCCCCCCCCCCAGCTTGGTGCCTCGGGTGGTCACTTTGCTTGCTCGCTCTTTATGATGGCCCTGCACAGGGCAAGTAGAAAATGCCCCCCCCCCCCCTTTCAAACCTTCCCAAACACTATCAATTCCTGATAGCCAGGAACCTCCCACCATTGGCAGTAACCCCCCCCCCCCAATAAGCAGTACCCTATCAATAGGCATCCTTCGACTCCCCCACCCGCACCCCTCCAGAACCATACCTTGTCTTCATGAACAGGAGAGAGCCATCAGAATACTCCTGCCTGCTTTGCTGCTGCTGGCTCCCCTCATCTGTGAGAAGCACGGCTTCCAGGTTCACTGTACTCTGGCTGGCAGAAAATCCTTTCAAATACTGCCATCCTTTTACTGACACCTTCTGTCATTCTGAGTTTGGCTGAAGCTTGGATCATTTCTCTCAGTCATCAGCTGTGGGAGGAGAGACTATCCTGCAGAGCTCTCCATGCTTCTCTTAGTGTTCACAGAGCTGTACTTATTCTGTTGATTGGGAAATAGTGATAGAAATGAAAACCCCATCTGTACCTGATAACCTCCTTTTTCAATGCACTTATAATGTTGACCATTTCCCCCTTTGCACCATTAAAAAAAAAAAATGTGTGGTTTGAAGGACAATCCATTATCAAACTGCACCCCCAAGTTTCTTACTTCTGCCACATTACAAATATATACGTTATTGATTTCCAGCTTTTAAAGGCCCTGGTACCATTCTGTCTTTCCCTCATTCAAAATAAATTTGTTTTATTCCAAACTCACAATGACCATTAAATCCTCCTGACCCCTGGTAAGAGACATAACAGGGTCCAACCAAAAATACAGATTAGCTAAATATAAGAACATAAGAAATTGCCATGCTGGGTCAGACCAAGGGTCCATCAAGCCCAGCATCCTGTTTCCAACAGAGGCCAAACCAAGCCACAAGAACCTGGCAAGTACCCAAACACTAAGAAATTCCATGCTACTGATGCAATTAATAGCAGTGGTTATTCCCTAAGTAAACTTGATTAATAGCCATTAATGGACTTCTCCTCCAAGAACTTATCCAAACCTTTTTTGAACCCAGCTACACTAACTGCACTAACCACATCCTCTGGCAACAAACTCCAGAGCTTTATTGTGCGTTGAGTGAAAAAGAATTTTCTCCGATTAGTCTTAAATGTATTGCTTGCTAACTTCATGGAATGCCCCCTAGTCCTTCTATTATTCAAAAGTGTAAATAACCGAGTCACATCTTCTCGTTCAAGACCTCTTATGATCTTAAAGACCTCTATCGTATCCCCCCTCAGCCGTCTCTTCTCCAAGCTGAACAGCCCTAACCTCTTCAGCCTTTCCTCATAGGGGAGCTGTTCCATCCCCTTTATCATTTTGATTGCCCTTCTCTGTACCGTCTCCATCGCAACTATATCTTTTTTGAGATGCGGCGACCAGAATTGTACACAGTATTCAAGGTGCGGTCTCACCATGGAGCGATATAGAGGCATTACGAAATTTTCCGTTTTATTAACCATTCCCTTCCTAATAATTTCTAACATTCTGTTTGCTTTTTTTGACTGCTGCAGCACACTGAGCTGATGATTTTAAAGTATATCATCAGTGTACAAATATCTACAAAAGTCTAAACTATGAATCAGCTGGCTAAAGGCTTCATATATACATTAAATAACAGAGGTGACAAAGGGGAACCCTTAGGTATCCGACAGTCTGTCAGAAAAGGGGTTGACCATTCGCCTCTAACCTGTACTTTTACCAATCTGTCAGAAAGGGAAAAAAAATCCATCCTAATACCTGACCCCTCCAACCCTAACTCCCGATAGCTCTCCAACAAAATACGATGATCTAGCAGATCTAAAGCACTTGACAAATCCAATAAAATCAAACACACACTGACTCTCTCTTATCAAGTTTTTTAAAAATGATGTCTTTTAAAACCACCAACACTGTCTCCATGCTGAAAACTTTCCTAAAACCAGACTGGCACTCTTCCAAGCCTTCAGTCTCCTTCAAATATTGTGAAAGACTAGAAAAGACTGCGTTCTCAATCACTTTTACTTTAAGAAGTGCTATTCACATCTGGCAGATAGCTCACACTCAGGCCGATACAGTAAAATTCGCGGGAGAACGAGCGAGCACACAGGCCACTAAAAAAAATATTCAAATTAGGGCCCGCGGTAAAAAGATGCGCTAGGGACACTAGTGTGTTCCTAGCACCTCTCTTTTGACAGGAGCAGCGGCTGTTAGCGAGTTTGACAGCCGACGCTCAATTTTGCCAGCGTCTGTTCTCAAACCCGCTAACAGCCAAGGGTTCGGAAACCGGACACCGGCAAAATTGAGCGTCCGGTTTTCAACCCGCGGGCCGATTTAAATTTTTTTTTTAAATTTTCAATTATTTTTAACTTTTGGGACCTCCGACTTAATATCGCCATGATATTAAGTCGGAGGGTGCACTTTCCCAGTGCCGGCAGAAATTAACGCCTACCTTTGGGTAGGCGCTAATTTCTGAAAGTAAAATGTGCGGCTTGGCTGCACATTTTACTTACTGAATCGCGGGGGAATAACTAATAGAGCCATCAACATGCATTTGCATGTTGCGGGCGCTATTAGTTTCAGGGGGGTTGGACGTGCTTTTTCGACGCGCTATTACTCCTTACTGAATAAGGGGTAAAGCTAGCGCGTCAAACGTGCATCCAAACGCGTACTGTAACAGCCTGACTATTTTTCTTATCTAAACTGGCCTTCTTCAATAATGAGGATACAACTACCCGTTCCAGCGATAGTGATAAATAGCACGAACTCAGTGAAAAATTCACTATCCTCTGTAAGCTTCTCAATAAAACCTTTATCAGAAATGAGGAACAGGGGTCCAGTCCACATGTCATGGCCCTGCAACGAGATAGAATCCTCTTTAGCTCTTTCAACCCCACCGAGTAAAAATCTTCAAGCCCCATTTCATTTCCCCAGTACTGATCCCCTTCTACCAATATCACAGATCCATTACCACCGGCTACCACCTCCTTCAACAAACTACAAAATCCATCAATCTTATTCTTCCAAAATTTCACAAAACTATTACCATCCAGTCCTTCGGGAATATCACCCTGGGGATTTTACTTGTCCCCCAAAACACATGCACTACTTGAAAGATCTACTTAGATCTATTCTCTGCTGAAATAATCTGGTCTTCAAAAAAATAGTTTCTTCACATGGCTAATTCTGGCTGAATATCTAAATACACTTTGTCGCCATGACAATTTATCAATCCAGCTATGAGATTTAACCCATTTCCTCTCTAATTTCCTAATTTCCCCCAGCAAATTATGCAGCTTTAACAAAAACCATGGAGCTGCTATCTTTGACCTGTTGCCTACTCCTTTAACAAGACGCCACCTTATTCAATATATTCCCCACTTATCCCCAGAATCAAATAGTGGTTCCCCCACTTTAAATAAAACTGTTCCTGGTCTACTTTATCTCTCTGTATACTCTCTACAGACTCCTTTTTCTGTCCAATACCTTTCTGTAACTGAAATGAAAAATAAACAACTCTATGATCCAACCAGAGCACCTCCTCCTCTCCATTTACCCTAAGATGTCCAATCCTAAAGCACTGCGTCAACCTACTGTTCTGAATGCTTTAAAAGCTTTAGAGATTGAAATGATTAGCAAAATTATACTCGTCCAAACAGTCAATCTGGTCATGTTCTACCTAAGAAAGCAGGGAGGAATGGGCTTCATTTTCCTATGTCAGGAAACTCAACCTTTGGAACCGGGCAGAGATTACTTCCAAAAAACTCAATGTCTAAACAAAAATTGATGCTCCAGAATGAAAGAAATTTGTTTCTTAGCAAAAAGAAAATAGCCAGGTTTCAGCCAGAATAAAGTACAGTCCACAGCAAAACAGCAGGAAATTTCAGGTACAAAAATACACCGTCCAAAACTCCTCCACTTTACTCCCAAACTTGGCAGAGATGGCCCCTTACTTTAGGTAGTTGAAGTATCTCAGTCCTTGCACTGGAGCTCCAAGAAAGGAAAACAGCTGTTTCTGTCCTTCCAGCCCCTCAGTACAACTTCTGCTCACTCATTTCAATTTCCACTTATTCAAGCCTTCTCAGAGTGCCTGTGAGAGCATCAGCTTCAAGTTCCAACTCCTTCAAAATCTCTCCACAAAACCTCCTCAAAATTCCCCAAGACTCCAACAAAAAACTCTACTCTTGCTTCATAGGAGGCAGTTTTATATCCACAGATTGTTACTTCTCCTTTAGGAGAAAAAACACCCTGCCACTCAGATAGCTTTCACATGCACCCAATGAACTTTCTTTGAACCTTCTGAGCTAGAAGATTCCCCATTGTAAAAGATAGGCAGATATTTCAGAACAACTCTGACCCTTTTCTGAACTCTCCAAGCTGGAAGATTCCACATTTTAATATATAAACTACACTCCAGTATCTTCTAGTGACCAAGAAAAAAGGATCAGGGAACCATAACTCCCCTTTTGGCTGAGATAGAATTTGTTTCCACTCCTTCAAGATTTGTCCAGCTCTCACAGCTTGGATGTTAAGAGGGACGTATGACATGCTGACTTTTAGAAAATAATCCACTAAAGGGGGGGGGGGGGGTCTTTTAGTTTTAAATGGAGGAGGTTTGCCATCCAGTGTAAGACCAAGGCTCCAGATCCCTTTTCTGCTTGAATACCTTCTACATCAGAGTTGTCTAACTCTGGTCCTTAAGGACCGCAAACCAGTCTGGTTTTCAGAATACCCCAGATGAATATGCATGAGAGAGATTTGCAGACAATCAATGTAGTGCGCATGCAAATTTAATGCATGTTCATTAGGGATATCCTGAAAATCAGATTGACTTGCAGCCCTCAAGGATTGGAGTTGGGCACTTTTGTTCTACATCTTTCAGAGTCTGGCTTAAAAAACAACATTTTTAGGTTCACCTCAGTGCAGTTGGCACTTTTTTTTTTTACCAACATGTAGCAGGAAACTGTACAGCCTCTGGTTGTCAGTTTCATGTGGGACTTGCTTTGACTGAAACAACTTGCATGTCATAAGACACCAATGTGGTTCTTACCCAGCTGATGAAAGCCGCCTTCAAGCTTCTAGACCACAGGTAAAGAACCTCTGGTCCTCAAATGTTGCAAACTAGTCGGGATTTCAGGATATCCTTAATTAATATGTGCATATAAGGGATTTGTATGCCCACTGCTTTACTTGGATGCACATCTGTCTCATACATATTCATTAGGGACATCCTGAAAACCAGGCTGGCTTGCGGCTCTCAAATATCTCATTTAGAGGCAGCATTCCTGGAGATATGTTTAGGTCAGGTGAGGAAAACTACTGCATTTTAAAATCTACATCATGTCCTCCTGGGCTCATGTCAGTTGGGTCTCGCCAGGACATCTCTTGGTAGAGGTCAGAACCCTCTGGTTGTCAGCTATGGTAGCCAGAGGATGGAATCTTGCTAAGAGAAGTATTTCTTTTCTTATGCCTTCCTGGGTGATTAAAGTTTGAAAAAATAAAACCAAGAGGAGGATAAAGAAGATTTGAGGACGTGAGCAGGAGTTCTCTTTATTCTGAGGTGATTTAGCTGTTTCTCCAAGGAGCTTAGTGTGTGAAGAGAGCATTTTTTTGTTCTTGGTGCAGCATGGCTGTACCAGCTGAGCACAGGAAACACTGGAGTCTATGTGGCAGCCGGCACGGGATCCTGTTTGCTTCGGGCCTTTGCCACAGCTGCTATGAGGAAGCAAAGGCTGTTCAAAGGAGCCCTTTTCCAAAGAATGAAAAGATGAATCTGATCCAAGAGTAGGGGAGTCAGCCCCCCAGGGTAGATCTGCAGGGAGGGATCCAACACGAGGAACTGGGAGAAGAGAAGCCTCCAGTGAACCACAGGTGTTATCTCCAAAGGGAATGAGACCCAGTGCATTCATGGGAGCTAGGGATGTGAAATCTCTGTCTGGGGACATGTCTCTGTCTTCAGTGGCCTTTTTTTCTGGAAGCTGTGGTGTCTATGAATCAAGCATTTCTAATTAAACAAGGCTCTGCACCTTTTGAATCAAGTCTGGGTTCTTTTCCCCTTGATGGTCTCTGTTCCCAGCCATAGCAGGTCAGGTGGAATAAGGGACCGGAGATGGAGGTAGCCTCTTTACATTCGGATCTCTTAGGGATCTAGCTGGGGATTTCAGTAAGCCGGAAGGGGATACTCTGGAAGAGGAGGAGATCCCTGCTGCAACACGAGATGATCCATATGTGGTTTGGCTGTTTGAAAGAGAGGAATGTCCAGCTATAATTACTCAGTTACTAGCAGAGCTTGGCATTAAGCTGGACTAGACAGAATCCTCCAAGGAGAGAGAAGATCCTATTTTGGAAGATCTCAAAGGTCCTTCTAAGGCTTTTCCCTTTCCCTTTCCCTTTCCCTTAGGGTGGTAAAGGCTTTGGTTACTGTAGAGTGGGAGACTCCGGATGTGGGACTGAAAGTGGTCAGAGTGATGAACAAAGCTGTACCCTCTTCCTGACAAGACTGTGGAGCAGTGGAAGTTTCCTAAGGTGGACATCTTGGTTTCTGTAGTTACGAAGAAGACCTCTGTGAAGGGGAGTACTGCTCTGATGGATGCTCAGGATAGGAAGATAGAGGCCCATCTCTTGCAGGCTTTTGAAGTGGTGGACTTGGGTCTGCAGACAGCAAATTGTAGTAGCTTTATGTCCCAAGCATGTTTGTGATGGGTACAACCAGGGCCAATTTGTAGACAAAAGGGAAGTTTAATTGTGGAGTGGGGGGAGGGAGGGGCCAGGGCTAGATATGAACTCTCTGCCCCCAAATGTGCACATACACTCTCACGCTCTCTCAAATGTTTGCACTCATTCTTTCTCTCTCTCTCACAGACACACGCAGTAACACACTCTTCACACACCATTGGTGCGAGGGACCCACAACTGCTCTGTTTCTTCAGTTCCTGGAAAAAAGGTGGGAGAACACCCAGTCTGGGTTTGCCAGAAATTAAGCTTTGTGTAACAGACACACAAAAAAGGTATTGAATTAACACAAGTTCAACATTTGTAAACAGTAGTGCCAATCAGAGCCAGTGCTGAAGCCTTAATGATTGGCTCTGCTGCTTAAAGTTTCAAACATGCTATTTATATTCTTTTTTTTTTTTGTCAGTTCTTTGCTTTGCAGTGTCTGTCTGCATCAGGAGCATACCCTTCTTCCCCTTCTTTATCCTGCAGAATAGGAGGGGACTGGATTAGGAAGCAGACTGGCTGTTCTCTTCTTTATCTGCGCCAGGCGCACCCTTCTCCTCCTCTTCCCTGTAGGGAAGGGGCTGGAGTAGAACACCCTGCTGCTCTGCCTCTTACGTCTGAAAGGAAGTGGCGGAACTGCATTCCAGACTGTTCCCCCCAAAAATTAAGCCATAGGTACAACAGATTCTGGTGGGCACTAAGATGAAGTGTTGATGTTGCGGGAGGTGGAAAGACTGGAGGCTGGTCTTGCCTTTATAGTGGATTCCCTATATGATTTACTTCGAACCTTGGTCAAAGGAATAGCAGCTGCTGTGTCGGCCAGGAATTTCCTATTGCTGTGTAATTGGTTAGCAGATGTGTCCTCCAGGACAAGGTTAAGTAATTGCTTTTCTGGGGGAGGCTTCTCTTTAGGGAAGACTTTGGGGGAGTCCCAGAGGATAAGCCCAAGGGTTCCCAAAGGGATCTTCCTAACAGACCCAGATGTAAGGAGGCAAAGCACTAACTAATTGGGAAATGTATGCCCTCTCAGAAGGAACAGATAATAGGTCTGTCATTTCAGGTAGGTAGAAGGAATTTGGGAGATGATGGTGCAGGCAGCGTGGGAGAGTCCAAGAGTTCACAATGAGATACAGAGGGTGTCTTCCCCAGTTCTTCAAATTGGAGGTCAGCTGACTTATTTTTATGGAGAGTGGACCCAAATAACTGCAGATCAGTGGGTCCTATCAGTTGTAAAAGACTGGTACACCTTAGAGTTTTCATGGCATGCTTCAACGGCAGGGGAGAAGAATAACTGATACTTCACACATCCAGCAGAGCTCTCTGCTTCAATGGCAGGGGAGAAGAAAAGAGGGTTCGCACTCACAAAGCGGGGAGTAGCTGGCTTGTTATGGCGGTTACTACCCCAAACCAAATGTGCCTGATACTTCACTTTCGATGCATATCCAGCATGGCTCTCTGCTTCAACGGCAGGGGAGAAGACTGATACTTCACGCATATCCAGCATAGCTCTCTGCTTCAACGGCAGGGGAGAAAAAAAACAAACTGATACTTCACGCATATCCAGCATAGCTCCCTGCTTCAACGGCAGGGGAGAAGAAAAACAACCAATAAGGGCTGTATAACATAGTCTGGGTAAAACAAATAAGCATGGGTGTAGCTTGCTTATTGCGGCGGCTACTACCTCTAACTAATCAAGCTTGATATTTCACTTGGATGCAGCTCCATCACTGCTCTCTACATTAAAGGTGGGGGTGGAAGGGAAATAGAACCAAGAGCTAAGAGAAACAGATAAGTATGAGAGAAAAAATGTGTGAAGCTTGCTGGGCAGACTGGATGGGCCATTTGGTCTTCTTCTGCCGTCATTTCTATGTTTCTATGTACAAATTTCGAGTAATATCTGTGATCAGCAACAAAAAATCTATTTGGAACACCAAAAAGCCTGAAGGAAATAAAACATTTGTTTACCATATCCTTTTTAAAAACATGCCATACTAGGTCAGACCAAGGGTCCATCAAGCCCAGCATCCTGTTTCTAACAGTGGCTAATCCAGGCCATAAGAAACCTGGCAAGTACCCAAAAACTAAGTCTATTTCATGTTACCGTTGCTAGTAATAGCAGTGGCTATTTTCTAAGTCAACTTAATTAATAGCAGGTAATGGACTTCTCCAAGAACTTATCCAATCCTTTTTTAAACACAGCTATACAGCTAACTGAACTAACAGCTAACTGAACTAACCACATCCTCTGGCAACAAATTCCAGAGTTTAATTGTGCATTGAGTGAAGAAGAACTTTCTCCGATTAGTTTTAAATGTGCCACATGCTAACTTCATGGAGTGCCCCCTAGTCTTTCTATTATCTGAAAGACTAAATAACCCATTCTAGACCTCTCATGATTTTAAACACCTCTATCATTTCCCCCCTCAACCGTCTCTTCTCCAAGCTGAAAAGTCCTAACCTGTTTAGTCTTTCCTCATACATCAGTTTTGAATTGTGAAGAGAGATCGCTGAAAAGAAAACAGTGAGCATGAGACCCCCTCTTTTGTGACATCATCCTGCCCAGCGTCGAGCCGGTAAACGGTGCCATTCCATCTGGCACGGAGGCGGAAGGGGCAGCCCATCAGCACCGGGCACTTTTTGTAGTGCTTCACTAAGTAAAAAGAACCAAAAGAAATGAAAACATCCGTTTTGAATTGTGAAGAGAGATCGCTGAAAAGAGAACAGTGAGCATGAGACCCGCCCCTTTTGTGACATCATCCCGCCCAGCGTCGAGCCGGTAAACGGCGCCATTCCACCTGGCGTTGCACTCCCCTTTGTGCAACCCTTTGTGCCACCTTTTTTGTTTTTCAACTTCTATGTTTTGTTTTACTTCTTCTTCTTGTTTACCTTTCTCTTTTCTTAGTTGTTATCCCTTGTTAATAATTTTCTTGTTATTAATGTTTCAATGTATTTGACAAAGGTAACATTTTTCCTGCATCTTCTGTTTTAATATAAACCGGCATGATTTGTATTTTATACAAGAATATCGGTATATAAACATTAAAAATAAATAAATAAATAGGGGAGCTGTTCCATTCCCCTTATCATTTTGGTCGCCCTTCTCTGTACCTTCTCCATCGCAATTATATCTTTTTTGAAATGTGGCGACCAGAATTGTACACAGTATTTAAGGTGGGGTCTCACCATGGAGAGATTCAGAGGCATTATGACATTTTCCGTTTTATTCACCATTCCCTTCCAAATAATTCCCAACATTCTGTTTGCTTTTTTGACTGCCGCAGCACACTGAACTGACTATTTCAATTTGTTATCCACTATGACGCCTAGATCTTTCTCTGGTGGTAGCACCTAATATGGAACCTAACATTGTGTAACTATAGCATGGGTTCTTTTTCCCTCTATGGATCACCTTGCACTTATCCACATTAAATTTCATCTGCCATTTCGATGCCCAATTTTCCAGTCTCACAAGGTCTTCCTGCAATTTATCACAATCTGCTTGTGATATAACTACTCTGAACAATTTTGTATCATTTGCAAATTTGATTATCTCACTCTTCGTATTTCTTTCTAGATCATTTATAAATATATTGAAAAGTAAGGATCCCAATACAGATCCCTGAGGCATTCCACTGTCCACTCCCTTCCACTGAGAAAATTGTCCATTTAATCCTACTCTCTGTTTCCTGTCTTTTAGCCAGTTTGTAATCCACGAAAGGACATCGCCACCTATCCCATGACTTTTTATTTTTCCTAGAAGCCTCTCATGAGGAACTTTGTCAAACGCTTTCTGAAAATCCAAGTATACTACATCTACCAGTTCACCTTTATATACGTGTTTATTAACTCCTTCAAAAAAGTGAAGCAGATTTGTGAGGCAAGATTTGCCTTGGGTAAAGCCATGCTGACTTTGTTCCATTAAACCATGTCTTTCTATATGTTCTGTGATTTTGATATTTAGAACACTTTCCACTATTTTTCCTGGCACTGAAGTCAGGCTAACCGGTCTGTAGTTTCCCTGATGGCCCCTGGAGCCCTTTTTAAATATAGGGGTTACATTAGCTGTCCTCCAGTCTTCAGGTACAATGGATGATTTTAATGATAGGTTACAAATTTTTACTAGTAGGTCTGAAATTTCATTTTTTAGTTCCTTCAGAACTCTGGGGTGTATACCATCCGGTCCAGGTGATTTACTACTCTTAAGTTTGTCAGTCAGGTCTACCACATCTTCTAGGTTCACTGTGATTTGGTTCAGTCCATCTCAATCATTACCCATGAAAACCTCTCCAGAACGGGTAGCTCCCCAACATACTCTTTAGTCAACACCGAAGCAAAGAAATCATTTAATCTTTCCGCAATGGCCTTATCTTCTCTAAGTGCCCCTTTAACCCCTCGATCATCTAACGGTCCAACTGACTCCTTCACAGGCTTTCTGCTTTGGATATATTTAAAAAATTTTTACTGTGAGTTTTTGCCTCTATGGCCAACTTCTTTTCAAATTCTCTCTTAGCCTGTCTTTTCAATGTTTTACATTTAACTTGCCAACGCTTATGCATTATCCTATTTTCTTCTGTTGGATCCTTCTTCCAATTTTTGAATGAAGATCTTTTGGCTAAAATACCTTCTTTCACCTCCCCTTTTAACCATGCCGGTAATCATTTTACCTTCTTTCCACTTTTCTTAATGTGTGGAATACATCTGGACTGTGCTTCTAGGATGGTATTTTTTTTAACAATGACCATGCCTCTTGCACACCTTTTACCTTTGTAGCTGCTCCTTTCAGTTTTTTTCTTACAATTTTTCTCATTTTATCAAAGTTTCCCTTTTGAAAGTTTAGCAAGAGAACTGTAGATTTGCTTACTATCCCCCTTCCAGTCATTAATTCAAATTTGATCATATTATGATCACTATTGCCAAGCGGCCCCACCGCCATTACCTCTCTCACCAAATCCTGTCCTCCTCTGAGAATTAGATCTAAAATTGCTCCCTCTCTTGTCTGTTCCTGGATCAATTGCTCCATAAAAATGTCATTTATTCCATCCAGGAACTTTATATCTCTAGCATGTACCGATGATACATTTACCCAGTCAATATTGGGGTAATTGAAGTCTCCCATTATTACCCATATTTCTCTTTATCGTGCTCTTCTGTAAACCGTTGTGATGGTATTTAACTTAATGACGGTATAGAAAAATTTTTAAATAAATAAAATAAATACCAATTTGGTTAATGTAAGGAATCAGGTAGGCGAGAATAAGGTAAAAGTAAAATAATATGTTTATTGATATACAATCTTAACGATTCTAAGTATCTAAGCACTAAAATATTCAGTTCTAAACATTAAAATATACAGTTCTAAGCATATACATCTGTATTCGTGCACAGTATTTCGGCCAATACTCACTACACCCTTTTCATCATCAGCCTGGCAAGGAGAGAGCGCATCACAGGCGAAAAAGGGGTCTTCACTTTGTACGTCTACAAAGGACAAACATCACTTTGCATGTCAGCAAAGGAAAAGCATCACTTTGCATTTCTGCAAAGGAACTCTCTGTTTGTCAGCCACAGCTACTTGTCTTTTATAGCCTAATGTAAACAAGTGTGCGTGCTGAATTAATCTGTGTTTGTTAGGACAGGATTACTCACTTATCTGTTTATGTTCTCAGAATCAGACCTCGGCCAGCAGTCCCAGTCCGTACCATGCATTCCAGACTCAAGGATGGTTTAGTCATCCTACTCTGTGCTGTATGTCAAACATGCTGAGCTGATTCTGCAGTTTCCCTTACAGTTAGCTTCCCTAATTTCTCTTTGCATTTCACTGTCAGTCTCACCATCTTGACCAGGTGGACGGTAGTATACTCCTATCATTATAGTCTTCCGCAACACACAAGGGATTTCTACCCATAAAGATTCAATTGTGCATTTAGTCTCATGCAGGATGTTTATCCTGTTGGACTCTATGCCATCCCGGACATAAAGTGCCACACCGCCTCCCGGGTGCTCCTCTCTGTCATTGCGATATAATTTGTACCCCGGTATAGCACTGTCCCATTGGTTGTCCTCCTTCCACCATGTCTCTGAGATGCCAATTAAGTCTGGCATCATTCACTGCTATACATTCTAATTCTCCCATCTTCTTAGACTTTATGGCATTAGCATACAAACATTTCAAAGTTTGTTTTTTGTTTGTATTTTCATTCTGCTTTTTAATTGATAGGGATAAGTTCGAATTTTTTAGCTCAGCTGAGTTTTTAGTTAAAGGCACTTGGACTACTTTTCTAATTATTGGAACCTCACTGTCGGGATGCCCTAATTCTAATGCATCATTAATATCCTTTGAAGATACCTCTCTCTGAACCATGTGCTGCTGAGTGACTGTCGGCTTTCCCTTTTGTTCTAGTTTAAAAGCTGCTCTATCTCCTTTTTAAAAGTTAGCGCCAGCAGTCTGGTTCCACTCTGGTTAAGGTGGAGCCCATCCCTTCGGAAGAGACTTCCCCTTCCCCAAAAGGTTCTGCAGTTCCTAACAAAACTGAATCCCTCTTCTTTGCACCATCGTCTCATCCACACATTGAGACTCCATAAACAATGAGATTGAAGATTACCTGTAAAAACATTATACCATAAACCTAAATCAAATTGTATTTACTCCTAACCCACAATGGTTAATATATACAGTTAGCATCCTCATACCTCAGGAATGGACAAAAATTGTTCCAAAAGATTGAAGAAAAACATTATTTAATATGTGCTAAACTGTTTTATATAAAGTAATGATTGGATTATATAAAAAATTGTGATAAACATTGAATATAAGAATGTTTTTATAAAATTTACAATTGAAATAAAAGTTTTTGTATATAACCAATGAAAAGGTCTTGATTTATGGAGTTTATAATAATATAGATTGATGTGCTTTTTTCCATTCTCCATTGGGAGTAATTTTTGTGTATATATATATATATATACATACAGAGAGAGAGAGATTAAGTAATTATAAAGATTCATATGCTGGAAGTGTACTGTTTAGTGTAAAAGTACGCTTCCAGCATTATTACCTTTGTAACGGTGGAAGTGTTTCTTAAGTCATAGCCTGAGTACCACAGGAAGCAGCTGGGATTGCTGAGAACAGTGATCCCAGCACAGAGACTACTTTTGAAGGAGGGAGGGTATAAGCCAGGGGTGGGGGAGGGGGGATAATTAGGGGGCAAGCAAGAAATCTAATTAATTTTTTTTTTTTAGCACGGAGGGAGGGGAGAAGCCCGGGCTAGCAGCGTTTTTTTTTTTTAGGAATTTTTAAAGTTTTACAGATTTAAAGGTTCTCAGCAGTTTTTTTGGGCCATGGAGTGAGGATGGGGTAGATACATTTGATGGGGGGGGGGGGTCTGGATACTAGACTGGGAGGCACTGCCACTTTTTTTTTTTTTAAGATGCACTACTTACCCAGATATCTCTGAAGATAACTGGGTAAACAGCGATTTATTTGTCCACATGAGGCTGGATGACTTTAGGCCTAACTAGCCAGTTAGGGTTAAAGTTATCCAGCTGTATGTAGCCAGGTAACTTTAAACTAGTATATTCAACGAGACATTTATCCCACTGAATATTCTGGAGAATATCCGGCTAACTGTAGCCGGATAACTTGTCCTGTAAATGGCCTATTGAATATTGGCCTTATGGTTTTAACATTCATAAACAGAAAGCTGCCTTAAGAATGTTTTCAAAAGATTCTTAAAAGTTTTAAAAGAGGAATCTCTCCTGAGATCATCAGGCAGAGAGGACCATAATGCAGATCCAGCATCTTTTCCCAGTATTCAACTAACTGGATTGAGCGCAATGTAAGGACATCTATAAAGCAAAGGCCAATAACCTTAGATCACTTGCCGGTTTATAAATCCTCAGCAATGAACTGATGCAAACTGCCTAATCATTACCTAAAGCTTTGTGTCCTGGTTAAGATTTTGCATTTAATTCTCCATTGCACCAGAAGCCAGTGAACTGGACTGCAGTATTGGAGTAATATATTCATTTTGGGTAGTACCAGTAAGTATTCAAGCTGCAGAATTCTGAATTATCTGCAAAGCTTTTATGGAAGAATCAGGAAGACCCAATAAAATGAATTATGCCAGTTAACACAAGAGATTGTAAAACTGTGCAAAGGTTTCCTGACTCTAGGTCAGATTTAGGCTTTCTGAAAACCCTGAGCTTAAAATGTGAGCTTCGCACTACTACTTTAATCTCTACTTAAAATGAAAAATCAGATTCATATATGAATCTCAAATTTTTAACCTGATTGACAACAGGAATGTCATATTTTTCAAATTGAAAACTTTAAGATTTGAAATAGGGAATCACTTTAAACAATAAATTCAGTTTTAGATGTGTTCAATACTAACTTATTGCCAGTTAATCAGCTTTCGATGGTTGACATAGATCGTGGCAGTAGCAAAGGCATTTGATATAGATGATGTAAAAGGAAAAAAAACCCGAATATCATCCTTGAATAATGAAGGCTGAGCCCTGCAAGAATTTTACAAATTGTACTGATATATATAGGGGTACATTTTCAAAAACAGCGCGTGCGCGTACTTTTGTTTGCGCACCACGCGCGAACAAAAGTATGCTGGATTTTTATAAGATTCGCGCGTAGCCGGGGCTTGCGCGCACCGCCGAGCCTATGCAGGGGCCTTTTAAGAGGGTTATGCGCATAACTTATGTGCGCAACCCATACAGTGGGGCAGATTTTCAAAGGGTTATGCGCCTTAAGAATGTTTTCAAAAGATTTTAAAAAGTTTTAAAAGAGGAATCTCTCCTGAGTTCAACAGGCAAGAGAGAGTACCATAATGCAGATCCAGCATCTTTTCCCAGTATTCAACCAACTGGATTGAGCGCAATGTAAGGGCATCTATAAACCAAAGGCCAAAAACCTTAGATCACTTGCTCCTTAGATCACTGCTCCTGCGTGCGCCGAGCCTATTTTGCATAGGCTCGGCGACACGCACAAGCCCTGGGACGCACGTAAGTCCCGGGGCTTTGAAAAAGGGGCGGGAAGGGGCGGGGCCGGGGGGCCGGTCCAGGGGCGGGAACGAGGCCTCCGGCACAGCGGCTGTGCCGGGGGATGGCGGTGTAAATTGCAAAAAAAAAAGGTGGGTTGATTTAGGTAGGGCTGGAGGGTGAGTTAGGTGGGGGGGAGGGAACGGGGAAAGCCATCGGGGCTCCCCTAGAGCTCGGCACACGCAAAGTACACATGTTATAAAATCGGGTGTACATTTGTGCGTGCCGGGTAGCGCGAACAAATGTACCCTGCGTGCGCTGTTTCTAAAATCTGCCCCAGTGTGTATGTGTGTGTGTGTGTGTATATTTATATATACAGTTGTATTCATAAGTTTACACCCCTGCCAGAATTTGTAAGATGTGTAGCATTTTAAGAAAACCTGAGGGCTCAGACAAGCTACGTCTTAGGCATGTGTTAAATGTGCGCCCATCTTCTAATTTTGGTGCATATCTAATATTTAAAATCCACCTTTTATATATCTTATTGATTATCTGACAATAAATCAATGATTATTCTACTACTTATAGATCTGAAATATTGCAAAACTATTTGGCTTCAATTCAGCCATATTCTTACAATTTGAAAAAGGGACGGAGTAAATAGGGAACCGTACAGCGTGCTTTCTTAAGCCTGTTTTGAATAGCATTTCCTATTCACAACCTTGGCCCATTGTAAACATAATTTTCTCTACAAGAAGGGGATGACTGAAGCAGAGAAAAAAGCACACATTATAAAGATGGTATCACATACAAAGAAAGCAGAATAATTACACAAAAAAACAAAATTGTAAAGGGTACTCAAGGTGCAGAAAAGAACGGGCGCTATAAATATATATAAAGATATTGATGTAGATAGATATGTAGATTTATCATTTTAAAGTGTCACTATCATCTTGTTTTGGTGTTATTCCTTGGTCTCCTTTATTTTTTTTGTCTGAAAAAAAAATATAGATATAGATATAAATGGTTCTCAGCCCAGTCTTGGGGCACACCTAGCCAGTCAGCATAGCGCTTTCTCAAGGAGGCTCAGTCTTCAATTTTAATACTTGGATGTGAGAAGTAAAGTTGCATTACAAATCGGGTGATTTTTTTCTAAAAAAAAAAAACAAAACAAAAAGGTACACTAAGTGTTACAGCTCAGAAATATTTCATGGCAGCTACTCACATCATGTGGAGTCGGTCCCACAAAATAACAGAACTCGTGATGTTTGTTAATGTGTATTGGATTTTGAGAGTTTTGGTCTTGGTTTTTGATACTATACCTTGAGATGTTTTTGGTATTTTTGTAGACAGACACAGAGAGCAGCATTTCCTGAAGCATGAAGACACAGAGGGATAATGATAATAGTGTGTGTTCAGCTACAATACACTTGACGGCCACCCTGTGGCAAGATATAATATTTGTATACTAGGCTGAATACATAATAGACTTCCTGACTTAGCTACTCTCATTTTGAATCTTTAGATAAGTAGGATGTCATTGGGAATGAAATGAATATCCAAAAGCAAATGAGAAAACCTAGTAATTTTGTGTGATAGTACTCCTGGTTGAATTGTTTGGCTACTGCTTTGAAATTAGCATATTTAATTTATGCATGCTGGCTGTTCCAGACTTCACCTGGTGGATTGTAAGTACCACCTAGTACATAAGGAGAGTTTTCTTTTAGGATAGACACACACATCCTGTTTGAATCATAAAATTCAATATAAAAGAAAATGGTCATTTCTTTCTAACAAACTGCTTGAGTTCTGGACCAGGAGCCCTTTAGTTGCCATGATTGGTCATGGTTGACCTTGATTTGGCAGTCAGCATTCAGATTTTAGCTAACCAAGGTTTTCTTAACATCTAGCCATGGTCAACTAATGTCCTGTGAAACATAATGCATGCATGGTCTGATACATGGTGTTTTTTCATATTCTCTGTCCATGAGAGGAAAAGTCCCTACGTGTTATAATAAAGTCAATGCTATTGTTCAATTATAACATTAAAGGTGAATTTTAAAAGCCCAATGCGCGCCCAAACCAGGAGATATGCGAACATGTTGAGCTGGCGCCCGCCGAGCAAATTTCTAAATTCGCCCGAGTACACTCTTATCTCCTGCTGCGTGCACAAATGAAAAGTTCAAAAAAGGGGTGGGGTGTGGATGGGGCATGGGCGTTCCTGGATTTCAACCTCAAATTAGCGCATAAATACTGGTGTGCACAGAAGAACTTGTGCACATATAAGAACATAAGAAATTGCCATGCTGGGTTAGACCAAGGGTCCATCAAGCCCAGCATCCTGTTTCCAACAGAGGCCAAACCAGGCCACAAGAACCTGGCAAGTACCCAAACACTAAGAAGATCCCACATACCACTTTAAAAGCTATACCATCTTAGTGTTTGGTTTGGCATAGGGATCAATGGATTGTCAATTTTATTAATTACATTACCACTTTGACTCAACCACAACCAAAAAGCATATCTGTCTGTGGCTTTATAATGTTCAACCATGACAGAATTGTCACTGACTGGAGTGCCATTTCCACCCTTGGGGGAGAGGACTGGGAGTCCTAAAAATGTGTAAAGCCAAAATTACTGACCAATTAGATAAGTCATTGAAATGATCTATTCTGTGCTTAGTCACTTTATGAAAATGCATGTGCATGCTTTGGCAGCTCCTAGCTGATACCTGCATAGAAGTTTTGTTTTGTTTTGTTTTTAATAAAATCACTTTTTTTACCCTCTTGGTTAATATTCAGTGAAAATAGATTATTTAGCTCAGTCTGTATTGTCTATGCTTGTGACATCATCAGACAATGGGCTGATCATCTTCTAATGATGACACAGGTACACAGCTTGAGTGGAACAATCTGTTTTCTGTAAGAGAGACGATGAAAAGGGGCTTTTATTTAGAAAACTACACCGTTTGCCAAATGCTCCGTTACACCGTGATGGCCAAATGCTCAGTTACTACACAGAGACTTTTTAGCACTGAATATCTGATTTAATTTAGTCACCTTTACAATTAAAAATTTGAAAGACTGCCAAGATGTTGAAATAGATTCAGCTGCAGATTTCAGGGGTGGATTAAACTGGGCATGAAAAGGAAAATGTTTATACCTGAATTGGTTATCAATGTATTTTTATTTATTTGTTCAGATTCTATCCCATCTTTCTAATAGCTCAAGGCAGGTTACAACATTAAAATAAATCCCAATAAGATAAACAGGCAATTAGGTATAAATGAATACAATATAAAACAGACAATAACACTAACAGCAAACTAATATTGTAACAGCAGCATTAGAACCCTTCTGGACATTGTCACTACAGCATAAAATATGTGGAGCTTTTAGAACTATATTTGTAATAAACACACAGAGGGCCCTATTGTTCTCATTCTGTGCCCATGGAGCCTTCTGTTATCTAATAACTTTTAATGCATCATCTGGTGCTGGACAACATTTTAGTCTAGTTGTGTAAGCACTGT
Organism: Rhinatrema bivittatum; assembly: GCF_901001135.1. Classification (NCBI taxonomy): domain Eukaryota; kingdom Metazoa; phylum Chordata; class Amphibia; order Gymnophiona; family Rhinatrematidae; genus Rhinatrema; species Rhinatrema bivittatum. The sequence continues at coordinate 293,365,001 of NC_042617.1, read as the reverse complement.
ATATAAGCTCTAAGACGATAACTTTCAAACCAGCACACATTTGCACACACACGTCTGTCCGCATAAAGGTATGCAGCCATTTTATAACATAAGCGTGAATGTTATAAAATAGCCTGGCTGCATAAATTGGGGTTTTTTAAAGGGGTGCACACTGACGCCATTCCCAGTTATACCAGTTCAGCCCAGTTTGCCCAGTTAAAAGAGAGGTTCTCCAACCCCTCCCTGGTTTGATAGCCTTCACTCCCTTCAGTTAGCCTTGACCATTAAAACCTAATTTTCTTTAAATTTTAACTTACACGGCATCCATAGCAGAAGTAACGTTATGCAGCAGGGGGCCTCAGTGCCTCAGTATTAATGCCGATCTTGGGTTCCCATCCCGAAATGCCCATGCCCCGCCAAGACCATGCCCACGCCCCTTTTTAGAAAACTTTTGAGATATGCGCACTGCAGGAAATACGCAGCTTTTAAAAATCCTCTCGGCGCTCGCAAGTCAGAATTCTTCGCGCATCCCCTAATTAACGCGCATGTCGGGCTTTTAAAATTCACGTCATAGGTTCTTGCTTTCCCTACTGATGGGATGGAGAGGAATGGACCCTTGGGTACGTTATCAACAACTGGGAGGAGGATGGCCAAATGGTTGTTAGAGTATAGGATTATTAATGAGAAGAAGCCCTGGGGCATCAGTTTAAGACTCATTTCTGTCAATGTTTCTCTGAGAGAGCTTGGGCAAATCACAATATTTCCTTGTGCCTCCAGGGACTAATTGGAAACAGACACCTTCTTTTAATCAGACTTTCCTGGTCAATAAGTGCTACATTCTTGGCAGCCACAAACAGAACAAGGAAGACCTGTGCCGACCAGTTTGTAAGGGATGACAATTATATTTACATTTTTAAACTGGTCGGCACAGGCTATCTTTGTTCTGTTAGCATGATCACATATACATACAAACAATTAAACTTATGATGGGAAAATAGTGATAGACAGAGTCATATTTGAAAAAAAAAAAAAATCCAGGGGGGGGGTCAGTATATAAACTAATGTCCGTCCATATTTGCCTTATTAATCCATCCTCAAAATGCAAGAAAGAAATTTGTTGATGCCATCTGATTGACTCGGCTGATGCATGAACTGTTACCTTTTTAAACTGTATTTCCTGTCATATGATCGCATGTAAACTAGTCGCATAAATAGTGAAAAGCTGAGATTTTTGTAAATGTATAAATCTATACACTTGCACCTTACTGTTTAAGCACAGTTGGCTTTTTGATACACTATGTTGAAATGCTTCATTAAAGTTTAAAAGCAACCATAATAAAGGTTTGTTGAGCAGTGCTCCTTGATATATATGGTTAACATGGTCCTCTTTGAGCACCAAAGGTTTTTGGCACATGGTTAGCTACCAGGAGCGAATGCAACGATCAGTTGGGAACCCGGCCCCAGAAACCAGAGCCGAGCATCAGAAACCACGAGCGGCGGGTGCAGTGTATATTCATCTGTATTCTTTCTCATAGGTACCTTTAATTTGTCTGGCTTAATTTAATGGGAGCAGCGGGGACCTGCAGACTGTGAAGGGCCAGGGTAAGGTTCTTCCGCCATCCGTTTGGGCCCCTCCATCATCAACAGACCCCCCTCCTCCTCCTCCTCCGCCTCCTTTTTTCGTCGTCTGTGTTGTGTTTCTGCCTTTCTCTCACTTTTCCCCTTCTTGTGGTTTTACTGCTTGCCTTCTGCTTCTCTCAACTTGTATATATATTTCCTTCCAGGTGGTTTGAGTCTCGTGGTGCAGGCAGCCGAGGTCTAGCCCTCGAGTCCATCCTGTGTTCATCAGTGTTAGGCCTTAATCTTCTAACAGTCTGGAACCTTCTTTGTTTGTTTTTTTTGTTTTGTTTTTTGTTTTGTTTTTTTGCTTTTCTATGTAGGTATCTTTAGTCAGCCTTATAGCTAATGCGCTGGGCTACTCGGAACTAGGTGCCATTAAATCCCTTAGGACACTAAGAGCTCTGAGACCCCTAAGAGCCTTGTCACGGTTTGAAGGGATGAGGGTAAGATGCCTCTAGCAGCTGATCCTTCTGCATGCGTCTGAAACAGTTTTAAGCATGCTAGAACCGATCAAACTGGATTGGAAAGAAAAAAAAAATCATGATGCAGCTGCTAATTTGATCTCCTTCCCTCTATCACATTTTATTTTTCTCCACTCTCTTGCCCCCACCTCCCCACCACCACCCCCACCTTCACACCCTTTCTTCTAGAAAAGCGAGACTCATTCAGCTGCCTCATTACATTTGATATCAACCCCAGGCTACATGCCCGTGCGTGGAGCTGTTTTCATTTGGCCTGGCTTACTGCTGGCTTGGAAGAGGGGTTTTGCTGCTGTTAATTTTAGGGAGAATCACCAGGTGCAGAGGCGCAAGAATCTGAACCAGACTGCAATGATGGGCAATAGTCTGGAGGTGCAATGGGAAGTGTCGCATGATAGTGAAAGCACCGGGGAACTCTTCAAGCTCAGGCAGCAAAACCTTTAGAAATGCCAGGGTGGTGGCGGCCGACACCGATGGAGCAGTCAGTGGTTTTCTTCTGGGAGCTTGTGTCACTGGAGCGCCAGCAGAATCAACCATTTGGCTGACACAGATTTGCCATCACTAGCCTCAGGCAAGTCCAGCACTTAAAATGGAGTGGGGGAAGGTGTTGAGAGGCTGTTGGCGAGTCTGGGGGGTGGGGGGAGATGCTGGTCTAACTCATTTTGGGTACGAGAACCTCTTGTGCTTATTGGCAAAAGAAAGACGTGGGCAGGGTATGTATGTATGTGTTCTAGGAGAAATTCTGCAAGTTTATATGGGGTCAGAGGAAGCAGAAAGAGAGGGGGGTAGAGCATGGGCTTTTTGGAACAAAATTTTGGAATTCAGTGCCATTCTGGTTCATGTTGCTGGCTTCTTCACCTTGTTGTTCTCAGCCCAGTCCGCCTGGAGAGACTGTGGCAGCCTTGTCCAGTAGCCGAGCTTTTACTCCTTCCCACTTCCTCCCCTCTCACTTATTTTTTTGTTGTTTTTGTTTTTTTCTTTTTTGTTGACCATGCTTTTTATGGTACCTATTTCTGTTACTGTATCAACAATAGCACGAGCAAAAGCATCGAACATAACCAGTCTAATGCTTCCTGAAACTTAAGCTACAACACGGCTTGTGTTGGATCCTGCTCTGTGAAAATAATTGCATTGCATTGCCACTCAAAGATTAAGAATATTTTTATGTGTTTTCATACAATTTGCTCCAGATCTGAATAAATTTTACTTCCTCACCTTCAAAACATTGCCCCTAGTATATGTATTCAGTTTCTAGAAACATGCCACAAGGTTATAAGTTTATATCGTAATGTGCATAGTTCAGACTTTAGTGCAGAAAATGCAGAGTTAAATTTGCAGTTTCCAAATTTCTCCAGGCGCAGCTGTCAAATGTGAACCACCTTTAAAGAAAGAATGCACTTGCTTTTTTTCTCCAAGTATATTTGTTTGCCTTACCCTTCTCGTTACAGTTGCAAAATTATGTGTTGACTTAGAAGACATGAGTGTCTCAGAAAGCTCCAGTGAACAACCTAAAGGAGCAAGTTGTTGAAAAAACAAAAACAAACCTCTACTGTGTCATTGATTACTTGACAGTTTCTTGTTAATGAGGGTAGAGTATCTTAAAAAAAAAAACCAAAAAACCCTCACAAAATATTTCAAATTGAAATAAATAAGGGAGTTTGGGTGGCAGACACTAAATCTCAACCTTGTATGCTTCAGTTCAATGTATTTAACACACAGCAATTGCTCAAAGTGGGTTGATGTGCCAGAAAATCCTCTTGAGGCAACCTGCATGCAGTCAATGAAGTAGTCTGCATCTGAGCTACAGGGCCCTTTTCAACACTTTTCTCTCTGGGACCATCCATTTTTCACCTACGTGCAGCGTATACTTAGGCTCAAAGCATTACCAGGGGTACTGTGTTTACTGAGGCACCTGCTGTTACTTGAGGTTCCAAAAACCTACATCTTATAAGCACTCAATAGCCTAAGAAAAGCACATGGTTAGTGTCCTTTTAGCCAAATTTAATTTTGAGCATGCTAACACAATGCTTCTTCTCTAGTTTCTGAACACAAGGTGGCTAAACAGTGCACAAAATCCTTCTCACCTTTCCTGTGTTGATTCAAAGCTCCTTTTTATCTGGAAGGTGTGTTGTCCTTGTGCTCTATAGCTTTAATTAAAAAACAGTGGCCAATGGAATTCTATGTAATATAGCCTTCCCTTCCTCCCAGTACACTTCCAATAAAGTTCCTCCTTGTTCTAATGTGACTGGGCGAATGCATTCACACTCTAGTGTTGGGAACAAGCAGAAATGATTGCCCCTGACTAAATAGTATAAAGGGGTGAACAGTTATAAAAGGCAAGGTTTCTACAGAGGAGAAATGTCTCACTATTAACATGGACCATGCTGTGTGACCATACTTCCCTTCCAGGAAGACCAGTGTCATGTTGCCATAAGTGTTGGGACACTGGAGCTTTCTCCCTGGAAGGTAGTTTTCAAATGTGTTGGTCTTTGATGGCATGTTAATAGTGCTCTTTGAAGATAAATCATTGGAGCTGATTTATCTTTCTCCCCTTCTGGGTGTAAGGGAAGTGTATGGTAAATCAGGCACAGTGGATAGAAATAAAATTCACAATGTCCTTCAGGAGGTAACTGCTCAGCAACTTGCAACTCACATCTGCTCAACATATTGGCATAGAAACAAAAATACACTTTTAAATTATAAGGCAGTATGTTACTGCACAACTAAAATGTTATATTAAAAAAAAAAAAATCTGGATATATGCTTTATTGACCTGCTGTTATCAGAAGGCATGTAGGCATGTTATGTCAATCTGATTCCACTAACTCAGAAGATAACACATCCTGCACTTTGCATTTAATATTCCAGTAAATTGAACTTGAGAGCACAGTTCAATGGATATGAGCTACAAATCCTTCAGAAACCCCATTTATAGAGAAGCGGAAGGTTTGATTCTGTGCAACAGCTGTTATCACTGTTAAGGGCACATTAAATTAAAAATGTCAACGCACACTGGAGAGATTTCTGGAAATTGTAATAAACTGCTCTAAAATTAGGATTTTTCTTAAAAATGTGTTACGTCACGTTAACATGGAGCAGTGGTGCCCAACTATGCAAAGAAGTTGATTTGTCCTGTTATAGTTTAGACAGAGCCAATGACTTTTTCCATTGATCTGGCCTTGAAATCGCTACCTCCAAGCAGAAAAACATCAATTGGAATCTTAGAACCATGGAAAGATTGCGATGGAAGGGACATTGGGAAGTTATCCAGTCCATCTCTCTGCCTTCAGGCAGGATCTAGTGCCCCAGGGAGCTATTTGATAGAAGAATAATTGTAGGATTAGAAGGGACTTCAAGAGGTCATCAAGAATCATAGAAAACAGGGCTAGAAGAGACCTCAAGAGGTCATCTAGTCAATCCTCTGCCTCCAGGCAGAATTCACTGCTCTGAACCATCCCAGGTGGATGTTTGTCTAATATGCTCATTCTGTTGACAGAGGAAACATTAAATATAGTTCTTTGCTTTTCCGGACTTGGCGAACTTGCTTTGTGAAGAGCCTGCACTGCTCTGCAGCGGCTCCAAGAGTATGATGCCAGCGCTATGGGACATGCATGCGTGCCATAGCAGCACCTGCACAGAAAAAGCCATGTTCCCTTCCTTGGCTCACTCAAGGAGGGAGGAGGGAGGTTGTTCTAATCAGAAAATGAATCCCAGTCCTAGAAGATGGGGAAGATGAATATCTTGTCATTTTGTGCAGTTTCTAGTTTTCCTAAACTGCTGCACTTGTGTCAGTGTAATTATTAATTTATTTTTTTTTTTTTTTTTGCTTTGCATAAGGAATAACAGTTGTGCCAGGGCCAATCCATTCATAGTCCTGAAGATATACTTCACAGACTGGTGAATACATTTGCAGATTTTCACTGGCACCCCCGAGCAACATCGTTGATTTTATGGGTTAGCTTAGACCCAGCTGCCCATAGATTGACCACATATAGTCACAGCTCTTTAGCCGCTGTATGGCAAAGTAAACGAAATGAAGAAAAGGAAAGAGGAAAAGAATTGTGCTCTTTATTAAGACATTCCAAAATCACTCCCAGCACGTCCAATTGCTTCTTCAAAATTACTTTGATATTATATGAGTTAGAGTAACATCATTAGTCCAGCCTTGGTACTGAAGCCTCTACCAGACACATGATAGTGCCAGTATACCATTATTTGGAAAGGAATTTTTGTCTTACCAACATTTCAGTCTATACCTGTATATATGCGCAGGGTATATCCAGCTTCTAGTAAGCTAATGTATGATGTCTCTCATTGTGTAGGAGTAGTTAACTTTGGTACAGGTAAACTGTTATGCTTTGCCCATTCTGAGAACAATTTTCATAGCCATTTACCCAGGTAAAATGTTCTGACAGAAAATTGCCCTCCTTAAATGTGGCTAAAGGTACACGGGAGTGTGTTTAGATTGGGAATTAAAATAGCACACTTATAGGCTATTTTCAACTTTATATATATATATTCACACAAATGTGCAGGAAAAATTGGTTTGTTTTGGTGGGGAATTTTGTTTTGGTTCATTTTGTTCTCTTTTTGTCATTTTCAGGAACTTATATATGCAGTTGAGTAGTTGTACACGCAAATTGCCAAATTATGCACACAACTGAACTGCATGCATAAATTGCCAAAAATGAATGAAACAAACATTTTTGTTCAATTCAAAGACATTTCCCGTTCACTTCGTTCAAAAAATGACCTCATTTGTCAAGTTTTTCGCATTCATTTGAAACTAATTCACAGCCCTATTATTTTATTCCTGCTTAGCTGGCCACAGAAATAGTTAAGTGCAGAGTAATGGCTGCTTTTAGGGGTAGATTTTAAAAGAAGTGCGCGGAGCCTACATGTGCGCGCGCAACCCGGCGCACGCACATGTACACCCGATTTTATAACATGCGCGCGCAGGCTATAAAATCGGGGGTCGACGCGTACAAGGGGGGTGCACAGTTATGCACCTTGCGCACGCCGAGCCGCACTGCCTTCCCCCGTTCCCCCTAACCTGACTTTCCCACCCCTTCCCCTAACCTTTCCTTCCCCTAGCCCTACTTTAACCCTCCCAAAATTTTTAATTAACCTTTTGTGCCTGCCGGCCGACTGCTAGCACATGATCCCCAGCACAGCGGCAAATGGCCGCTGTGCCTCTAGCCTCTGAACCCGCCCCCGGACTGTCCGTCCCGCCCACACCCTGCCCCGAGACTTACATGCGCATCGCCGGGCCTTTTGAAAATAGGCCTGGTGTGTAAGCCCTCCAGATTTACGCGTAACCTTTTTAAAATCCGGCCCTTAGTGCGCATACTTTATAGCTACCAGTTTTCAAAGAGAAACAACATAGTTTGTTTCCTTTTGGAAATATGATGCAAAGTACACCCAGTAAAAGAGCCTATGCACACTGCACACAATTCAGTTTAATTCAGAATTGTTCCCTGTGTGTCAGAGTGACACTCATACTATAAGAAACATTAATTATAATAGCTGTTAACCAAAATGTATAATGTAGAAAAGCTTTTGTTTGTGGAAAGGTAGTGTCATTTTGGAATTGCTGAAGGAGCAACTCTGAAATTATGGAGAAACGCATAAAATCTTGAGGATATATACAGGCCCTTTTTTTGGTGGATTTCTTTGTAATATATTTGTTTAAAGGCTAGAATCACCCCCAGTCACCTATTAATCCTCAGGAAAAGCAGGTAGCTGGAAAACCAATCTAATGCACAGAGCTTTTATGAAAGAAAATTAGAGCGAAATAAAATGCCAATAAGCAAATTCTGGAGGAAATTAAAAGCAAGAAAATTCAGAAAAAATCAAAAAGTTGTGGAGAAGCCTGAAAACTGCAAATCATTATAGTTTTTATTATGCCCCTTGTGAATGGGTACAAATTACAGCTGAAAGGGAACCATAAACATAGTCATTTTTATACACCTAATTCTAATCATTAAAGAACATCTTTAGAATGTTTCAGCTAGTTCAATAAGTAGGTGCCATGGAAGAGAGAGTTTCTGAGCTGAAGTCAAATATTTTCCTTTATTTTGCAATTTGATTGTGCTTTGGAGGAGGGAACATGGCTTTATATGTCCAGAATAGGATCTGCAAATTTGCATCCTTAGCTCCATGCCTGAGACAGTATGACTGACCTCTGCATACTCACTCTTTAGAACCACCAACTAACTTTTAAGGGATAAGTTTTCATTTTACTCTCATTTTTAAGGTGAGGTAGAGGGATGGGGGATTCTGTTTAAAGGCCACTTGCTGATATGCACCTTGCCTGCTTCTCCCTCCTCCCCCACCAAACGCCCCACCTCTTTCTCACCTCATGCAATAGAAATCCCACAGAAATTCTGCCAAGTGACCCAGCTTATTTGTGCATACCTGTGGCAACTTTGCCGTGCATGTTCCCAGTAAAAGTGTCTGCAAATTAATGCAAAATTCTTGCAGCTGGTTCTTGTCCTTGGTCAAAGTTACAAACAAGGATCTTCAATTTCAAAGCAACAAAAAAAAAACAACTCAGGATTTCTCGCACAAAATATTTAAGCACTGAAAATTTAAAATGTACATAATCTAAAGCAAAAAATAAATGTGAAGAGGAATAGTCTTCTAAAAGGAACTTTGGTAACTTATTATCTAATAGATATTGTATTTCTGTGACTGATCCAAGTCACACAGCCCCTCCATACCTGCTAGTGGCCTTTAACTTATCTTATTCCCCTCCCTGAAAAAAAAAAGTGATATTGAATATCTTTCCTCATCTGATAATGTAACTCCACTTGTCACAGGTGGTAGTCAACGCCTTGGTTGGAGCCATACCTTCCATCATGAACGTGTTGTTGGTCTGCCTCATCTTCTGGCTTATCTTCAGCATCATGGGGGTTAACCTTTTTGCTGGCAAGTACTATTACTGCTTCAATGAAACAGCTGAAGAGATGTTTGAAATAGATGAAGTTTACAATGAATCAGATTGCTTCAGACTCATCGAGGAGAATTTCACGGAAGTCCGGTGGAAGAATGTCAAGATCAACTTTGATAACGTAGGGGCTGGCTATCTCGCCCTGCTCCAGGTTGTAAGTGTCATGCCTAGCTTCTCTCCTTGCATTTTCTTAATTTGTTCAGTTTTCTCTTTTTGTTTTTTTTTTAGCCCCATATCCAGACCTACCTAATGGCAACATACGGTACCATCTACTTAGAAATGGGGGCCTCACAGTAATGCAGCCAGGGCCCCTGCAGGAAAGATTATTCCTATTCGAGGAGGCCAACTTTGAAGGCAAATGTGTGGCTATGGAGGCTTACCTTCTAGCACTTGGCCACCCTGGGGTCTGGGTTTGCTTGGGCAGCCACCGTAGGGGACTAAATAGAGTTTGATCCAAAAAGGTAAATACAAAATGCTGAAATTGAGTGAGATAGGTTATGACTTCCTGCTGTTTTTATGGGGGCTAAAAATGTACCCTTAGCCTTGCAAACTGCAGAAGACAAAGAGGGGATCTGAGGCTAAGCTCTGTCGAACCTTCCCCTCACCACCACATTCTTTCCCCATTTTATTCAGCTGTTGTGTAAACAACCACAGATCTTTAATAGTGTGGCTTACAAACATTACCCTCTCCACAGCTGTAATTCTGTGACTGGGGTGGTCTTATAAGAACATAAGAAATTGCCATGCTGGGACAGACCAAGGGTCCATCAAGCCCAGCATCCTGTTTCCAAAAGAGGCCAATCCAGGCCACAAGAACCTGGCAATTACCCAAACACTCCATATCGGTAGGACAGGCTGAACCTATCCTGGTTTTACCCCACTGCATGCATGATGATGTAGTCCTGCTTTTGTTGGGGAAACTAGGAGTACATCTCCAATCATGCAGCAAAGTAAAACTAGGACTGGCTCAGCCTGTGCTCTTTGCCATGGAGTTATATGGTCAACTTATCCATGGCAGCACAAAGCAAAGTTGCTGAGGAGCCTAGGCTTTGGTGCACAGCCGTGGTTAGTGTGTGTCACCATAGAGCGATATGCACACACTTGTTCCAGTAAGGCTGCGAGCATTGTACCCACAAATGCAGAACACAGATCCGTTGCATGGTAAAAATGGGAAGAGTAATTTTTAAAAGCCATTTCCTCAGGTTAATTAGAGCTTTACCCACAGAAATGGACTTTTTAAACTTTGCACACTTTATATGCAGGTAAAAGCATGTGCGTAGGACCTTTATGAGTGTGCTTTTACCTGCAGTGTAAAAAGGTGTTCTTTGAGCGGAATTTGGAATTACATGCATACTTCTGAATGTTCATATATTTCATGAATATTTCTCTGGTTTTTCCAGGATAATTTTTCAAAGGAAAAGTACACACATCCTTTCACATTGAAAATTAGTGTAAAATCTGCAAGTAAAAAGTATCCACAGATTTTGCTCAAATGCAGGCAGTTATAAAGTTACCCCATAGTGATCTACTTGGCCCTCAAGATATAACATAATAGCAGTGATGGACCAGACCCTCACTGCACTTCCATGTTGGATTTTTTTGACTCTCCTTCTTGGAAGCCTGATGCAGTTCTGTCACTGTTTTATGCACATTTGCTTGTCTTCTCCCCTTAATAGCAATCTAGTGTTCCCTGTCTTCTTCTTTATCTGACAGAAGAAAGTATAAATTATCATTTAATCCCAAGGGAAGTAGATATTCAGACTTAGCCGGCTAAGTAAGTTATCCAGATAAGACTTTTCTGAATAACTTACAAGTAATAATCAGCAGCATGGCTATGCTGATGAATATCCCTGTAAAAAGTGCTAGTCAACTGGGTAAGTCTTATCTGGCTAACTTTATACCTGCTGTTGAGCAGGTATAACTTATCTGGTTAACTTAACCAGATAAAACAAAATATTGCACTTATCTTGCTAAGTTAACAAGATAGGTAGCTTCTTCCCAATCTCCCCACATCCTGCCCACAAGTTATCCGACTAACTACTTAGCCGGATAAGTACTTATTTGGATAAGTGGCGACCATTAATCGCAGCTGGATATTCAACAGCTGCCATTTAGTCGGATAAGTCACTACTTATTTGGCTAACTAGTCTTTGATTCATTCCAGGGCTTCAGGTGAGGTCATATTGGATAGTTGAAATATCACCATTCTTATGCTCCCTTTCATTGTGCAAATAAAGATCCATGTTCAGCCACTGGGTGGTTGGCAAAGCTAGCCAGATAAGCTTATCCAACTAACAGGGTCATTTATCAACTCGCGTTAGGCGTTTTCACATGCAAAAAACGCATTAATGCATGCGAAAAGCACCATACACAAAGTGTGTGAACGTTTTGCAGTTATATGACAATAATCCTGCAAAGTGCTCATTTCACCACTAGGGGGAGAGAGAGAAAGAAAGAGAGAGATACTGACTAGCTACAAGGCCCTTGTAGTAGTTAGCTATTTATGCTACTATAGGAGGCCCACCTAGTTACTCGAGGTGAGGTTTAGGTAGTAGTATAGGGGTTAGGGGCCACTTTTACATGCAGAGTGAGAAGAACGAACAGAGTAGTACACTCTTGTGAAGATTTGATGTCTTTTGGAGTGAGGAAACTCACACAAAGATGAGATTTGTACAATGTTCTCTCAACCTAGCACAAAGATGAGATTTGTACAATGTTCTCTCAACCTAGCTAGGTTGAGAGAACATTGTACAAATCTCATCTTTGATGAGTTTCCTCACTCCAAAAGACATCAAATCTTCACAAGAGTGTACTGTTCTGTTCATATGTCTCACTCTGCTTGTAAAAATGGCCCCTAACCCCTACACTACTACCTAAACCTCACCTCGAGTAACTAGGTGGGCCTCCTATAGTAGCATAAATAGCTAACTACTACAAGGGCCTTGTAGCTAGTCAGTATCTCTCTCTTTCTTTCTCTCTCTCTCCCCCTAGTGGTGAAATGAGCACTTTGCAGGATTATTGTCATATAACTGCAAAACGTTCACACACTGTGTGGTAATACCTATGCTGTCACATGTGATACTGCTTTTTGATAAATCTAGGCCTAAGTTTGCAGGGATATTCTGCAGCACCAGCATGCCACTGAATATACCCAGCTATCTTAAAGTTAGCCATATTAAGTTTATCTGGCTAAGTATAAGACAGCTCTTTGACTGTGAAAACGTTATCTGGCTATGTTTATTTATTTATTTATAGTTTTTATATACCGATGTTCCTGTATAATATACATATCACACCGGTTTACAAGGAAATACAACTGATGCCTCGTAAGGCGGTTTACATTGAACAAATAACAGATAACTTAAAGGGGCAAAAAGGAACTTAGAAGAGGTTATAGAAAATAAATAGGTTATAGAAAATAAATATGTTAGCTGATGACGCTGAAAATCAATGATTATCCAGCTAACTTAGGCCTAGATTCATCATTTTGCTATATGTACAAAATTTCACATGAATAGTACCTGCAATTAAAAAAAAAAAAAAAAGGTGTGTGGTTAGGGTAATTTTTGAGTTACCCCAAATAGCCATTTCCATGTTGGGGGCTGCTCCTGGCTAGAGAAGACAGAGACACTCTTTATAAGGCTCTCATATTTAGTCAACTAGTACCTCGAGGTGAAGTTTTGGTGGTGGTCTAGGGTTTAGAGGGTAGGTTTACATGCACAGTCAGGTACAAACAGCACAGTACACATCAATGAAGATTTGATGTGATTTGGAGTGAGGAAAGATACATAAAGATGAGATTTGCAGAATGTGGACTCGCCCTAGCTTGATGCACTCTCTGCCTAGCTGCTATCATGCTAGGGCAAGAGCACATTGTACAAATCTCATCTTTGTGTACCTTTCCTCACTTCAAATCTTCACTGATGTGTACTGTGCTGTTCGCACCTCTGACTGTGCATGTAGACCTGCCCCCCAAACCCTAGACCAGCATCAAAATCTCACCTCGAGTTACTAGGTCACCCTCCTACAGTGGTATAAATAGATGACAAATATGTGTGCCACCCAGAGTCTGTCTCTCTCTCTCTTCCTCCCCCCTGGTGTTAAAACATGCATTATGCTATTACATGTAACATTAAACACCCCTCATTTTCATAAACCCTGCCCAAACTCCTCCCCTTTGACTAAATTGTCAAAATTTGCATATGCATTTCGCAATGCGGAAAAATAACACTTGCGTTATGGTGTTATCGCGGGCGTTAGGGTCCTAACGCCTGCGATAATGCCCTAATGCATTTTGATGAATGACCCAGCAAGCCGTAAAGCCAACTCTGCCCTAGAATGCCCATTGCCCTCCCCTAGCGTGAGCCAGATAACCTTTTAGCCAGATGAAAAATTACCCAGTTCATTTGGAGCCAGTCAGCGTGGTAGAATATTCGAGTCCCGCTACTTGTCCAGCTATGTCAAAATTTAGACAAACTCAGAATCCTAAAACTAATCCAGCACTCAGGCGCCCCCCCCCCCCCCCCAATTTCTTCTGACTAATACTGATGCACATGTGGGAACAGATTTCCAATGCATGCTCTGACTACGATTTTCAAAAGGATATAAACTGATTGGAATTGGTTCAGAGGGTGGCTACTAAAATGATCAGTGGTTGTACCAATGCTGGTTGCTAGGCAGGCATCTGCCAGTAGGGAACTTCAGTGGGCTGCTCAGACCCGCTCTGGCTTCTGCCTTGCAGGCTGCTTGATGCAGCAAGGCCAGCTCTATAAAACCCTCCCCCCACTGGATACTCCTGCATCAGAGTGGAGTCTCCTCTCTGCCTTTGGGCCCTTATCCGTGTTTTCTTTGCCTGGTATCCTTGTTCTTAAGAACATAAGAAATTCCCATGCTGAGTCAGACCAAGGGTCCATCAAGCCCAGCATCCTGTTTCCAACAGAGGCCAAACCAGGCTACATGAACCTGGCAATTACCCAAACACTAAGAAGATCCCATGCTACTGATGCAATTAATAGCAGTGGCTATTCCCTAAGTAAACTTGATTAATAGCAGGTAATGGACTTCTCCTCCAAGAACTTATCCAAACCTTTTTTGAACCCAGCTACACTAACTGCACTAACCACATCCTCTGGCAACAAATTCCAGAGCTTAATTGTGCACAACTTGACTTGTTCTTGCTCTATTTAGTGGCTTTCCTGGTCTGTGTATATACCTTGCCTTGTTCTTGCTTTGTTTAGGCCTTCCAATGGCCTTCCTTGCCAGTGTGTTTCTTGCCTTGCCCTTCCCCTGTTCAGGTCTCCCTGTGGCCTTTCTTGCCAGGGTGTTCTCATCCTTGCCCTTGTCCTGTGTTGGGCCTCCCAGTGGCCTTCCTTGCCTGTCTGTTCCTAGCTGTGTTTCTGTCCTGTTCTGGTCTGCTAGTAGCCCCATCATGTGTTTCCCTTGTCTCATCTGTTGTCATTCCATCATCATTTAGTCCTTGTTTGTCTGTGGTCCTACATTGTTCTGTGCTTACCTCTCCATCTCTGTCTTGTCAGTGCACACCCGGTTTGTGTTCAGTGTGGCCAGGGCACCCTTTTGTCCCTTGCTTCTAGCTGCCTGCCAGTCCCAGTTGGTGTCCTATTCCTGACTCTGTGCATTGCCCTGCATAAGATTTGCCAGCCACCGGCACTGTAGGTCAAGGAAGGTGATTGGTCAGGCAGAAGACCTCACGCCTGACCTGCCTGCGCCAGCTCCCTGCATTCCTTTGCTTTGGAGTATCATTAAATCGGCCAGCGTGGCCGTGACATCATGCTGAGGCCAGACAAACTCCCCAGGAGAGGCCACTGGTGGTCAGGCAAGTCAGTTCTATTTTTGGTCTAGAAACACCTCAGCTCAAAATTAACTTACAGTATGTTGAATTAATGTACATAAATCATGCTGGTCCAGTAGAAAACCTGGCAGCTGGACTCATAAACCTGAGGTAACCTCTAGCACAACCCCTACCTCCTCAGTTCTAACTCCTATAGCTCTTCAATTCCTATTCTCTACTGGCACTGCAACAGGTGCCAATATAGAAACCCACTACTGCTACTGGAGTATCTCAGGTGCGGTTTCTCCAATCCTGCCCTATGGGAGTGTAAGAAGTGCCAGTTTGTGAATACCCTAGCTGAAGTAATCTGCCTCATTTGGTTTGCACCTAAACCGGCTCCTGAGCTGCAGACCCCAATTCCAGGCAGCCTGATACCTGCCTCACAGAAGTCTCTAGCCCTTTCTGAAACTAGTTCAGCACAGCAGACATCTGAGATAGTAGAGGTCTGCAAGCAAACATTACAGGTACAGTCTGTAATAAAGAAGTCATGCATTGTTGTCCCCACTATAACCAGTTTGAAAACCAGGCCAGCTATGTCTGTTTCTTCACTAGCTTCTGATAAACTTTGCAGTTATTCCAGCCACAGTCAAGGTGAAGAAATCAGTATCTGCAAAATTGAATCCTCCTCCAGTTCTGCTGCTGTTTGTGGGTCTCTGTTGTCGTTAGCAGGTTCTAGTCCAGCCTTAGGAGTCTCTACTCAGTCAGTTGCCCCCAGCTCTGTGCCTGGGTGTCCTACCAGTCCAGGTATTTTCGGTTCAGCATCTGTGATTTCACCTCAGTCAGCTGAGTACTGCATACAAGCTCACACCCATGTCCAGCCAGCTGTTTCTCGTCACGCCTTAAGGATGGCTGCTACAGCACCCAGAGAGGTTAGCTTGTGCCTTCTCTGCAGCTGTTTTTTCTGACTGAACCTGTTTCAATCTCAACTTCTAAGATTGCTTCAATTCCAGTTCCAATGAAGTCTGCCTCAGTCTTAAAGAAGTCAACACTTGCCAATCGAGAGCCGGTTCAAGAAGCTAGGTCCAGCCCTGTTTTTGAACCTTTGTACCAGTCAGCAAAAGCTGTTCCTAGCCCTGAGGTTAAAATCGTGTCTTTGTACCTGCCAAACTGAATTTGGGTCCATATACCAGGCTATAGAGGAATCCGTCTCTGGAGGCCCTAGGATTCAAATCCTAAGCCCTGCATCTGTCTCCCAAAAGGGAGCCAGACTGTGTCTCAGGTCATATGTCTAATGCAGGTCCAGCGCTTGCAGCACCTTCAGAGATTCTGGTGTAGACTGTTAAGAACATAAGAAATTGCCATGCTGGGTCAGACCAAGGGTCCATCAAGCCCAGCATCCTGTTTCCAACAGAGGCCAAACCAGGCCACAAGAACCTGGCAATTACCCAAACACTAAGAAGATCCCATGCTACTGATGCAATTAATAGCAGTGGCTATTCCCTAAGTCAGCTTGATTAATAGCAGTTAATGGACTTCTTCTCCAAGAACTTATCCAAACCTTTTTTGAACCCAGCTACACTAACTGCACTAACCACATCCTCTGGCAACAAATTCCAGAGCTTTATGGTGTGTTGAGTGAAAAATAATTTTCTCCGATTACTGTTAAATGTTCCTACAGCACTCTCCAAGAATCCAGTCCAGGCTGCTACAACAGCATGTCTAAAGACTCTAGTCCAAGCTGTGCCAGAAACACTTTCAACTGCTCTGCAGCAGGCTGAGCCAGCTTCTGACATGCCTTTACAGCAGGTGGAGCCAGTTCTTGCTACAAATCCGCTGCAGGTTGAGCCAGCCTCTGCCATGTCTTCACAACAGACTGATCCAGTTCCTGCTGTGACTCTGTCCAGGCAGAACTAGCTTCTCCTGCCACGTTTCTGCAATGCCAAGCTGAGCCGGTACCTACCACAACTGTATCCCAGGCTGTGCCACCTTCTTCTGCTATATCTCTGTGATGCCAGGTGGAACTAGTTTCTGCCAGAACCTTGCTCCAGGCAGACTCCGACCCAGCTACTCTGCTCAAGGTGGACTCTGATCCAGCTACTGCACTCCAGGCAGACACTCTGACCCAGGTATTCTGCTCCAGGTGGACTCTGATTCTTCTATCCCAGTCCTGGTTGATTCCTGCAACACATCCCAAAACCCTAGTCCAGGCTGCATTTGCAGCACCCAAACCTTTGTTTCTGCCGGTATGCGCAGCCTCCAAGCCATGGTTTATGCCTGCTTTGACTTTGATGAAGCCAGTGCATGCTGCTGCTAGTGTTCGACTCTGCCTTTGCCTTGATGAACCCCCAAGCCAACTGTCCAGAGTTATACTCTGCTCCAGACTGCATCCACAGCTTCCCGGCCTTTGTTATTGGTTGCACCCACACCTTGCCCCAGGTGGTAGTTGTAGTGCCAAAGATGCCATTTCCAATGGATTTCACCTCTGTTCCCGGCACCCGGTTTCTGCATTGCTCCACTCCAGATGTTTGAAGCCCCCCTACAAGTTGGGACCCAAGTGAGAAGGGTTCCTAGAAAGATACTGTAGTGAAGCTGGCTGCTAGGCAGCCCCCCTGTCGGCAGTGATCCCTAATGGGCCGCTCACCCACTCTAGCCTCATTGAAGGTCGCATGACACAGCAAGGCCAGCCCTATAAAACTCTCCCTCACAAGGTACTCCCTGCTCAGCATGGAGTTTTCTGTCTGCCTTTGGCCCCTTGTCAATGTATTATTTGCCTGGTATCCTTGGTCTTATATCTTACCTGTGAATACCTTGCCTTGTTCTTGCTCTGTTTAGGCCTCCCAGTGGCCTACCTTGCCTGTGTATTCCTCACCTTGTTTTTGCTCTGTTTAGGACTCCTGTTGGCTTTCCTTGCCTGTGTGTTTTGTCTGTTCTTAACATAACATAAGATTTGCCATACTGGGTGAAACCAAAGGTCCATTAAGCCCAGTATCCTGTTTCCAATAGTGGCCAATCCAGGTTACAAGTATCTGTCAGGATCCTAAGAGGTAGTAGATTCCAAGCTGCTTATCCCAAGAATAAACAGTGGATTTCTGCAACTCTACTTTAATAATAGTTAATGGACTTTTCCTCCAGGAACTTGTCCAAATCTTTTTTAAACACAGCTACACAAACATCTTTCACCACATCCTCTGACAGCGAATTCCAGAGTTTAATTATACGTTGAGTAAAAAAATATTTTCTCTTATTAATTTTAAATATATCACCTAGTAAATTCATGGTGTATCCCCTAGTCTTTGTACTTTTTGAAAGTGTAAATAAATGATTCATTTACTCATTCCATTCTACTCATTGTCTTATCTCCTCTCAGCCATCTCTTCATGTTGAAGAGTCCTAACCTCTTTAGCCTTTCCTCTTAGGGAAATCGTTCCATCCCCTTTATCGTTTTTGTCACCCCTCTCCGTACCTTTCCTAATTCTGCTATATCATTTTTGAGATGTGATGACCAGACCTGCACACAAAAAGAGGTCGCACCTTGGGAGTGATACAGAGGCATTATGATTTTCTCTGTTTTATTCTCCATTCCTTTTCTAATAATTCCTGGCATTCTATTTGCTTTATTGGCTGCTGGTGCACACTGAGCAGAAGATTTCAATGTATTATGAATGATGAGGCCTAGATGCTTTTCCTGAATGGTAACTTGGAATATGGAACCTTGCATCATGTAGCTATAATTTGGGTTACTCTTCCCTAACTGCATCACTTTGCACTTGTCCAGATTAAATTTCATTTTCCATTTGTTGCTCAGTCTCTCAATTTTGCAAGGTCCTCTTGCAATTTCTCACAATCCTCTTGTGATTTAACAACTTTGAATAATTTTGTGTCATCTGTAAAATTGATCACCTCACTCATACCTATTTCCAGGTCATTTATAAATGTGTTAAAAAGCAATGGTCCCAGAACAGATCCCTGGGGCACTCCACTATTCATCTTTCTTCATTGGGAAAATTTACCATTTAGCACTACTCTCTGTTTTCTATTTTTAATCAATTCCAAATCCACAATAGAACATTGCCCCATAACACATTACTTCATCTTTTAGGCCTCCCAATAGCCTTTCTTGCCAGGGTGTTTCTAGTTTGCCTTTATCCTTGTGGGCCACCCAGTGGCTTCCTTGCCCCCGTATTTCCCTTGTGTCATCTATTGTTGTTCCTGCATTGTTTACTCCTTGTTTGTCTTTGGTCCTATGTCATCCTGTGCTTACCTGTCTATCACCTTCTTGTTGGTGTGAACCCTGTTTGTGTTCAGTGTGGCTAGGGCACCCTCTTTTCCCTTGCTTCTCACTGCCTGCCAGTCCCAGTGGATATTCTGTCCTTGACCCTGTGCATTGCTCTACTTAAGACCTGCCAGCCACCAGCACTGGAGGGCTCAACCCGAAGGGAAGATGGTTTATCTGGCAGAAGACCTCATGCCTGTCCTGCCTGCTCCTGACTCCTTCATTCCCCCAGTTTGGGGGCATCATTAAATCGGCCAACGTGGCCATGACATCATTCTAAAGCATATGGGGATAGACTTAAAGATCTAAACATGAATACCTTAGAGGAAAAGTGAGATAGGGGAAATATGATAGAGACATTTACATATCTCAAAGGTTTCCAGACACAGAAGGCTAGCATCTTTGAACAGAAAGGAAGCTATAGAACCAAGGGGTCATGGGATGAGTGTGAACGCGGGTAGACTCGAGATAATTTTAGGAAATATTTTTTTACAAAGAGGGTGGTAGATGCATGGAACAGCCTGCTAGTGGAGGTGGTAGAGAGAAAAACAGTAACTGACTTCAAGAAAGCATGG
Source organism: Rhinatrema bivittatum (assembly GCF_901001135.1). Lineage (NCBI taxonomy): Eukaryota > Metazoa > Chordata > Amphibia > Gymnophiona > Rhinatrematidae > Rhinatrema > Rhinatrema bivittatum. The sequence goes on along the minus strand of NC_042617.1, from coordinate 293,345,335 downwards.
GAATAAGACCATATAGCCCATCTGGTCTGCCCATCACTCTCTTAGAGAGTGGTCAGCATCTACCACCCTCTTAGGAAAGAAGTATTTCTTCATATTTCCTCTCCTGAAGCCCTTTTGTTGCTGGTGACATTGATACTCAACTCCTGAAAATATTGCCAGTTGCAAAAATAGATTTGAAGCCAGCTACCTATTTGAATGTTTCTATCATATCCCCTCTTTCCTTTCACTCTTCCTATGTGTACATTTTGAGTTCCACCAACCTCTTAGTGTTGAATACCTTGTACAATTTTGTTAGCCCATCTCTGAAGTACGTCCTCCTTCTTACTGTCTGTGAAGGTACAGTTTCTAGAACCAATCACGGTGCTCATTGTGGAGTCTCACTAATGCCCTATACAAGGGCAATATTACCTCTTTTTCCTTATACACTTGAGCTTACTATTAACTTTCCCTGATGCTTTATTATTCTGATTAGCAACCGTTAGGTCCGATTCTTGCTACTTGGCAGATTCCTTTTCATGTCCTCCTAACTGATAAAGTGGCTAATGGATTTCTGCATGCTAGATTTATGATTTTATACTTAGGGACAAGGAAGAGCAGTTAACCACAGATCCATCAGTCTAATTTTGGTAAAGGACAGGAAAAAAAACCTAAATGTAATCATCTCTGATGACTTGATAGTCAACCTAATAAAGTAAAAGTGAAAATTAATAGTATGTTCAGGAGCACAAGAAAAGATATCAGCAGGAAAACAGTTTTTCTAGGTCACTGGTGTGACCCTATTTTGAGTTCTGTTTATAGTTCTGGAGATCATAGCTCCATAAGAATATTGCAAGGATTAAAGCAAATCAGAGAAGGTATACTAAAATTGTATGGGATCTGAAACATAAACCCTATTCAGACAGGCTTAAAACGGTGTTTAGGCTCTTCCCTATTTTCCTCATTTGCGTCTGCTTTCCATTTTTTGAAAGATACCCTTTTGGCTTTAATTGTCTCTTTCATCTCCCTATTAAACCATGCAGGCTGAGCTCCAGAGTCTCATGATGCATGAAAAAGAGCTTTAGATTTGTTAAGAACTGTGGGACATTCTGGTGAAGGGGGAGCCTATTCCAACAAGATGGGCTCGTCCCTTCATCAGTAGAACATGGGGGAAAGCCGACAGTCGCTCAGTAGCACACGGTTCGGAGGAAGATATCTTAAAAGGCTACTGGCAAACCAAATAAGTTAAAATGTCCAATAGAGAGAGATGGTTGTAAAAACTGAAAAAGCCCAGATCTATTAATCCTCCTGGATCTATCAGCCGCTTTCGACACAGTCAACCACTCCATCCTACTCAACAGACTATCTGAAATAGGAGACATGAGTACTACACTAAAATGGTTCTCCTCCTATCTATCACAAAGAAATTTCCAAGTAATGTTCAACAACAACCTCTCAAATAAAGTAAACCTAAACACAGGAGTTCCACAAGGATCTGCCCTATCAGCAACACTCTTCAACATATATCTTCTCCCAATTTTTCACACACTGGAACACCTTGGTCTGACCCACTTCCTATACGCTGACGACATACAAATACTGGGGTAGATTTTATAAATCTACGCACGCGCGTACTTTTGTTCGCGCACCAGGCGCAAACAAAAGTACACTGGATTTTCTAAGATACGCGCGTATCTTATAAAATCCGGGGTCGGCGAGCACAAGGGGGTGCACATTTGTGCACCTTGCGCACGCCGAGCCCTGCGCGCACTGCCCGTTCCCTCCGATGCCGCTCCGAAATCGGAGCGGCCTCAGAGGGAACTTTCCTTCCACCCCCCGCACCTTCCCCCCCCCCTACCTTTATTCGAAAAGTTACTACTGCCTCCGGGCAGTAGTAACTTACACGCGCCGGCTGTCTGCTGGCATGGCAGGCCCCGACACAGGCTGCTGTGTCGGGGCACTCGGCCACATCCCCAGACCTCCCACATGCCCCCGAGCCGACACCATGCCCCCTAGCCACGCCCCCGACCGCCCCTTTTTGCAAGCCCCGGGACTTACGCGCGTCCTGGGGCTTGCGCGCGCCGCTGAGCCTATGCAAAATAGGCTCGGCGCGCGCAGGGGCGTTTTAAAAGGGTTATGAGCGTAGCTTATGCGCGTAACCCTTTTAAAATCCGGCCCACTGGTTCCTATACAGAATACGCTGGAAGAAACATTCAATAGAATAACCATCTATCTCTCAGAAATCAAACAGTGTCTAACCAACCTAAAACTCATAATAAACATAGAGAAAACCGATTTCATCATCCTAGACAAAAAAACAACAACTCCCCCATGCAACCACTCAAAACAGAAAACCCAAAACCCATGCTCGAAACCTAGGAATCACCATAGACAAAGAACTATCATACAAAACCCACATAACAAATAAAATAAAGGAAGGATATCACAAATTACTTACACTCAAGACATTTTAAACCCTTCCTGGCACAGGATGATTTCAGAACAGTCCTGCAACTACTCATCTTCTCCAACCTAGATTACTGCAACGCCCTACTCCTTGGCCTACCATTCACTACCATCCGTCCGCTCCAAATCCTACAGAACACAGCCACCAGAATTCTAACAGGAACAAAAAACCATGAGCACATTACACCAACCCTCATCTCACTACACTGGCTCCCAATAAAATACCGAATAGACAACAAAGTACTAACAAGCCTGCATAAAATAATCACAGGACAGCAAAACAACTGGCTAAGCAAATCCATTGAAATCCACGCTCCAAACCTGAATCTACGCTCAACGAATAAAGGCCTCCTCAAAATCCCTCACGCAAGAACCACACAACTGAACACAACCCGTGAGAGAGCCATATCCATCACCAGCCCCACACTATGGAACTCAACACCAATCGAAATAAGAACTCAACCAAACATTAAAACTTTCAAAAAAGAGCTGAAAACCTGGCTTTTCACCAGAGCCTACTCAAACTCACTCAATCATCCACACTACCAGACACCCATGCAACCCAGCACCAAGAAGAAATCAACATCTCTCGATCAACATAAGAACCTCTAACACTCGAAAACCTAAGACAATGTGCAACTGACTGCACATCGTATATAAAATAACCTCTTAAGTATACCTTGAGCCTTAAATACCTGTTGTAACTGACCTAACTGGATAAATCATCCAACCTATATACCTTCCTTTCCACCTCACTTATTAACTCTATTCTATGCCTTAATAGAACATTTTGTATGTAATAACTAATACACAAATCCCTAAACCTTAATCCAACTCTAAGACAATCTGCTGTGATTATGTTTATCTAATCTTTTTTCTCGATTAATGTAAACCGTTCTGATGGCAAAACCGAATGACGGTATACAAAACATGTTAAATAAATAAATAAAAAGCACAAAGATAAAAATGACTCCAAACTGTTTGCATCAGCAGGTTGTGGGTACATATACTAATAGAAATATAAATAAACCTACTTTAAAATGTCTAAATGTGAATGCCAGGAGTCTGAAAAATAAGACTGGAGAGTTAGAATGCATGAAAAGAAGATATAGGCATCTTGAGACCTGGTGGAAGGAGGAAAACCAATGGGACACTGTGATATCGGGGTATAAATTATATCGACGTGACGGGGCAGATAAAATTGGTGGAGAGGTGGCTCTATGTGTTAAAGATGGCATAGAGTCAAGCAGGATGAAAGTTTTGTAGGAAACAAATTACATTGTTGAATCCTTATGGATAGAAATTCCAAGGGTAAAAGGAAAGAGTATAATAGTGGGGATTTATTATTACCTGCCTGGCTGAGATGAGGAAACAGACTGCAAAATATTAACAGAGATAAGACTGGCTAGTAAAACAGGCAACACAATAATAATGGGAGATTTCAATTTCCCAAGTATTGATTGTGTTAGTGTCACAACAAAACATACAAAGGAGATAAAAGTTCCTAGATGCCATCAATAGCTGCTTCATGCAGCAGTTGGTCAGGGAACCAATGAGAGGGGGAACTATATTAAATCTAGTTCTCAGTGGAACGCAGGATCTGGTGCAAGAGATAAAGGTGGTGGATCCACTTGACAACAGTGATCATAATGTAATTAAATTTGACAAAATAACTGGAGGGCAAATACTCAAGAAAACTACTACAGTAGCATTTAACTATAAAAAGGGAGGTTATGATCAAATGAGGAAATGTTAGAAAAAACTAAAAGGAGAAATTCACAAGATTAAAAACTTGCAAGAGTCATTCATGGACATTGTTTAAAATTACCACCCTTAGAGCCCAGAAAAAATGTATTCCATACATTAAAAGAGAATGAAGGAGAGTGCTGGCGTGGTTTAATAGTGAGGTGCAAGAGGCAATTAAAGCCAAAAGAGCATTTTCAAAAAATGGAAAATAGGGAAGAGCATAAGCACTGGCAAATTAAATGTAAAAAAATTAAGCAGGCTAAGAGAGAATTTAAAAAGAAGCTTGCCACAGGGGTAAAAACAACTAATAAAAACTTTTTCAAGTACATTCAAAGCAAATAGCCTGTGTGGGAGTCAGTCTGCTGGGTAACAAGGGATAAAAGGGATGCTCAGGAAGAACAAGGAAATAGCAGAAAAACAGGGAGGATTACTTTAAAACATGTGCACATGTACCCACATATGTGTGAATAGGGACGCGCACACTCATGTTCACATATTTTACATCATGCACACAAATGCGCCTGCATGATGTAAAATATACGTAAATCTACCCTACAATATTCTTGTATATTTAAAAGATACATGGAATGTATTTTCAACCTAGCCGGATAATATTAATAAAGCACTACTTATCCAGCTCAGTAGCGCTTTTTAAGGCATTCAGCTAATTAAGATAGCCGGATAAATATGTTTGAAGACTTCTCCAGCTATCTAACCATTTATCAAATGCATTAGGGCGTTATTGCCCTAATGCCCGCAAAAATGCCATATCGCATGTATTATTTTTTGCATCGTGAGATATGCATATGCGAATTTTGAAAATTTAGTCAAAGGGGAGGAGTTTTGGTGGGGTTTATGAAAATATGGGGTGTGTAATGTTGCGTGCAATATGGCGTTAAGCTGTGCGATATGCCCGGACCGGGATTTGTGATATCGCAAATCCTGTTTCAGGCAGGAGAATGGAGTGGAGTGAGAGAGAGAGAGAGAGATGCTAGGGTGGTACACATATATCTCAACTATTTATACCACTGTAGGAGGGTGAACTAGTAACTCAAGGTGGGGGTTTGGGGGACAGGTTTACATGCACAATCAGCGGTACGAACAGCACAGTATGGAATGTGGAAAGGTACACAAAGATGTGATTTGCACAATGTACTCTCGCCCTAGTTTGATGCCCACTCTACCTAGCTACTATCAAGCCAGGGCGAGAGTACATTGTAGAAATCTCATTTTTGTGTACCTTTCCTCACTCCAAATCACATCAAATCTTCACTGATGTGTACTGTGCTTTTGGAGGGGCTTGGGGGTGGGGCTGCTCAGCCCAGCAGTGCCCATTTTCAACTTATTGGTTGGAGCACGGGAATCTGATGCCTTTTTTTTTTTTTTAACACTGTGCCACATAACTGACTATATTCTTTTGAATATAGCTGGTTAAGCCTTAAACAATCAGGCCTGAAGCAGCCAGATACCTTTAGGGCTGCTCTGAGGCGGGACAATAGCTATCCGGTTAACTTAGAGCCTGATTCACTAAGGCATTTCTCCCATTCTGTGTCTATGAGGAAAATGCCTTGATAAATCAGACCCTTATCCAGATACAGCTGAAGATTGGCTAAGTTAGCTGGGTAACTTAGTTCTGACCCAGAACACCCCCAGAATGCCGCTTTTTTTTTTATCCAGCTAAAATTTGGCTGAATAAGTGTCCACCGCTGTCGTGCCTGAAGTAACAATAAAAGCCAAGTCCCCGCTATTACAACACCTGCCTATCAGGGCAAAACTGCTGTGTGCATGGAATGGAGAGGATGTACTTAGGCCCATACATATAGGGCCGGATTTTAATACCTACGTACGGGTGAGGTTTGTGCGCACAACCCTGCGCACACAAATCTACGCCCGATTTTATAACATGCGCGCGCAGCCGCGTGCATGTTATAAAATCCGGGGTTGGCACGCGCAAGGGGGTGCACACTTGTGCACCTTGCATGTGCCGAGCCTTAGGGGAGCCCCGATGGCTTTCCCTGTTCCCTCCGCCTCCCCCCACCTTCCCCTCCCTAACCTGCCCCTCAGCCCTACCCAAAACTCCCCCTGACGTTTGTTTTTCAAGTTGCGCCTGCCTCTGGGTAGGTGTAGGTTGCGCACGCTGGCCAAGTGCCAGCGCGCAATCCCCCGGCCTAGAGGCCCTACGGAGGCCTCTGGCCATGCCCCTGCCCCGGACCGCACCCGCCCCTTTTTTCAAGCCCCGGGACATACGCGCGTCCCGAGGGTTGTGCGCGTCGCCAGGCCGATGCAAAATCGGCTCGGCGCGCGTAACCCCAGCTGGATTTACGCGCATAGGGCTTTTTAAATCTGCCCCTCTCTGTATGTGTGAGTGTGTGCATATATATATTTTTCCCCTTCTCCCTTTTTCTTCTTCAGCATGCCTGGGGAACTCTGGGGAACTCTTCCTGGCTTGGGACTAGAAGGCCTCAGTGTTGCTTGTGTGCCTGTAGAGCCCCCCCACAATACCAGCAGTCATCTTCCCTCTGTTCTTGAGCTTAAGCACATCCTCGCCAAGGCATGCCCAGGGCAGTTTTGCTCTGTCAGACGGGATCAGTTAAGGAGCCACGGAACCCAGGACAGTGTAGAACACTTTTTTTTAAAGGTGGTGCTGTAATTGTGGGAACTTGGCTTTTGACGTAACTTCAGGCATGAGACACCTGTGGGTGACATCGCGGCAGCACTGTCCATGGACTTACATTCTTGCAGTGACATTGCTGTGGCGCTGAACATGGGAACTGCATTCTTGCAATGATGTCAGAAGCCTAGTTCCCACTATCCCATAACTGCTGGAATCAATTACAAATGCCTGGTTTAAAAAAAGACAAAAGAGGGAGGAATGATTTCTGAACCAGACTTTACTGCCAAAATCACAGCCTCCTATGGCAAGTGGTTACAGGGTTCATTTACAGTATTATAAACAAAAGTTATGTAAGACCGTTATCCTTTAAGATGTTCACTTGCATTTCTTGCCCAGTTGAACATCTGTTACTAGCTTATCCTTTAGCTCAGTGGGGCAGATGTAATAATTGTGCACAGAAAACCGGCGCTCGGTGTTGAGCGCCCGTTTTCCTAAAGCACGCCCAGCCACCTCTCCTGGATGTGCGATTCAATATTTAAAAGAAGGGTCACGCTAAAAAAGGAGGCGCTGGGGACAAATGTACATCTCTTAGTGCCTCCTCGGCATCGGCCCCCAGGAGAGGTGGCTGTCAAGTGGGTTAGAAAAACGGACGCTCAGTCTACGAGCGTCCGTTTTCTCAAGCTCCTGGCATAGACATGCATAAGATACATGGCCTGGATCGTGTATCTTTTGTGTGTGTATTGGGCATCCAGAATATTTTTTTTCAAAATCTTTTTTTTTTTTTTTTAACTAAATACTGCTTTATTTGGTTCCTTCTACTTAGCATCGTGATGATACTGTTAGTAGGAATCACGGAAAGCAAGATTTTTCTTTTTTTTTTTTTCAATGTGCCCTTGAGCGTGGCAGACCTTTATGCCAGCCCTGGTCTGGCGTAAAATTTCTGTGTTGCAAGGGCACATTCGCCATGCGGAAAATTGATTGGATCATGGGGATTAGGTAATAGCCTCATCTACATGAATTTACATGTGATGAGCTAGCTACGCGGTGATTTGGACATGCATTTTGGAAGCACTAATCTCCGTATTAGGTCGGGGGTTATGGATGCACATCCAAAACGTGCGTCTAATCGCATGTTAAGCCATGCGTGACAGCTAGCGCACAGTATTGCATCGGCCCCAGTGTTTGCCCGCCCTCTCCTAGAGGCACACCTAACTGCTCTGGTGTTCAGGATATTCCTAGTGAATATGCATGAGATAGATTTGCATACTTTGGAGACCCAGTGAATGAAAATCTATCTCATGCACATTTATTACAGCTGTTCTGAAAACCTGACTGGCTACCTCCAGAAGAGGTTTGGGAAATACTGCTTTAGCTAATGGTGTGAAGGAATTGCTGGCATTGCATTATAGGGAGCACTCTACTCTCTGTTTTTCAGGCTACGTTTAAGGGCTGGATGGACATCATGTATGCAGCAGTAGATTCCAGAAGGGTAAGAGGCATGTAACTGCAAATAAAAGTCCAGGGCAACCGTTTCCCAAACAAGAAAAAAAAAAGTTTAGGCTGAGCAGACCCATCTACTCAGATAGGTGAGATTCACACACAGCATACAGATCTCTAATTAGTTATTTATTTAAAGTGCCATGATCCGTGTTTCTCCTGCCCTCCGGTCCATTTTGTAGTTTTGTTGACTGAAGTGATGTGCAGAGCAGAGTCTGCCTCACATCATCACAGGCCATCGTACGGACACTGCAGCCCAGCCACTGCCTATTGTGTCTGCCTGTGCTATCTTGGCACATGGTATGTAGAATAATAGGGCACAGAGTAGTCAGCCAGCCTAAAAGTTGTGACTGGCTAAATGTACTGTCCCAGGACAGGGAGGTGAGTAGCCTAATGACATATAACTGCAGTAATCTGTGAAATGTTTTTCCCAGAAATGTCTGTTTCTTCCTTTCCTCCGTAGGTCCACGAGCAACCAAAATATGAGGATAATATCTACATGTATATTTACTTTGTCATTTTCATCATCTTTGGCTCCTTCTTCACCCTGAATCTGTTCATTGGTGTCATCATCGACAACTTCAATCAACAAAAGAAAAAGATAAGTCTGCTTTCTATTGGCTAGAAACAAATGGTTATTAATACTATGCTGCTACAATAATTCTGTAGTGCTGTCTGTGTGCACAATCCCGGGCAAAGTAAGCCGCATCATTTGCAAGGTTTTCTGCTCTAAAGCTCTCGCAGTTTAAGGTGAAGGGGTTAATTGGGGTGATCGAAAGCCCTATCCTGGGCCCGACATCTGCTGCTTAGGCTGGCACAGGCTGGAAATGCTGTAGAGGCAGCAATCCCAGCCCAGGGGGGAGGGGGGGGGGGGGGGGAAAGAGAGTCCCAGCCGTCGTGCAATGGCCACACCTAATGGCCAGACTCGATGCACACCTACCAAGTTCTGGAAGGGGCTGCAGTCTCTGTAGCCTCTGATGAAAAGATTCTCACTGCAGTGGCTAAGCTAGATAAAAAGTGGGCTCAATCCTGGGAGAGAAAACCCATAACCCCAAAAGATTTCCAATTGAGCTGTTCACCCCAAAAGCGCAGGAGGGAACTACAAGCACCAAAAAAAAAAAAAAAAAAAAAAAAAAGTAACTGCTTAAAATATGCAGTAAGTAATGATGGCATGAGGACTGGAATCCAGGGGCCTCCCAGAAGGCTTTATTTAAATATGAGTCTCTAAAATCTGGTACCAGCTGTGAGCGATGTGGACTCAGCATGTCCCCTGCTGTTGAAAATACCCATTCACTACGCACACTAGTTGGTGCGTAGGAAAGGAAATGCTGGATGACCTTGGCAAGGTTCAGTCTTGTGTGCCTAGTATGCCCAACGGATCAATGTCCATGACCTCAGTAGCTCTCCAAGCTATTGAATAATAGCTGGCTTTGGGGATGGAATTTCCCAACATTGAAGCTATCACCTGTGACAGGAGAGCCATTTTGTGGTGGCCATGAGAGGGGAAGGTGACAAATAAAGGTGTTTTATGCATTTAATATGTATGCTTTTTATTACCCGCCCAAAGCTGCAGATGGAATGGGTGTAAATTTTTAAATAAATAGAATGCTGCTGGTTCTGACTACACTGCTTGGGGAGGCCCATTCTTTCCTCTGCTGCGGCCCCGCTGCATCTCTTCCTCTGGTGCTCTCGTTCTCAAGATCAATAGTTTCCAGAGTTATTTATTCTGGATGATTATCAGGGCTTGCACATGTTGGGTTTTTTTTCCTTCCTAACCCGGGCAGACTTGTATTTGGCTGTGCCTCCATTCTCTCCCTCTTCACCCACCTGCTTGCCTCCAGACTCATACCCGATCTCTTTTTTTTCCCCCTCACCCATTTACTTTACCTGTGTCACAAAGTGGCGGAGTTGCAGCAAGCAGCCCTGTGCGCCCTGCTACCAGCAGGTAAAAGAGGCAGCTAGAGTCTGTTACTGAGCCAGCATGTGTGCAGAGTGCCATGGCAGTGAGAACCCCTCCTCTTCCATGGGCTTCCTGTTTTGAAAGGAAATCCTTAACAGAGGAGAAGGGCCCACAGCAGAGACTGTGAATGCTGTTCAGTGATAATAGCAGGGCCCATGGCCAATGGCCATTCTGTGCAGCACTTCCACTTCAAGTCCGAGATGAGGCAGGGGGAGGCTAGGGTAAAAGTGTGTGCATGAAGGTAGGGGGGTGGAACTGCACAGAAGGTTGGGCTTCTGATCGGTTTTGTCATCCTAGGCCTCTATGTTAACATCAGCCCTAATGATTATAACCAGTTCTGTTTTTCTTCTTCTTTACTTTGGAGGTCAGGACATCTTCATGACAGAAGAGCAAAAAAAATATTACAATGCTATGAAGAAATTAGGATCCAAGAAGCCCCAGAAACCAATTCCAAGGCCTTTGGTAAGTATCCATGGGGCAATATTCAAAGATAGCCAGTTAGGTTTTAAAGTTATCTGGCTAAAGGTAACCAGGTAACTTTATTTGTGGATACTCAGCGATACCCTTAACTCACTGAATATCCTGGATAACTTAATCTGGATAACTTTAGATGGACAAGTTAGCTGTTCTAGGCAGCAGCAGTGGAATGCCTTTTTGATTGGGCGGGGTGGGAGCAAATAAACCAAGCTCCGCCCTCATCTCCCACTGCCAATTTCTTATTTTGCATTTACAGTTAATATCATTCTTTCTTATATACATTCTTCATGTAAATCATAGAGTTTAATTATTCATTCCCAGACCAACCAATAAAAAGCTTGATGCTAGAAAACCAGACAGTGGTAAAGGAGAAAATGACAAAATCAACATTACTAATAGAAATATCAGCACTAAGTGACTATTCTGTACTATGTATGGAGAGAGAGACTATCATCAAATACCAAGAGTTGTAATCAAAGACCAAAAAAATATAGCCTAAAAATACTTGGGTGCGTTAAGAGTCCAATGAAAGATTGGAGAGGCAGAGTAGTTGGGTACGGAGAGCGAATCCCATCCGTAAGATACCCTTTGCTAACTCAAAGGCTAGCAAACATCGTAGGCTTTAAATATCCGGGCAGCATGACATCATCACAGGGGGACGCCCCTGAGGTTCGCACCTAGTAGGAAATAAGAGTGAGGGCTGCGCGGCGCGGGCGCTCTAAGGTACCAGTGGAGCATGGTGGGAGGCAGCGCCCAAGCTGGTCCAGAGAGGGCGGCAGGCAGACGCCGCAGCAGCCAGATGACCATCCATAGCGCGAGGAGGTGCAAAGAAAGAAAGGAGGAGTGAAGCCTCTTCGGAGGTTCAATTGCCCTATTGATCTCCTTCCAGGGACCACACTTCCTCGAGGACACACCTACCCTCTGTCTCAGCCCGAGATGAGGGCTATGACAGAATACATCCAAGAAAATCTTGCGAAGGAATTTATCCACCCCTCTACTTCTCCTGCCGGGGTGGGATTCTTTTTTGTGACCAAGAAAGATGGGTCACTTAAGCCATGTATTGACTACCGCGGCCTAAATGCCATCACTCGTAAGGATAAGTATCCCTTGCCACTAATCTCCGAACTATTTGATAGTCTTCAGGGAGCATCCATATGTACAAAGTGGATCTATGCGGCACGTATAACCTGGTACGAATCCATCCCGATGACATCTGGAAGACCGCTTTTAACACCTGGGACGGGCACTACAAATACCTGGTGATGCCTTTCGGCCTCTGTAACGCACCCGCAGTATTCCAACGAACGAGGAACGAAATTTTTAGAGATTTGCTGTATACCAAAGTAGTGGCTTACTTGGACAATATCCTTGTCTTTTCCAAAGACCTGGACACCCACCGCACTGATGTCCGTACTGTCCTCCAACGCCTTCGCGAGAACCACCTGTTTGCAAAATTGGACAAATGCTTTGTTGAGAAAACCAGCCTGCCTTTCCTCAGTTATATTATTTCTAAACAAGGGTTCTCCATGGACCCAGCCAAGTTAAAGGGAATCTGGGATTGGCTCCAGCCCGTGGGCCTTAAAGCTCTCCAGTGCTTCCTGGGTTTCCTTAACTACTATCGTCACTTCATCCCACATTACTCAACTCTGGCTGCTCCTTTGACGGCCTTAACTCACAAAAGGTGAGATACACGAAATTGGACTCCGGAGGCCGTCACAGCCTTCCTCCGACTTAAAGAAGCCTTTCAGAAGGGGTCTTGTTTACATCATCCCGACCCGAATCATCCATTCTTAGTGGAAGTGGATGCTTCCGCCTTTGAGGCTGGGGCGGTCCTGAGTCAACGCACTGCTTCTGGTACTATAGTCCCGTGCTCCTTCTACTCCCGTAAATTTTTATCTGCAGAGAAAAATTACAGCATAGAGGATCATGAGTTACTTGCCATAAAATGTATGTTCTTATGAATGTGGTTAGTGCAGTTAGTGTAGCTGTGTTTAAAAAAGGATTGGATAAGTTCTTGGAGGAGAAGTCCATTACCTGCTATTAATTAAGTTGACTTAGAAAATAGCCACTGCTACAATAGCATGGAATAGACTTAGTTTTTGGGTACTTGCCAGGTACTTATGGTCTGATTGGCCACTGTTGGAAACAGTATGCTGGGCTTGATGGACCCTTGGTCTGACCCAGTATAGGTATGTTCTTATGTTCTAAATTGGCTCTCGAAGAATGGCGCCCATGGCTAGAGGGCGCACAACACAAATTTACTGTGTTCACCGATCACAAGAATCTGGAACATCTGAGCCAAGCCCAATATCTCAATGCCCATCAAGCTCAATGGGCTCTGTTCTTTTCCAGATTCGATTTTGAACTTCGTTATCGCCCAGCCAATAAAAATCTCCTTTAAGCCTGAAGACACTCCAGAAGACCCTAGCCACATCATAGATCCAGCCTGTATCTGTCTATCTGCTACGCACTCAGTTCCTGCTGGGAAGATGGTTGTGCCCCGACGACTCCGAGAAAGAGTTCTCCGCTGGGCACATGATTCCAAATTTGCCGATCATCCAGGACGAGCATGGACCTTGGCACTGCTCCAGCGGTTCTTCTGGGGGCCTACTATGGTCTCCAACGCTAAAGCATACGTTGAATCCTATAATATCTGTGCACAGCAAAAACCCCTTGGGATCTCCTACAGCCGCTTCCAGCTCCCGAATAATTGTGGACCCACCTGTCTACAGATTTCATTGTGGATTTGCCTCCATCGAAGGGTCATATTGTAATATGGGTAACCATAGACTGATTTTCAAAAATGGCCCATTTCATCCCTCTACCGGGCCTACCATCTGCTCCAAAACTGGCATGCCTGTGTTTTTATCATATCTTTAGATTGCATGGCCTACCCAAGGACATTGTCTCAGACAGAGGTCCACAGTTCGTTGCTAGATATTGGAGTGCTCTTTGCCGCAAATTTGGTATTATTATCAGCCTAACAACTGCCTATCATCCCCAAGCTAAGCCGAGTGAATGAATCGCTCTTTGAAGGCCTTCCTGCGCACTTACATCAATGACCGCCAAGACAATTGGTCTGAACTTCTATCGTGGGCGGAGTTTTCTCACAATTCCCACATTGCCACTGCTACAGGCACATCTCCGTTCTCCATTGTCTATGGAAAACAACCATGACCACCGCTGCCCATACCTCTTTCAATGCCGTCCCCTGCGGTACAGCTACTGCAGATGCCCTCAAGACTTTATGAGAGCAGACGAATCTACGCTTACGTCAAGCCACTCCAGGGCCAGTCGACGTCGCTTGGCTCCTGAATTCCTTCCTGGCCAGAAAGTCTGGTTAAGTACTCAGAATATCAGACTTCGAATACCATCCCAAAGGTTCGCTCCAAGGTACATTGGGCCTTTTATGGTCACCCGACGCATTGGACCCGTTACATATCAGCTTCAGCTGCCTCCTACACTGGGAACACATAATACATTCCATGTATCACTTTTAAAACCTGTGGTCCTATCCTGGCCTGCCCGGAATACTCCTGAACCACCTCCACTTGTGGTGGAAACAGATATGACGTACAAGATACACTAAGCCCTTGACGTCTGCCATAGGGGCCGCCGGTGGGAATACCTCCTTTCTTGGGAGGGTTACGGACCCAAAGAAAATTCGTGGGAACCAGCTCAGAACATCCTGGACAAAACTCTCCTCCTGAATTATCATCGTGCCCATCTGGGCAAACACCGACCTCCAAGAGGGGGGGCGTAAAGGGGAGGATACTGTTACGCATGCCGGCCGCAGAAGACCTGCGACATGGCCCTCTAACCATTTCTTAAGGACTCCAGTCTCTGGTTCCTCCTTGCTGGCGGTGATGGGCCGCCAGCTCCATCCTCGGGCCTCCCCCGGTGCCTCCGGCCCCGCTGCAGCTTCCAGCGTTCCCTGTCCTGATGCCACTACTTGGGCCTCTCCACGTGGTCCACGGAGAGACGCCACCACTCGCGCAGCGCCCCATCCTAGGCACACGCGCGTGCATCGCTGATTCTTATGAAGGGACCGCGGCGGGAACCTGGCCGCGGTCCCGGATGATGACATCAACCTTCGCATAGTACTTAAGCTTAGGCCCAGCTCCATAGCGTTGCCTTTGCAACAGGCCTCCTCGCTACTAGAGTACTCGTTGCTGCTAGAGATTAGTCTCTACTCCTCATCGTTCCTGGTTCCTGTTCTCCTTGTTCCTGTCCTGCTTATGCTTCGGATTGATTACACGGACTTTGACCTCGCTTTGCCTGACTAAGCTACTGCTTATCTCCAGACCCAGACCTCCGCTTCGCCTGATTAAGCTACAGCCTATCTCCAGACCCAGACCTCTGCTTTGCCTGACCATGTATTGCCTATGTCTAGACCCAGACCACCGCTTCGTCCGACTATACTATTGACTTCTCCGTGATTTGACCTCCGCCTTGATTGACTACGCTACTGACTATCTCTGTGATCAGACCTCAGCATTGCTTGCCACAGCCCCTGGATCTCCGCCGGCCATGACTCAAGCCTACCATTAGACGCCTCTTCTGCCTATTCCCTGGACGTGGACTTAATAGGCTTTGGCCTGTCTTTGTTCGAGCGCCCCCAGTCTGCCTTTGTCTCATTGGTGCTCAAGTTTCCAGAACCTTACCCAATCCAGAGTAGGACTACTCAATCCCTCGCCTGCTATCTCTGGGCTGAACCAGCTACTATCCTACCTCGAGGCCCACCTAAGACCTGCTGGCCCCAGCACCCAAAGGCTCAACCTGCGGGGAACGAGGGCTGATACAGGTGAAGCTTCAGCGGTCTCTTCCTATCAGCCCACTCCACCTGCCGACGGTGGGGACCCGTATGTCCTTGCCTACGGGTTGCGTCAACCCCACCTCGGCCCAAGGTTCCTCCTCCGATGCAATATATATTATAGTGTTAGGAACACTTTTGGGGCTTAAAGTAGCACTGGTGAATGTGTATGCGCCTAATCACTATTCACACCAATTTTTTTCCTAACATGTTGGCTAAGTTGATTTCTAGTGGCGACTATGTTCCTATTATAGGAGGGGACTTCTCTATCACTGACAATCCATTGATATATTACAAAAAGATATGGGTTGGGGTTTTTGTGTCAACAACTTCATTCATTGGATGCTTGGCATCTTCTACATTTGAGTTTTCATTTTTCTTCCATGTCCACAAAGTCTATTCTCGTTTAGACTATCTTCTTATTTCAGATACTTGATTTGACAAATTGGTATTTCCTAGTGTGTAGCAGATGGACTCAGGACCAATGGGTATAGTGTACTCCTGATAGCAGTTGGAGACGGATCAGATTTCAATCTGACGTCAGCCTAGTACATATACCCCTGCAGGAAGTGCAGCTCTTCAGTATTTTCCGTCTCCATAGCAGTTAAAGACTCTATGCACGCTCACACAGCGTTAGAGTAATTTCACCAAAGAAAACCAAAAGAATAAGAAGAAATCTTACCTCTACAGATGAGCCCCGCTCTCCTGCGGTGACACCCATTGGGTCCTTCCCCCAGTTGAGAATTCCCGAGGTGATTTCCGCGATCCCTCGGAGGTAAGCCTCGGTCCAGCGGCCGACCTTCGGCGGGGACCTAGCCCCTGACATCAGATGAGGCTGAGAGGCAGCGGGTGCAATCTCGAGCGCGGCGGTGAAGGTATTTTCCCTCTGCCCCCGCAGCCGGAGACCGCCCGGAACGAGACCGGGAAGCATCGAGACAAGGTAAGGAAGAAATCTAATTAAAAGTCTCCGGTCCCCGAAGCTCGAGGAGTCGCACAGGTCACCAGCCGGGACCAGTGCCACCGGGTTGATCTGCCCAAGCAGGGCTAGACCCCGGTTAGATCCGAGGGTTCTTCTACATGGAGACCCTCCGAGGTGGTCACCGTATTGTCCACGTGGTCGCCGTCACCATTTTGATCTGTTCGCCGCCCTGTTTGCCACCCCGATCCGTGCGCACAAATACCTTATGCGCCCAACGTCGCACGCACATGTACCGTGTGCACAGACGACGCACGTAGCCACGCGCTTACTGTGCCGGGTGCACAACTCGATCTGTGCGCACATCAGCACGCACATCTCCCTTAGCGTGCACCAAACCTACGCGCACAACTTCGACACACCGGAGCGCACAACTGTATTTTACGTGCACAAGCCATGGCACCACCGGAAAAGAAACTCGAGGCTCAGGGCCTTTGCCCAGCATGCCACATTAGAGCTGCACAGCATGAAGAGGCCACAGCCCTGTGTTTACAATGCGAAGAGGCCCTAGGGAATCCAACTCATGGCCCTCCCCAGCTGGTACCGGGTCCCAGCCTCTTGAACAGTATGCCGGACCTAGCATTGCACAGCGGGATCCCTCCTCAAACGGGGTTCCCCAGGGACATGGCACCTCTTAGTCTAGACCCAGCATCTATCTCCTGGGTGGAATTCTTCAAAGTTCTGCATACCTTCGTCCACATGCAACCGGGGCCTCCTATAATACGGCCACAAGCTCCACCAGAAGACCTCAACATCCCGGGACCCTCTATGCCCAGGGAAGTGATCCCACCACCCAGAAGCCCCACCTTCGGGGACACAGATGAGGATTCAGAACCCCTGGAGGAAGGGGAACTCCCTCCAGGGACAGAGCCCCACCGAACCATGAGGCGCTTCTTCACCAAGGACGAGCTTCCAGACCTGGTCACACACAGCTTAAAAGAGCTTGCTATTCCGGGCACAAGTGCCTCAGGGGAACCTAAGAAGAACCCCCTACTAAAGGGATTCCGTCAGACCTCCCGTCATTTCCCACTATTACAAGCCATCCAGCAACTAATTGACCTGGAATGGGATGCCCCGGAAACTTCGTTCAAAGGGGGGCGTGCTCTGGCAGCCATGTACCCTCTGAACCTAGCCGCTAAAGATCTCCTGGCATGTCCGAAAGAGGATGCCATAAGAACATAAGAAATTGCCATGCTGGGTCAGACCAAGGGTCCATCAAGCCCAGCATCCTGTTTCCAACAGAGGCCAAACCAGACCATAAGAACCTGGCAGTGGTCTGCGTGGTCTCAAAGTGCACTACTATCCCAGTGGAGGGAGGAGCAGCACAGGATGCTCAAGACAGATGTCTGGAATCTATCCTCAAACAGTCCTTTGACGTCTCCGCTATGTCTCTACAGCAGCTTGCTGTGCCGTGGTGACACGCGCCTGCTTATCACAAACTAGGAACAACACTCCTGGGGAAGCCGTGGAACCAGCAGTATCATTCCTCGCGGATGCCACTTCTGATCTGGTGCGCACCGCAGCTAGAGGAGTGTCATCCGCTGTGGCAGCCAGAACATAACTCTGGCTCCGAAACTGGTCGGCCGACGCATCTTCCAAAACAAGACTCACAAGGATGCCGTTCAAGGGAACCCTCCTGTTCGGAAGCGAACTAGAGAAACTAGCCAACAAATGGGGCGAGTCCCCACTGCTGCGGTTACTGGAGGACAGGAATAAGAGAAACCAGCGACCCTCCCCCCGAACTTCCAGGGGCAGAGGATCACAGCGCTTCAACCCATATAGAAGCACATATCAAGCGGCCCGCCCCGCGGCCCGGAGCCAGTCCTTTCGGAACAATGACAACAAAAAGGGAGCCAGTTCAGGCCCAGGCCCCAGCCGCACCCCACAATGAAAATCAGCCGACCCATCCAAAGGAGAAGCCATAGGGGGCAGGCTTGCCCTATTCTACTAAAGATGGGTCGAGATAGCTTCGGACAAGTGGATCCTAGCCATCATTCGAGAGGGATATTACCTGGATTTCCACCACCTCCTTCCAGACAGGTTTGTGGAATCCCCCTGCCACGACCCTTCCAAGAGGATGACAGTGGAAGCTACACTGACCAGATTACTAGCCTTAGAGGCTATAACACCGGTACCTCCACAACAAGTAAATACTGGACATTATTCCATCTATTTTATCATTTCCAAGAAAGAGGGAACGTTCAGGCCTATTCTGGACCTCAAGTCGGTCAACCGTCACCTGAAGATTCCTCGCTTCCGCATGGAAACCCTACGCTCGGTAATAAGAGCGATACAAACGAGAGAGTTCCTTACATCCCTGGATCTGTCTGAAGCCTACCCACACATTCCGATCCATCAAGAGCATCAGCGTTTTCTACGCTTCACGATCCTGGCCCGTCACTACCAGTTCTGGGCACTGCCATTCAGGTTAGCCACAGCACCCCAGACATTCACCAAGATCATAGTGGTGGTGGCAGCAACACTGAGGAAGGAAGGAATCCGTGTAACCCTTATCTAGACGATTGGCTGATCAGGGTGATATCCCCCACCAGAGACCAACAGAGTCAAAAACTCTACTGGAGAGCCTTGGGTGGGTGGTCAATACAAACAAGAGTTGTCTGCAGCCCTCCTAATCTTTCGAATACTTGGGAGTCCGGTTCGACACCAAACAAAACAAGGTCAAACTGACACCAACACGGAGATTGAAATTGATGACCCAGTTGCGAACCCTGTTGAGCGAGCTTCACCCCACTGCATGGGACTACCTACAGGTCCTCGGCCTCATGGCATCCATACTGGAAGTAGTGCCATGGGCAAGAGCTCATATGAGACCCCTATAGCGCTCACTATGAGACCCCTATAGCGCTCATATGAGACCCCTATAGCGCTCACTATCGAGATGGAATCCACTGTCCCAGAACTACACCATACGCCTTCAGCTCCCAGACAAAGTCTGGACCCAACAACGATGGTGGCTACAAGAAGACCATCTGAGCCAGGGAGCGAGACTATCCTCACCATCCTGGATACTGCTCACCATGGACGCCAGCCTACGAGGAAGGGGAGCACACTGCCAGGAGCTGACCACTCAGGGACAATGGAGCAAAGAAGAGTCGGGGTGGAACATCAATCGCCTAGAGGCCCAGGCAGTCAGACTAGCCTGCCTACGGTTCAGTCACAGACTCAGAGACAAGTCAGTCAGAGTTATGTCAGACAATGCCACAACAGTGGCCTACATCAACCACCAGGGAGGAACCAGAAGCCAACAGGTGTCTCTGGAAATAGACTCCCTAATATCATGGGTGGAAGCGAACCTTCAAGAGATCTCGGCCATCCACATCGCCGGGAAAGACAACGTCGCTGCGGATTACCTCAGCAGAGAAAGCCTAGACCCAGGAGAATGGAGGCTGTCGACCACAGCATTCCAATTGATAGTAAACTGTTGGGGAACACCAACCATGGACCTCCTGGCAAGCCAGTCCAACGCCCAAGCGCCTAGCTTCTTCAGCCGCAGGCGGGAACCCCAGTCCCAGGGAATTGATACCTTGGTACAGACCTGGCCACAGGAGACTCTGTTATACGCCTTCCCGCCGTGGCCCCTATTGGGCGCAATCATCCACAAGATAGAACTCCACAGGGGACCAGTACTTCTAGTGGCCCCAGACTGGCCAAGAAGACCATGGTACGCAGACATGCGAAGACTGCTGACAGGGAGCCCCCTCCCTCTACCTCCACATAGAGACCTGCTCCAAGAAGGACCGATCCTCCACGAGGATCCAGCTTGATTCTCTCTTACAGTCTGGCCATTAAGAGGACTCGCCTGAGGAAGAGCGGATATTTGGAGGCAGTAATTAACACCCTACTCCGAGCATACAAGTCAAAATTCCGGCGATTTTGGAATTCCTGCAGAACGGGCTACAGAAGGGATTGTCTCTCAACTCCATCAACGTACAGGTGGCAGCATGGTCATGCTGCGGAACCAAGAGCGAGAGCAGCAGCATAGCCTCTCACCCGGATGTCTCCCGCTTTCTGAAAGGAGTCAAGCAGATCCGACCACCCCTAAAGTGGCCAGTGCCTCTGTGGAACCTCAACCTGGTCCTGGATTTCTTAGCAGGAGCCTCTTTCAGACCTCTTCGCGGCCTGTCTCTCCGACTATTAACATTGTAGACAGCCTTCCTAGTGGCAGTCTGTTCGGCCCGCCGTATCTCCGAGCTACAAGCGCTGTCCTGCCGGGAGCCATTCCTCAGACTCACCCCCGGAACCATCCATTTACGCACAGTTGCTTCATTCCTCCCCAAAGTGGTGTCTCACTTCCATCTCAGCCAAACCATCTCGCTACCATTGCCAGATGAGCATAAGAATTCGGAAGAGTCTCGCAGTCTACGCCATCTCAACATCGGCAGACTCCTAGTCAGATACCTGGAAAGGTCAGAATCCATACGAAAGACGGACCATCTATTCGTCCTTCACAATGGGAAGAAGCAAGGGGAAGCGGCCTCACGAGCAACCATAGCCCGCTGGATCAAAGAAGTCATCAAGGCGGCCTACGTAGAAGCAGGCAAGCCACCACCTTTACAAGTCAAGGCCCATTCCACTAGAGCCGAGGCTGTGTCCTGGGCGGAAACCAAGATGCTATCACCTGCTGAGATCTGTCGGGCGGCGACATGGTCCTCCATCCATACCTTCTCCAGGTATTACCGCTTGGATGTTCAGGCTCGAGAGGACACAGCATTTGCAAGGGCAGTACTAAGTGGGTCATGGGCAGCCTCCCACCTGGTTCGGGAATAGCTTTTATACATCCCATTGGTCCTGAGTCCATCTGCTACATGCTAGGAAATGGAGAAATTACTTACCTGATAATTTCGTTTTCCTTAGTGTAGACAGATGGACTCAGCATGCCACCCACGGCTGCCGTTATTCATGGAATTCTCGAGGGACATCACCAACAGCGAGTGATTCACGGGTAAGCCATGCTTTCCTCCAACTAGAACACCCATCCTACCGGGTGTCGATGTTTCTCGGTTGAGGGCACTGGCGGTTTCCATCTATAACCAATTCAACCAGTTCAAGTTAATTAAGTTAACCAAGTTATAAAAGTTAATCAAGTTATAAAGTTAATCAAGTTAGTCAAATTAATCAGTCATACATATATCCACAATTGCTTTTCGAGGAGAATATTGAAGAGCTGCACTTCCTGCAGGGGTATATGTAATAGGGCTGACATCAGATTGAAATCTGATCCATCTCCAACTGCTATCAGGAGTACACTATACCCATTGGTCCTGAGTCCATCTGTCTACACTAAGGAAAACAAAATTATCAGGTAAGTAATTTCTCCATTAAGCAATATGTTTGAAGTTTCCTTCTCTAATCACTCGATGGTGCTGATGCAAATGAAGTTCATAACAGATCGCAATAGGTCTGTGGGGTGGAGTATGTCTTCTTTTCTATTTCATGATTGTGAATTTAAAAAATGTTTACAAGCCAAATGGGAAGAATACAAGTTGTTGAATTCCTCATCTGACATAAATCCCTTAATTTTTTCAAATGCTGCTAAGATAGTATTAATATCAGGTGCAAAAAAAGAACTCACAAAAAATTTGAAACTTAATGCAAAAATTCTTTGTTACGAAGGCCTCATGTGAATACTCTTAATGTGGATGTACAACAGCAAATCACAATATTTAGAAAAGAGCTGAATACATTGCTTGAATTTCAAGACCAATGTAATATATTGTTTTATCAGTATAAGCTTTTTCAATGGGGCAATAAATCAGGTATATTATTGGCTAATTTGCTAAAAAATACCATGTCTCAAACAGTGGTGACCTGGTTGAAATACAGAAATATTGTACATAATATGTCTGCTTCCATACCAAAAGCCTTCATATCTTTTTTAAAAATTGTATGCTGTGGAGACCATTTCTGAACTGAGACAATTTTTCAAGGAGATTCAATTTCCTCAATTATCTGAAGAACAGAAAATTGGTCTTGAAGCCCCAGTTCAGGAGGAAGAAAAGCAGAAAGCCACAGCTCAGTTGAAATTAGCTAAGTCTCTAGGGCCAGATGGGTTTGGGATTGAATTCTATAAAATTCTTGGAAATTCTTTATTGATGCCACTGAGGGAAATGTTTCAGGCAGTGCAAACAGAGGGGATGTTTGAAAAGGGGCATAATTTTAGCAACAGTTGTCTTGCTTTTAAAACCAAACAAAGATTATCTTTTCCTGGAATCATATAGGCCCTATCCTTTCTTCAAGATATCAAACTTTTAGCATATATTCTAGCTTCTAAACCAGGGCTTCCCAAATCTGGCCTGGGGATTCCACAGCCAGTCGAGTTTTCAGGATATCCACAATGAATATGATTGAGATAAATTTGCATACAATGAGACTACATGGTATGCAGATTTATCTCATGCTTATTCATTGTGGATATCCTGAAAACCTGACTGGCTGTGGGGGTCCCTAGGATGGGTTTGGGAAGCCCTGGTCTAGACTGAACAATGTTATTCCTTCAGAAGTGACTCTAGACCAATCAAGATTTCTAAAGGGTTATTATTCTTTCTCTAATTTCTTGAAAATCCTAATGGCTATTCATAGCAATAAAGAGAGGGGGGATGAAGGTTTGTTAGGCTGGATTCTGAAAAGGCTTTTGAATTGTCATATCTATGGGTAGTTTTAAAACGTTATAATTTTGGGGAAACTTTTCAAAGTTGGATAAAAATTCTTTATAATAATCCTATGGCCCAAATTTTGGTAAATGGATCTCTCTCAGACAAATTTAAGTTAACTAGAGGTACGCAACAGGGTTGTCCACTGTCCCCATTAATATATATTTTAGGATTGGAAACTTTGACGATCAGGTACATGGTCTGGATATTTTTTAGGTCATCACAATAGGCAGAAAAGTCATCAAATTGAGGGCCTTATTTTCTAAGGCTATCACACGCTTGCGCTACCAGTGGAAGCATGCGATAGCTAGAAAGCTTAGCGCAGGCCTGCCCTAGCTACATAGGGGCGGAGTCGGCCCCGGAAGAGGAGGAGTCGGGGCGTCACCGGGACCGGCTCCGCGAAGACTGCGCCAACAGCGAAAAGGTAAGGAGCCTTTTCACTGCCTATTTCGCGCCGAATAACTACACCTTTTATGGTGTAGTTATTCGGCGCTAGTGAATCCAGGCCTGAGTTTGCTGATGATATGTTGCTATTTGTTGGTAACCTTAGTGTAAACCTATTAGAAATTATTAAAGTGATAGAATATTTTGGCTCGTTCTCTGGATTAAGGATTTATTCTAACAAATTGGAGGCATTTCTATTAGATCCTGCAATGAAAGAGAGATGGAGGGGTACGTTTTCCCTGCTATGGATGTTAAATAATGTTCATTATTTGGGTATCCAGCTGGCTCAGACAGAATGAGAACTTTACTCGCTCAACTTTGTTTTGGTATTGGATAAAGTCAAGTTGACTTACAAAATAACCACTAGCATCAGTAGCGTGGGATATACTTAGTTTTTGGGTAATTGCCAGGTACTTGTAGCCTGGATTGGCCACTGTTAGAAACAGGATCCTGGGCTTGATGGACCCTTGGTCTGACCCAGTATGGTAATTTCTTATGCTCTTATGTTCAAGAGTATAGTGAAGAACTGGATGTCCTTTCTCCTATCATTGATGGACAGATGTGCAGTTGTTAAAATGATAATTTTGCGAAAGTGCTTTACTGTCTGCAAATGTTGCCTGTCTGGATTAAATGTCCAGATATTTAAATATTTAAATCCTTAATCTCCAGTTTTATCTGGCGTAAAAGGAAAGCTGGATTAAAACTGGCAGTTTTAGAATGTGATTAAAACTAGGAGGATTGGCCCTTCGTGACCTTTGACAATATCATATAGCTTGTCTTTTAGGCTATGTTCAGAATTGGGCTTCCCAACATAATACATTTGATATAGAATGTCTGTTATGTGAGTGGTCGCATCCACATTTGCCCATAAATTTGTTTCATTTACCAGGGAGACAATTAGCACCCTGAAAGTTGTCCAATTTTTGGTTAAATGCTTTCTGCAAGGCCTGGAAGTGATGGAGGGAACAATTGCATGGGTCCTATTCTATTTTTCATTCCTGGCCATTAATGGCAGTTTAAACTTCCTGCCCAAGCTTAGTAGTGTTGTGTGGTGGTCGCACAAAGGATTATCTAGAGTGGGACACTTGGTTGACCCTGAATTAAAGTGCACCTATACATTTCACCAGGTGAAGGACTTGTATTCAGTTCCAAATTCTCAATTTTTTGCTTTTCTGGCCAAGGGTGATCCCAGTATTCTTGCTTTCTTTGAAGAAGATGAAACTGTTTTGGAAACCATACACAAATTCAGTAAAATTGGCATATGGTATGCTGTGCTAAACAAATTAACAAATAAGGGATATCTGTTAAAATTATTAGAGTCTTAGAAGAGGAGGACATATTCTACTTCTGGCCAACCTGAGAGAGATTCAGTTTAAATATATTCATCATATCTATATTACTAGGGTAGCAGGGGTTAAAATGAAACTATGGGAATCAGACTTGTGTCCCAAATGTAATTGCCAAATGGGATCTTTTTGCCATATGTTTACAAGATGCCATAAACTTCAATCATATTGGCGTCAAAAAATAGCGTATCTATAGACAATGTTAGGTGCTTCCTGAATTGAACTGCGAAAATAATTCATTTACTTTTATTTGATCAATCTTTAATGTTGCCTGGGGGGGGGGGAATTCTGGCAAAAATATCTGTGCTGATGTACTGGAATAGTGAAGAATTGCCTCCCTTTCGTTCATGGAAAGAATTCATGTTAAAACATGCTGCTGAAGCAATATTGTGGCAAAGGGAATCTGTTACTCAAAAACATATTTATTTATTTATTTGAAAATGTTTATATACCGCTTTTATAACATGTCAGTCAAAATGGTTTACAGGCTAAAAATAACATACATAATTAAAAACATAAAAAGCACTAAAGGACATAAAAGCATATAAACAAAAGTAACAGTAAAATAAAAATAGTGTCATCATGCCATGATATCCGAGAGTGGTCAATTCAGATGTGGGTTAGTGCTGTTTAAGCGCTACGGGAGTGCTCAGATGGCCATTGCTGAGTAGCAGCGATTGGTTAAAGGCCATTGAAAAAAGGAATGTTTTAAAAAAAATTTTTAAATTCCTTATGAGAAGATATGTTCTTTAGTTCATCAGAAATGGCATTCAAATTGAAGGGCCGGCGACTGAGAAGGCACGCCTTCTGATAATATCGAGCCTGGCTGAATGAACCGTCAAAACTTGTAGGACGTTTTTGTGTAGAGAATGTAGGTTCCTGCTAGGTTGGTAAATGCAGAGTTGAGTGCGTAGCCATGTAGAAGAATCATTATCTATCAAGCTGGTATAATGAAGAGAATCTTGTATTGAATTCTGTATTGAATTAGGAGCCAGTGTAAAGAGTATAAGATTGGAGAAATATGTTCTTTACGAGAGCTTCCAGTCAGGATGTGGGCTGCAGCATTCTGAATTAATTGTAGGGGACAAAGGGCATTGTCGTGGAGACCAAGTGGGAGCGCATTACAGTAATCTAGTTTGGTGAAAATTAAAGACTGTAATTTAGTGCGAAAATCATCCAGAAAAAGTAAGGGATGAAGACATTTTAGCTTATGAAGTTTGAAAAACGAGTTTTTCACTGTTATGGAAATGTGATGAGACATTGATAAGCTGCAATGGGGTAACTTCCAATTATGGGAAAAGGTTCATAAAGCTAGATAATGAACCAGTGGTAAAAAAAAAAAATATATATATATATATATATATAAGAAAAGTAATTATCCATGTTTTCTTAAGATGAGGCTTTCTAAGCTGGGAGGCATCTTGTGGGTATGAATGGTATGAGTGAGTGTGTATAATATTCGGGGGGATGTATTTGAATAATGGTGAGTCTCATGGTTTATATCTGTAACGTATGTTCCTGAACATACCCAGATCAGTCCAGACCAGTGGGTTATGCACTCCCACCAGCAGATGGAGGCAGAGAAACTTTGAGGCACTGCCTTATCCCAAGTGTGCCACCTGCAGCTCCTCAGTATTTCTCTGTCTCCAGCAGATGGTGGTTGTGCATCCTACAGCTCTCGCTTGAGTTGGAATGTGCTCCCCAAGGTGCTAGGTTTCGATCGTGGGCCATCCCTTGGCGAACGGGGGGTTGGATACCCCTGATTGTAAGAGCCCATGGATTCTGGAGTGTTGATAGCCAGGGGACTGACTCCCTCCACATTCCGAAGCCCCCCTCCAGTGCTTCAGAAAGGGAAATACCCCCTGTGGGGATTTCTGTTTCCTTGTTTTTCTAGTTAAAAAAAAAAAAAAAAAAGTTAATCATTAGGGTTTTTTTCTTAAGGTTTTGTTCTCTGCTTCAGGGCTTCCCGCAGGCACTGCTGAGCCTGGCTGTCTTGCCGGTGAGACTATGTCTCCTCAGTTGGGGGGGAGGGGAAAGGGGCATCCGATCCTGCTGAGGCTGCCTCGGGTCAGGGGAGAAGCTTTCCTGCCCTTCCTAGCCGTTTCTGAGGCAGGGCAGGAGTGTTCTGAGCTAGTGGGGGGGGGGGGGGGGGGTTCTGCTATTTTTTCCTCCTCCGCGAAACACGAGGCCCGGGCTATTTTTGGCGCACGCGCCATTTTGGTTTTCGCAGCTCCCGTGTGATTAAGCGCTGCTATTTTGTTCCCCAGGGACTTCAGGGGAAGAGTTTAAACAGCGAAGAATGGCTGAAACGGCCGTTTTAGAGCCCTATGAGGCCTGTGGTCTTGCTTTTGACCAGCTGGATGCCCTACTGTTGTGTGCCTCCTGTGCAGTGGGGGGGGAGGGGGCCTCTTCCAAGGCTCTGAAGGCTAGGAAGCTTAAGGGAAGAGCTAATACCAGACCTGGGGGAAAGGAAGATCCCCAGGGGCGAGACCTCATTCCATGGACCAGGTGGCCCAGGAAGCCCCCCCCCCCCCCCCCCCCCCCCCCCACACACACACACTATTCCCCGCTCTCTCAGAACTAGGCCCAAGGAGGATACTACTTCCAATTCTAGTGGTGACGAGTTAGGGCCCGGGGGATTTTCCCCGGAATTTGTGCTACTTATGCACCAGGTCTTTCTAGCTAGGAAAACATCCAAGAAAAGACCTCAGGATGTCACCGGGGGTTCGGCTAAACATCCAAAGACCCAAGATCCTTCCCCTCCGGTACCCAGGACATCCAGGGGCTGGAATAATGAGGGGAGAGCAGCAGACTCCCTGGCTGCGCCTCAGGGGGACCCTGTTACTGACCAGGACCCAGATACGGGGGAGGACATGCTGGACACCACAGTGGAGGGGGATGACCCCCAGGTGGTTCGTCTGTTCAAGCAGGAGGAATTGCGTCCTTTGATTCCACAGGTCCTGGACGAACTGGGCCTCAAATTGTCCCAGGAGGATTCTGACAATGAAGGGATCAACCCTGTTTTGGATGGACTTCGAGGGCCACCCACGGCTTTTCCTATTCCGAAGAAAATTCAGAAGCTGATTAGCCGGGAATGGGATTCCCCGGAGGTTGGTCTCAAGGTGGGTCGGGCCATGTCTAAGCTCTGTCTGCTGCTGGAGGAGCACTTGGAGCCCTTACAAACACCGAAGGTGGACGCAGTGGTGGCCGCCATTCTCTACACAGTTTTTTACTTTCTAGATGGTTTAAGTGAGTTTCTTGTAGGCAGGCTACATTAGTTTTGAGGAGGTCTAAGTGCTGAAATATCTTTTTCCTTTTGATGGGACTACCCAGGCCGTCTACATTCCAGGATACAATTTTATAGTTAATCCCTATCATATCTAACAAACATTTTGAAAAACGTTTTTCACAGACACAGAATAGAGGAGGAGACCCCCCAGCCTCGCCTCCTCCCCGTACATTTCCCAAAAATCTCAGCATTCATCCTCTGTACCCAAGCACAGTCATACACACCCCTGTTTCCCACACACATTCCTCTACCTTTAAGTCTAAGAAGGAATATTGAGTACCTTGACCCCCCTGACCCCCTCATCCCCCCCCCCCCCCCATCCCCCTTATCTCTATAGTACCCACCCAGGCTGTTAGGCCTGTCTGGAGATCAGGTACTGATGTGTTAGGGTAATAGGGCCCCTCTCCTATCACCTACCCATCCTCATCCGTATGAAAGAAAAACATCAGTAGATGAGCAGATACTTCACTTGTTTAAATCAGCTTGCAGTGATTTGGTAGATTCAGGAGAGTCATACATTGTCCATTTCCCGTCTCTGTAAACCCGTAGTTTCGCTGGGAATTGAAGCGTGAAACGGATTTGCTTGTCAATAAGAAGGCTACAAATGGGAGAAAAGGCCCTCCTCTGAGCTGTAACCCTCGCGGAGTAATCGGGCGCCATGCGGATTCTGTGGCATTGAAGCTGCAGGCTTGTTGCTTTTCTCGCTGCTTGTGGGATGCAGTGTTTGTGATGAAAATTAAGTATTTTTATGATGACGATTCGCGGGCATACTTAAGAACATAAGATAAGATATGTCATACTGGGTCTGACCAAGGGTCCATCTCGCCCAGTATCCTAGTTCCAACAGTGGCCAATCCAAGTCACAAGTACCTGGCAAGTACCCAAACAATGTACAGATCCCAAGCTACTAATCCTTATTGATAGTTTATGGACTTCTCTAGGAACATATCTAAACCTTTTTTTAAACGCAGTTATACTAACTGCTCTAATATCCACTGGCAATGAATTCCAGAGCTTAACTACACACTAAGTGAAAAATAATTCTTGTTTTAAATAAGCTACTTACTAACTTCATGGAGTGCCCCCCCTAGTCCTATTACCTGAGAGAGTAAATAACCGATTTACATTAACCAGTTCAAGTCCTTTCGTGATTTTGTAGACCTCATATGTTGCGATCCTGCCCGCGAGGAGCGCAGGCAGGCTCTTACCTCCATGCGGCCGAGTCGGGCCGCTGACGCTGCTGCCTCCGCGGCAGGTGTGCCGCCGTCTCCGGGCTCTTTCCCGGCTGCTTCCAGCCCTGCGCAGCAGGGTCTGACCATCGGGAGCTCTCCCACGTGGCTGGGACAGCTGCGGCTGCTTCTGCTTCTCTCCGGCGTGCTGCACCCGATCCCAGGGTCCTCACCCGGCAGGGAGCCGTCCTTGCAGCTCTTTGTTCTCCCTGCAGCCAGCGTTTCTTCTCTTCTGCCTTCCTGCTTCAGTCTTTCGCGGCTGGGAGCCGCTCCAGCAGCCTGCCACCTCTCCAGCTTCAGGGCAGGGCTGCTCCGCTGCCTGCCTGGCTTCCTTGGGCCCTCCACGTGGCTGAGGACGCCACCAGCTTCCAGCTCTTCTCTCTAGCTTCCTAGGGCGCGGGCGCGCGCCTCTCTCCTCCTCCTCTTCAAGGGCCAGCCGGGTGGGACCCCCTGCTGACCCCTCCCTGGGCGTTGTCCTCATCAGCCCTACAAAAGGGCTCAGTGTCCAGTCTAACTTTGCCTTTGCAAGGAGTTGGTCACTCCTGAGATCCTTCGCTCCAGGAGTCGTCCGTGTTCCAGCACTTCTGCAAGGTCCTGTGTTTCCTGTTACTTGTTGGAGCTCCTTGTCTTGTCCAGATGTCCGCCTTCTTTCCAGTCCTGATGTCCGCCTGCTGTTCCAGCCCTGAGGTGTGTCTCCTGATCCAGTACCTGTGTTCCAGTCCTGATGTTACCTGCTGTTCCAGATGTCCATGTTCCAGCCCCGAGGTCTGTCTCTTGTTCCAGTATCCTTAGTGTTTGTTCCTGACCCTGATGCTTTAACCTGTCTTAGGCTGCCAGTGTGCAGCAACTCGTCTTCGGCTGCGAGGAGTGCAGCACCAGCTTTCGGCTGCCAGGAGTGCAGCAACTTGCCTCGACTGCCAGGAGTGCAGTAAACCACCGCTTCCTCTTCCCTGTGCTCTCCCGTTCTCAGCGCAGTCCGCGACCAGCCTTCCTGGGCTGTGTAGGACGCGCATGGGACAGGGTGGTCCGCGACTCAGTCCCGCGGGTGGCCTGAGTAGGGCGCCCTGAGGGACAGTGCCCATGTCTTCCTTCAGCCCTCGTTCCTGAGTCCACCTCTGTGCATCCAGCACTTCGTTCCTGAGTCCACGTCTATGCCTGAGTCTACGTCGTTCCTGAAGTCTCGTCAGTATTTCAATGTTCCAGTCTTCGCTGCCCTGGCCTCCATCCGGCCTGCCGCTTCTTGCCGTACCCTGCAGCAGGTCCGAAAGGGCTTGGAACGGTCGGAGGACTGTTCATAAGACCAACATTGCATTGTTGGGTCTTCCGAAGCATGCAGGTCCGGAGGAGGGCCTGTCTTCCCAGTCACCACTCCAGCCTCGTTCCTGTCAAGCCCATGCTCGGGCATGCCACGCTTACCACGGCACCTCCTCAGAGTTCTGCTGGGGTCGAGCCGTGGCCCAAGGACACGCATCTCCTGGGAAGTGGGACCGCTCTCCTAGCATTCCCCAACACATATCCCCCTTCAGTCATCTTCTCCAAACTGAACAGCCCTTCCTTAGCCTGTCCTAACAGGGCAGCTGTTCCATGCCCTTTTTGGTCACCCTTCTCTGCACTTTCTCCAGTGCAATTATTTTATTTATTTATTTATTTATTTGTACAATTTTTTTATACCGTTGCACAGAAACTAGTTCTATCTCTACAGTTTACAGAAATCACATTTTAAGAACATAATAAAAAGGAAAAAAAGAATAACAATAAATCTTAAAATCGAAAGAATTAAAAATTCAATCAAAAACTATTTAAAATAGAGCTAAAATTAATGTTAAAAAGATAAGAACAGACTAAAAGTAAAAAATAGTCATATAAAAAGGCCTGGATTAAACTTCAGTGACCATTTCAAAAGTTTGTCTAAAAAGCCACGTTTTAAGACCTTTCCTAAATCTCTTCAAGTTATCCTGCAGTTGTAGCTCTTGAGGTAATTTGTATCAGAATGACAGCCCAGCATTAGAAATTGCACGTGCCCTGACTTCGCTTAAATGTGCAGACCTTACTGTTGGAACTGTCAAGAGGGCTTTATTGGCAGACCTTAGATTGTGTTGAGGAACATGTAGTTTTATAGTAGAATTTAGCCATGCAGTCATATCACTATATAATATTTTATGAATAATGCATAAAGTTTTATAAGTTATTCTACTTTCAACTGGCAACCAATATAAGTCCTTTAAAATTGGAGTGATATGGTCCTTTTTACTAGTATTTGAAAGAATGCGAGCCACTGTAACGGGGGTAGTGTCGCTTTTGGAAGTCCTAGCATTGTGGAGTTGCAGTAATCAAGTCCGGTTAATAGTAAAGCTTGGAGTATTGTTCTAAAGTTTTTTCTTGAAAGAAATGGTTTTAACCGTTATAGCATCATCAATTTGCTAAACCCCTCTTTAACTTTCTTAGAAATATGAGCTTTAAAATTGAATTCATAATCTATGATTACTCCCAGGTTCCTAGTTGTATCTACTAATTTGTAGCTGGTTACATCATTAAGCGTCACAGCTTTCTTTTCTGAGTTCACGTTTTTTCAGTCTAAAACCATAAAAACAGACTTCTCTAAGTTTAAAATCAATTTCATTTGTGTTAAAAGTTGTTTAATAATTTTAAGACACATGTCTACTAATTTAAAGGTAGTATCTAAACCGTTTTCAATTGGAAATAAAATCTGAATAAAGTTAATAATTTAGGCTAAGACCAGTTAAAAGGTGACACAGTGTAAGTAAATAAATATTAAAAAGGGTAGCTGATAACGCGGAGCCTTGTGGTACTCCTGTCTTTAATGTAATTTTCTCAGAAATGACATCTTTAATTTTTACTGTGAAAGACCGGTTTTCTAAAAAAAGATGTAAACCATTTCAGAGTGGTTTTGGTTAAACCTATGTCCTGTAATCTATCAAGCAGAATTTGATGATCCACCGTATCAAAGGTGGCAGATAAATCTAAAAGGACAAATAGATAACTCTGTCCGTTGTCAAATCCTCTGAGAATATTATCAGATAATGAAAGTAAGAGAGTTTCAGTACTATGTAATTTCCTAAAACCGTGATGTGATGGGTATAAAATCTTGTTCAATTCTAGATATTCAGTTAGTTGTTTGTTGACTACTTTTTCGATTAATTTTGCTAAAAACAGTAAATTTGAGATTGGCCTGTAATTTTTTAAGTCAGTAGTATCTAGATCTTTTTGTTTCAATATTGGTTTTACAATTGCGTTTTTTAACATCAGATGCAGTATCCCTTTTACAAGGGATTGGTTTACTACTAAGGTTAAAAACTGAGTTATAATTTCAGAACATTGTTTGAGTGCAGTAGTGTTGATTACGTCCAGGGGATGATTAGCGGGATTTAGTTTCCCCTAACAGACTTTCTATTTCCTTTACAGAGGCAGTGTCAAACTCTGACCATGGTGGTATTTCCTTTTTTATCATATTAATTTTCTGTTTTGGAGTCTGATCCAGTGTTCCTATCAAAGTATCAACTTTATTCTGGAAAAACAAGGCGACTTCTTCGCACCGCGATTCAGAGAGAGTTTCGCTTTTAAAGGGATCATTCGTCAATTTATGTACTATCTCAAATAATACTTTTGGATTATGCGTGAATCTTGAAATTTTAGCATCATAGTATTCTCTTTTTGTATTATTTATCAAGTTTCTGTAGTTTGATAAGTGAATTCGATAGTAAGAGCTAATATTGATTTATTGCGTTGCCACTCTCTTTCTTTTTTTCTCAGAGATAATTTTGCTTGTCTCAATTTATTATTGTACCATGGATTTTGTTGTTTGGATTCTTTTATACATTTCATTTTTAATGGATTTATTTTATCTGCAATTTCCTTAGTCATGGAATACCATTGTTCTGAAGCATCATCATTCGGGGCAGTTTTTGTTATCTGATCAAGGAGTTCTTTCTGACGTTCTTCTATATTATTATTTATTTATTTATTTTATTTCCTGGTTTTTCTAGACCGATGATGGTATAAACCTTCACACCGGTTTACAATGTTTCTTTACAATAAGTTCAACATAATATACAATATGTTGTGTTCTACGCCCATGGCCGTCCACGGGCGCGGCCCCCTACCTCCACCATGGCGGCGACCTGCTGTGGCAACTCCTGACATGCTCCCCGGGCCCGGTGCCCATCACCCCGGGGATTTCCGCGGTCTGGGGAGCCATCCCTGCGCCTCCCTCACGGAGCTCTGCTGGCTTTCCTCCTCGGAGGAAATCCAAGATGGCCACCGCCATCTTTAGGCGCGAGGACACGCCCCCCTGCTGGATTTAAAGGGACCTGATCCCTTTAATGATACTCACCTTCTTCCAATGATCCAAGCAGAGGAAGTATTTAAGGAAGCTTCCTTTGCTCATTCCTCGACTTGGCAATGTCCTCCAACGCTGTCTAGTCTGCTTGCTTCGGTGAGTTCCCTGTGCTCGGACTCTGGTTCCTGTTTCGTCTTGGTGTTCCCGGTTCCTGACTTCGGATTGGCTTACGGTGATTCTCTGGTTCCTGACTTTGGATTGGCTTACGGTGACTCTCTGGTTCCTGACTTCGGATTGCCAAGCAGTGATTCTCTGGCACACGACTTCGGACTGGTGAGCATCGACCCTCTGGCACTTGACCTAGGACTCCTTCAAGACCACCGTCTCCAAGGGCCCACCTAAGTCCCAGCAGCCCAGGTCCCTACGAGCTCCTCCTGGGGGGACCGCGGGCTTCCAGGGCAAAGCTCCAGTTGGCCTTTGCACCGATACCCTGACGTCTGTAGGTCCACTTAAGTCCCAGCAGTCTGGTCCCTACGGGCTCCTCCCGGGGGAACCGCAGACCACCAGTGGTGAAGACTGTCCATCTGCTCACCTCCTTGTCCAACTCCACAGTAGCTCCTGTCTTCAGTACCAAGGGTCAGCTGCTCTCCTCCTCTGTCCTGCCTCGCCACCCGATGAGAGAACCTACGGATCCTCCGCAAGGTGTAACATCTCCTCGTCAGCCCAAGGGTCCACAAGCCTGAGCATAACAGATTGCCAAGTCCATGGACCTATACAATAACCAACCTCGTTTCCTTAAATGTATAATTCTGCAACCTCCAGAACAATATAGGAACCCTCTAGATTATGTGGTTTTTGTGCGGTTGCCTTCTGTGCTCCAGCCCTTTATTTTGACTGGCCACTTAGATGGCTGCCGTGTTTTATTCTTAAGTTTTATTAATAAACAACTATTTTTTGATAATTTTTCTTATTTTTGTAGCTCAATTACTATTCAATCGTTTGTGCATTAGTTCCCCGGTGTGCGGTGCGATCCCTCTTTGATTGTACATTAACAAATGCACTTATCTTTGAGATGTTCAATTACCGCCGCTGTTATCATGGGACCACCTCCGCTTGCCCGACACTGGCCATGTTTCGGCAGTGGTCTGCCTGCTTCAGGGGCCTCGGGAATGGTTTTCTAGTCACGGAAACTCCGTCAAGAATGCACTGGCGTCCTTTCAAAAGTTAAAATAGCCCATTACTTTTATACCCAATTTTAAAACCAATTTTTCACTTCTATTGCTTACGTTTAAAATTATACCACTATCGAGCTCTAAGTACTTACTATTTTTCGGTTTAACTCGTCAGCGTGAGCGGTACCTTCCTGCTTATATCCGGTGTCTCTCTCTATCCTGCCATTTTTATGGTATCTCCAGACCACTTAATGGACCAATCACCTCATCTCCCTTCGATCCTGGGTGCTAGCACCCTAGGGTGCCTACCAGTCAATCAATCTAGTGGCGTCACCTACACTGCGATAATTTTATCTATGTATCCTGTGTGTGTTTCCTACTAACTGTGAAAATATTTTATAACTATCTAATACCTCTCTACATGTGATCCTCAATCTATTTTGTGGGATTTTTTCTATTATTTTCTTTACTCTTTTTCGCGGGGTTTTGGCGGACCTGATGGGGACCTATTGAGCGCTTTCTAATTTATAGTAGCGTCTACACCCTCTATACTGCGGACGTGAAAGAGAGCTCATCCATTTATGCTGTGTGATTACGTCTTTATTTCATCCAATTTCTTATTCACTACTGCTTAATTGAAAATAAGACATACAACAAAATTGAAAAATTGAATGAAATGAGGATGCATCCAGATACAAAGGAGATTAAGCAACAACACACTGAGCTGACAATTTCAATGTATAATACACTATGATGCCTAGATTTCTTTCTTGGGTGGTAACTCCTAAGATAGAACCTAACAATGTGTAACTACAGCAAGGGTCATTTTTCCCTATATGCATTACTTTGCACTTGTCCACATTAAATTTCATCTGCCATCTGAAATCTTGCAAGGTACTTCTGCAATTTATCACAACCCGCTTGAGATTTAAGTACTCCACATGATTGTGTCATCTGCAAATTTGATCTCACTCATTGTACCCCTATCCAGATCATTTATAAATATATTAAAAAGCACCGGTCCAAGTACAGATCCCTGAGGCATTCCATTGTTTACCTGTTTCCACTGCTTTAGTCTCGCTTTAGTTTAGAGACCTCAAAGGCTGTAAATATAGTACACCGGGAGAAGATCAAGACCCATCTGAGATTTTCATGACATCTATATCAGAGTCTTCGTAACATGAAGCTTCTCCACAGTGAAAACCACCGAGATGCTCCTTTTGGATGTTAGTCTTATGCTACTTGTGCATCGAAGGTGTTGACGAATGGCAGTCCTACATCGAACAGCTATTTTTCATTTGCCCTTTCAACGCATGCATCAATAAAGCCTGTATCAGCATTGAGTTGTGCATCATTGATCCCCCTGCGAACACTTTTGCACGTCTTGCGAAGGTGCCATGGTGCATCCTACTTCGTGTGTCGACTTGCATCATGGTTTGCCTTCTGAGCCACTGGTTCCTGCAGGGCAGCTCTTGGTTTTGCTGGCACCATCTGGTCTTTCTGGGATTTGTCTCCCGAACCCCTACCATCAGTCTCATCAGACTTGTCCCTTGGAAACTGGATCCAGCAATGCCGCTCATTTACCTGGGGTTAGCCTCTTCGATGGCGGCACCAGGGACAACTGAGTGGAGTGGTGTCTGTGCATAGGAGCCCGATGACCTGTTCTCCCTTAGCCTGGCAATCTTCAGAGCATTGGCACTGGGCCCTTGAAGATATCCTGCCGCAGTTGCAACAGAATGTCTAGTCGTGGTCCGGCCCAGGCACATGTAGCAATAGCTATGTCCATCATGGACAGATATAACTTTGCCAAACTGGCAATATTTGAATCCCAGGGCTTTGGGTGCCATTAGCAGCACTTAAATGCTTTTTGGGTACACCGAGGTGAATAATGAAGAAAAAAGAAAAGAAAAAAGGCATGAGGGAAGAATCCACATGAGCTGTGTAGGAAGATAAAAAATGGAGTCAGGTAATTGCATAGGAACAGCCATGCAGAGCACAGCTCAATATGTGGAGAAAGTTTCTGCTCTGGGCCACCAGGGGGATGTCTTAGCATGGCCAATTCAGCCTGCTTATCGACGGGAAAATATTTTTCATCCAAAAATAGTTGAAAATCCACAAAGTGTATGTAGCAAATCAAAAGAGTGTTGTGAAAAATACACTTGGGCAACCAAATTGAAACCTCCAAAGACAAAGGCTTAATGTTCTCGCTCTCAAGGACCATCACAACACCAATGCGGTAACTTTACATATGACTGGCCAAGCAGAGGAAAAGTTATCTGTCTAGAGTTAATTGAAAAAACTTCAGGCAAGAACATTTTTGCTTCTCAAAATTTACCCATAAACACCATGAACTCATCAACTGTAAACTTGTGACGAATTACCGCCCACTCATTTTGGTTCTTACCTGCTAATTTTCGTTCTTGTAATACCACAGATCAGTCTAGAGGCCCGCCCTGTTTTTTACTGCCGAAAGCCTGACTGACCTTTGGATACCCGTTGTGCAGAAGAAATCTGGAGGAAGTAATTACTCTCGCTAATAAGATTTGGGGCTATAGCCTGGGTCTGAGTTTCCAGTTTCAGGGGAATCCAACCCTCCAGTTTTGGGTTGTTTTTTTTTTTTTGGTGTTCGCCATTTTATGGCGTAAAGTTAGTGTTAAATACATTTTGGGAGACATCTAGCTTGGGTATTGATCAATACTGAGGAGCTGCAGGTGGCACCCTTGGGATAAGGCAGTGCCTCAAAGTTTGTTCTCTGCCTCTTGTCTGGACTGATCTGTGATATTACAGGAATGAAAATTAGCAGGTAAGAACCCATTTTCCTTTGTTTCTGTCTTTGACTCAGTGACTCTAAAATATTATTAAACATATTGTCATTCCATGTAACTCACTAATAAGACTATTCAAAAAAAAAAAAGAAGAGCACTAGCAATAAACTTGAGAGATTGAGATTTTACCCAACATAACCTGGTTTGAGGTTCATTCTTGTCATTGTATGTGCAAGACAAATCCAATATAAATCTTTTACCTCTTGTTCCTCAAATATATATACTCTGTGTCCACAGAACCCCCTTCACATACACACACCACCATCAAGGGGGCAGAATAGGACCTATCCAAGTCAGCCTCTGGCCTTGGATACCCCCGCCCCCCCCCCCCCCCCAGCCCACCTCCAGCCTCAGATGACTCCCATCCTCCCAGCCATCCTCAAGCCTTGGATGACCCTTACCGCCACTCCAGCCAGCCTCAGATGATCCCTCACCAACCCAACCTCCAACTTCAGATGACTCCCAACTGCCAGCCTCCAGCCTTGTGCCCTACCCCCAGCCAGCCTCCAGCCTCAGATAACTCTTCTAGCCAGCTTTACACCCCCTCCCACAGTCAGACAGCATCGACACCCTAAATCTGTCCCCAGCCGTGGAGCCCACATAGCCAGCATCATGCCATGGACCCATCCAGCCACACAACCCCTCCAGCCAGCTTCTAGCCTCAGACCTCCCTTACCCAGCATACCTTCAGCCTCAGACTCCCCTCCTCATTCCCAGCAAGACCCCACTCCCAGACAATGCCATTCCCCAGCAAGCCAGTCCCTTATCTCCCTGCACACCCTTTGCTGAGGAAGTGCTCCTACAGGCAGCACCACATAATTCCCTGCATATTTTGCATTGATCTCGCAAGACATTCAGATCAGTGAGAATGCAAGTACATTAGCCAGTTGGTAGTCTATATAATGGAACACACATGACCAGCTCAGTATACATTACAAGCAAAGTCGGTACAGCGGTCATACATGTTTAGTTATAAAGAGGCATTCAACGCATGAGTGAGCTAGAGACCTAAAGATTTGCTTAAATTACACCGTGTATTACAGAATTTTTGCTCATTCAAAAAGACCTCATAGAAAGGCATACTTATCCATGCACCTTGGCTAAGATTTTATGTATACCATTGATATAATCATAGGTCTTATGTATGATATTTTTGTATGCTTTGTGTAATAAAAGTTAATAGAAGCATCCAAAGTGTTATGTCATGTTCTATTTCATTTTTTGTTGTTAAATGTCTATATTTCTTAAACATGACATATAATGACAAAATGTCTTGAAAAACTTAGCTTGTTAGCTTGGAAATCAGCGGAGGAACTGCCTGAAATCTTAGTCTGAGAGGCTTAGATGATGTCAGCCCAACATGGACCCCGTTTCGGCAACTAACTGCCTTCTTCAAGGGCCAATTGTATCTGTAAATGCAAACATTGTGTTAAGAGAGATAGAAAAAATTACAAAAAGTTCAAACTTACAAACTCGGGGACTAACGTATTGAAGTAGCAGCGGCATATTCTGAACCGGTAATTCGTTTCCTCTATCAGAGGGGCCGCACAAGCACCATTTTTAAAAGGATGGCTGGCCAATGGGCAGGTGCCATGTTTAGACAGAATGGTGACATCATTGGTTGCCATGAGTGTTAGATTTACATGACCAAATACCATTCAATGGCAGCATTAAGTCCATTAGGTTGCATGCTATTTAAATTGAAAATCCATTGTTGTTCACGGTAATTCAAAATGTTTTGTGGATCGCCCCCCCCCCCTTAGAAGACACATAAATTTTGTCAATTACCCGCCACTTAAGATCCACAAAATAATGTTGATTTTCTAAACAGTGCGATACTATAGGAGCTGAAAGCTTTTCAGTATTCAAACAGCTCTGATGTTCAATGAGTCTAGTTCTGATGGCACGTTTCGTTCTACCAACATAGATTTTGTTGCATGGATACACGATGATGTAAATGACATGTGATGTAGAGCAATCAGAATGATAGCAATATGAATTTTTCCAACATTATCCGTCCATGAGAGTCCATCAAGGGATTGAGAGCATATTGTGCATCTACTACATGCCCAGTGACCAATGGGCTCTTCAATATCAGAAAAGGTATCTGAACGTAGAAAAGAGTGCATAACTTGGTCTCTCAAATTCTGGCCCCGACTGTAAGCAATCAATGGTGGTTCGGCAAAGATCGAATGCATTGATAAAATATGCCAATATTTATGGATGGCCATAGCAATTGCAGTAGATTTCGAAGAATATCTTAGGGTGCAGACCAACGGAAAATCATCCAGATGATCGGATTTATCCAGAAGAAGCCACTCACATTGGGCGTTAGATGCACGTTTAAGAACTTTCTTTATTATGGATGGAGGATAATTTTGTTGTAACAATCTAGATGCCAGTAGTTGAGCTTGTAGGGAGAATTCCTATTTTTCAGAACACAGCCGGCGGAGGAGTAAAACTTGGCCCACCGGTAGATTCTTCTTCAAATTATAAGAGTGGTAACTGGAAACATACAACAAAATGTTTCTGTCCGTAGGTTTCTTATATAGTGTGGTAGAAAAATGGTCGTGGTCAAGGGTAATGAGAATGTCTAAAAAAATTGATCTGGAAATGGTGAAACTGCATAGTAAAAAATAAATTGGGGTCCAGGGAGTTGATCCATTCAAGAAATAGCTGCAACTCAGATTCGTCACTGTGCCACAAAAATAAAATGTCGTCAATGTACCGTATCCAGTGAGATACATGTTTAAAGACTGGAGCTGGATATAGATATTGTTCCTCAAAATTAGACATAAAGAGATTTGCCAGGCTCGGGGCCATAGTGGCACCCATCGCTCTACCATGAATTTGTTGATAAAACTTCTTGTTGAATAAGAAATAGTTCTCATATAATGCAATTTGAGCTAATTTAACAAACGTAGTGGGAACATGATGGGGTCGAGGATGAGTGTCAAGTACTTGTTCCAGAATCAACAGAGATTGAGTTTGAGGAATACAGGTATATAAAGCTTGAATGGAATGCATGTGGAGTTTAAATGTATAGAAGACAGCAACTTCAACATTGATTTAGTGTCCTTGACATAAGAAACCATGTTAGGAATTAATGATTGTAAAAACATGTCAACAAAAATAGATAGAGGTTCGAGGAGGGACCCAATAGTGCTTACAATGGGTCTGCACGGAGGATTCTCGGTACATTGACAACATTTTCTTTTTGTGGCACAGTGATGAATCTGTGTTGCAGCTATTTCTTGAAAGGATCGACTCCCTGGACCCCAATTTATTTTTTACTATGCAGCTACCATTTCCAGATCAATTTTTTAGACATTCTTATTACCCTTGACCATGACCATTTTTCTACCACACTATGGGGTAGATTTTCAAAAAACGCGAATAGGCGTACTTTTGCTGGCGCATCAGGCGCCAGCAAAAGTATGCTGGATTTTAGTAGATACGCGCGGAGCCGCACATATCCGCTAAAATCCTAAATCGGCGCGCGCAAGGCTATGAATTCTGTATAGCCGGCGCGCGCCGAGCCGCGCAGCCTACCCCCGTTCCCTCCGAGGCCGCTCCGAAATCGGAGCGGCCTCGGAGGGAACTTCCTTTTGCCCTCCCCTCACCTTCCCCTCCCTTCCCCTACCTAACCCACCCACCCGGCCCTGTCTAAGCCCCCTCCTTACCTTTGTCGGGGGATTTACGCCTCCCAGAGGGAGGCGTAAATCCCCGCGCGCCAGCGGGCCGCTAGCGCGCCGGGACGCGACCTGGGGGCAGGTCCAGAGGGCGCGGCCACGCCCCCGGGCCCGCCCCCGAAATGCTCCCGGCACGCCCCCTAAACGCCGCGACGACCGGGCCCGCCCCCGACACGCCCCCCTCGGAGAACCCCAGGACTTACGCGAGTCCCGGGGTCTGCGCGCGCCGGTGAGCCTATGTAAAATAGGCTCCCCGGCGCGCAGGGCCCTGCTCGCCTAAATCCGCCCGGTTTTGGGCGGATTTAGGCGAGCAGGGCTCTTAAAATCCGCCCCTATATAAGAAACCTACGGACAGAAACACTTTGTTGCATTTTTCCAGTTAACACTCTTATAATTTGAAGAAGAATCTGCCGGTGGGCCAATTTTTACGCCTCCGCCGGCTGTGTTCTGAAAAAAGAGAAATTCTCCCTACAAGCTCAACTACTGGCATCTAGATTGTTATAACAAAATTATCCTCCATCCATAAAAAAGAAAGCTCTTAGTGCATCTAACGCCCAACGTGAGTGGCTTCTTCTGGATAAATCCGATCTTGGTCTGCACCCTAAGATATTCTTCGAAATCTACTGCAATTGCTATGGCCATCCATAAATATTGGCATATTTTATCAATGCATTCGATCTTTGCCGAACCACCATTGATTGCTTACAGTCGGGGCTGGAATTTGAGAGACCAACTTACACACTCTTTTCTACTTTCGGATACTGTTTCTGATATTGAAGAGCCCATTGGTCAATGGGCATGTTGTAGATGCACAATGGGGCAGATTTTCAAAGGGGTACGTGCGTAAGATACGTGCGTACCCCCCGAAAACCTGCCCCAAGCTCCCCTATGTTGAATAGGCTCGGCGGCGCGTGCAAGCCCCGGGACGCACGTAAGTCCCAGGGCCTTGCTAGGGGGGCGTGGTGTCGGCCTGGGGGTGTTCCGGGGGCATGGCCGAGGTCTCCGGACCAGCCCCCGGGTCAGGTGATGGCGCGCCAGCAGCCCACCGGCGCGCGTGAATTATGCCTGCCTTGGGCAGGTGTAACTTTTCAAACAAAGGTGGAGGGGGTTTATATAGGGCTGGGGGGGGGGGGGTTAGGTAGGGGAAGGGAGAGGAAGGTGCGGGGGGGTGGAAGGAACGGAGGCAGGCTCGCGGCTCGTGCCCAAACAATTAGGACTGTTTCTGTATGTTTAGGATACATTTTCTTTGGCTTTACATCTCATTGGTACTTAATAATCTTCTCTCTTTCCATACATAGAATACTCGCCTATTATTAGTAATGCTGCTTTTGTCATTTTTCTCCTTTACCGCTATGTCTGGTTTTCTAGCATCAAGCTTTTTATTGGTTGCTCTGGGAATGATTAATTAAACTCTATGATTTACACAAAGAATGTACTGTATATAAGAAAGAATGACAACTGTAAATGTGACAGTGGGAGGTATGGGGGTGAAGTTGGGGGGGGGGGGCTTGGTTCATTTCCTTGACCTCCTCAGCCAAAAAGGCATTCCACTGCCCCTGCCTAGACAGGCTAACTTATCCAGCTAAAGTTAGCCAGGTAAGTCATCCTGGATATTCCGCTGGAAAAATGCCCTGCTGAATATCCACAAATAAAATTATCTAGATACCTTTAGCCGGATAATTTTAAACCTAACTGGCAATATTCAAAGGTGGCCAGTTAGGTTTTAAAATTATCCGGCTAAAGGTAGCTGGATAACTTTATTCATAGATATTCGATGGTACGTTTATCTCTCAAAATGTTTCCCAGATTACTCATCCATCTAACTTTACCTGGATAACTTAGCCATTCTAGGAGTTTTTAAATATTGGCCTCCAATTGGTTTAGGAAATCTGGGTTCCCTGACCTATCAACTTATTAGCTTTGGATGATCTAATGCTTATGCCAAAGCCAGAAATTCTTCAACTTAAGAATGAAGAGTGAAATTCAGTTGGTAGCCAGAAATTCATTTATAAAACTGCAGCTAGTTTGACAACTGCTGCCTTTTTTTTAACCCACTTGAACCTTAAGATGGTGATGCATGCATTAGTGATATCCTGATTAGATTATTGCAATATACAATATATGGGTCTTCCAAACAAATTAATTCATAGGTTGCAGTTAGTGCAAAATGCTGCTGCTAGGGTCATATCAGGAATAACTACGAGGGAACACATTACTCAGATTTTGAAAAGTTTATATTGGCTTCCATTTCATTATGGAA
Source organism: Rhinatrema bivittatum (assembly GCF_901001135.1). Taxonomy (NCBI): domain Eukaryota; kingdom Metazoa; phylum Chordata; class Amphibia; order Gymnophiona; family Rhinatrematidae; genus Rhinatrema; species Rhinatrema bivittatum. The sequence continues at coordinate 293,301,585 of NC_042617.1, read as the reverse complement.
TACAATTTAAGTTTTTTACCTTATTCCAGAAACCATAAAGAGGGGATGGCCTATGACACCTGAAATAGTGGCTATTTAGTATAAGCCAATGAAATAGCTGGGCAAGCTTTTCCTTGTTTTACATTCCCTTGGCAACAATTAGGCTAGAGAAAACCAAAAAGAGCTTTTTTATATGCAGCCCCTGAATTTTGGAACAGTAATCCAACTGAACTAATGCTAATACCAGATTAGTTACTTTTTAGCTATCTGCTTTAAACCTGACTTTTTAATTGTGCTTTTGGAAATTTACTTCTGCACGCTGGTCACAGTTTTCTTTGTTATTTTAGATATGCTTTTTAAGAAATCATTTTATATTTATTGATTTGTGGTTAAGATCTGTTAGTATAGGTTTGTGTAAGATTTTAGGATCCCAGAATTAAATACCATAGCAGAGGTTTTAGGATTACAGTGAATCTTTTCTTTACTATTTTGTAATTTTTTATTTATTGTTTTTATTCTGTGTTTATTTGGTTGATTGTTTTTTTTGACTACTTGAGTTTTATTTTTTCGATATAATATTGTTTAACTGATTTAAATTGTTAATGCCACTTTGGGCTTTTTGTATAGGTGGTAAATAAAATATAATACAATATTTAATCTTATTTTAAGTTTTGATGAAGCTGCTCTCCTAGCAGCAGTCATGTTAACGAACGAAACAAAATGGCTACACCATTTCAAGAACACAACCCCAACCTTACTGTTATATTCTTGATATGTGAGCCCAGAATGTTAGAACTGACATCACACAGTCAGATTACCCACTGGTCCATATATATATATATATATATATATATATATATATATATATATATATATATAGTGTGTGTGATGATATTGTGTGCCAACTGGATCAAGTATCTGCAATTTTCACATCTGTTGCCCACAGGGGAACTGAACTACTTAAAAAAAAATAGAGGTCCATATTTAGACACAGTCTGGCTAGCAAACAGGCCGATACAGTACAGTGCGCTCAGGCAGAGTGCACTGTTAACCCGCGCGTTTTGGACATGCTAGCTTTACCCCTTATTCAGTAAGGGGTAATAGCGTGTCCAAAACGCACGTCCAACCCACCTCGAACCTAATAGCGCCCGCAACATGCAAATGCATGTTGATGGCCCTATTATGTATTCCTGCGCGATTCAGTAAGTAAAATGTGCACAGAAAAGCAGTAAAAACTGCTTTTCTGTGCACCCTCAGACTTAATATCATGGCGATATTAAGTCTGAGGTCCCGAAATTTAAAGAAGTAAAAAAAAAATTTTGAAATGGGCCCGCGACTCACTGGTTGAAAACCGGACGCTCAATTTTGCCAGCATCCAGTTTCCGAACCCGTGGCTGTCAGCGAGCTCGAGAACCGTTGCCGGCAAAATTGAGCGTCGGCTGTCAAACCCGCTGACAGCCGCTGCTCCTGTCCAAAAAGAGGCGCTAGGGATGCGCTAGTGTCCCTAGCGCCTCTTTTTACCGCCGGCCCTCATTTAAATAAATTAATTTACTGTATCGCGCGCACAGGCGTCGGGAGAGCGGGCGCTCATCCGCTCTCTCGCGATTTTTACTGTATCGCCCCGAAAGTTAGCTGGATAAATTATCCGGCTAACTTTGGAGGTATATTCACTAATGCAACTGCCTAATTTTAGGACAGCTCTTTGGCCTGACTAAACTTAGCTGGCTACGTCATCCAGCTAACTCTGAAAATTGAAGTTAGTCGGTTAACTTAGCTGGTTAACTCAGCTCCTCCCAGTTATGCCCCTGGAATGCCCCTAAATTATCCGGCTAAGTTCTAGCCACCTAACTTATTAGGATGCTAGAATTTAGCGGGATATGTGCCCAAATATTCATTCAGGAGGCTAACTCCTGAGTAACCCAGCTAAATGCTTTGGAATATGGTCTTCATAGTTTTCATTTTTTATATGAAAAAAAGTTTTTGAGGTGCTATGTGGAAGTTTAACAGTGCTTTGTTTCCATGACAGTTCAGACACTCATGAAACACACTTTATTGGTAGAATTTACAGCTTGATTTCAAGGGTTTAAAGAGCAGTAAAAGAGCAATTTACTTTCAACATGCATCATAAGATGGGACAATTTGGATAAGAAGATCAGCCATGTAGTTTTTTTGTTTTTTCTTTTGTGGTGTTGAAAATAAGCCTTTCATATATGCAAATTATTATAAACCAAGCTTCTAAATAAATATGGTTGTGAAATAAAAAATAAAAAAAATGGGACAAATGACCCATTAAGTTACGATCATGTGAACATGTCAGCATAGAGGCTGCCTTGCTCAGTGGCACGGTAACCCAGGTTTAATAACACTGAGAGATAGCAGAATCTTGCTTCTAGTGCTTGGTAAGGTTAAAAGTACCATTTGTTTATTCACTTATTGAAAATGGCCTCCCCAGGAACTATTGAGCACTACACATTGAGGCAACCTTAGGCTCTTATTTTTACATTGTGATAGTTATTGCTGGGGGAACACTTTAGTGCACAGGATCTGGAATTAGATAACATTTTGTTATATTCTTGTTTTCTGAGTTCTTTTTTTTTTTTTCATCATCCATTATCTAGAACACGTTGCAGGGAGTCGTGTTTGATTTCATCACGCAGCAGGTCTTCGACATCAGCATCATGATCCTCATCTGTCTCAATATGGTCACCATGATGGTGGAGACAGACGACCAGAGTGATGAAATGGAATATGTCCTCTATTGGATCAATGTGGTGTTCATAGTCCTCTTCACCACTGAGTGTGTGCTGAAGCTGTTTGCACTCAGGCATTACTACTTCACCATTGGATGGAACATTTTTGACTTTGTGGTGGTGATTCTTTCTATTGTAGGTAAGTGAGACACAAACAGAGGTCTATTGTGCCTCTTACCTCATGAGTTTAGTGCTGGTGAAAGGTCCCCGATGAGGAGCACTGGAAACTGAGGCCTTCCATTTGTTCACAGAGTAGATGCAGTACAATCAGTGTCACTGAAAGCTTTTCCCTGCACAAGGGTACCACCGTGCCTCAACGTCGATCAAGAGGGTCCACCTCTCAAGGCAGAGGAATGTCAATTTCCATGCTGATACAAACCTGAGTGGCCCCACCAAAGCTTTCATCTGCTGTGGTGATTTTACTCATGGGGTGCCATCCATCCTTTGGGAGCTGGACTGAAACCCACCAGCTCATTTTATAGGATTTCAACTGGTCATGGCTTTTGTCCTTAATGACTCGGGGTGGATGGGGCTGGCAACTGTGAGGTAAAAACATATACTGAATTTCTGTGCCAGCCAACTCCATTCCCAGATGGACTACATTTTGACAAGCTGAGAATACCTCTAGTAAATCAGCTACCAGATCCTAACAGCACCAATTTATAGTTAGAGCTGTGAACTGGTTGTGGACATTTGCAGCAGATTTAATGGATAAAAATCTAAAATGTATTTGAATCACACTGGACCTCTCTCCCTTTCCCCCACTATTTACTGAAATATTGTCACAAATTTCCTACAGCAGTTTCTAGAGCTCAGCATTGTTTCCCTTGGAGACACTTGGGTTTCCAGAGGGTTTTTTAAGAGTCGCACAACAGACCTACACTCCTGTAGTCCTGGCTGTGGGAGGGTGACCTAACTCTTGGTCTATATACTGTCGCAGGTTCGTTCCACCGGCCACTCTCCCAGTCGCACTACAACTGGAATTCTGTGGTTACATAAGAAACTGAACCTCTGATTAAGCCTCTGGGGGTGCTTTTCAAAGGTCCCACTACCCAACTCCTCCTTGCAGCTTCCCCATCAGAGGCTCCCCAGGCCAGATATTCTAGTCTCTATTGCCTATTCTTACCCTGTTCCTTCCTGGATGTCACAGCTACGGGTTCAGATCCTCTTACCCCAGTTGGTGAACTGGGGTTAAACAAAGTAAGTCCTAGGCTGTCCTGGTAGTTTAAATGCTCCGTGGATTTACTTTATCAAACCGTATCAGTCTCAAACTCATACTATAAGAAAGCAACTCTCGACTTAATCTTCCTGCATGCCCTCACGGTTGCTTCCTGCACAACCTAAGTTTGGTTGCACTCAATGGGCCTGGTTCTTAGGGAACCAGGGCCTCATGCCACCTCCCTCTGTAGTCTGCACCTGGGGTTTATGCTTCCCCTTTCACTATGGCTGCAACAATATCCACTTCACGGCAGTGTTCACTTAAAGCTCCTGAACTGCAGACCTCATGAGTGTATCATTTTCTGGAGGGGGGGTCTCCACCACTCATCTCCCAAGTCCATCGGCTCCAGCTCATCCTCCGGGCTGCTCAATACATCCTCCTCCAACTGGTTCTAGTAGAGCTCCTTCTTGTTCCTGCCCTGACCCTCCTTCAGACAAGCTGTCAACCTTTTTCCACCATGCCCGGGCTCTCTCGTCCTCTCGATAGGGCAAAGCCTGGGAAGTTCCTTTCCCTCTAGAGCGTTTGTGCCTTTTGGGAGTTGGGAGTCTGCCTCCTCTTCTCATTTCTTTTACCTACTGGATCTCCTTCCCAGGTTTTCCTTACAGCCTGCCTTCTTGTATTCACCAGGGGAATAAAATGCCCATCACATACCTCCATTTTTACAAGAGTCTTCAACTCTAATGTTTCTGTCCCATTTAGCGCCTCCCTGGATAAATAATCTGTATTTTTATGATCCATACCAGCCCTATGCTGCACTTTAAAGTCAAACACTTATATGGCCAAATATTACTAGGTCAGCCTTGCATTTATGTCCCTCATACTATTTAACCTCTTCAGTGGGGCATGGTCTGTAACTAGCGTGAATGGCCTCCCTAGCAGATCATAGCTCAGCGATTCAGTGGCCCATTTAATAGCCATTCTTCCTCTATGGTTGCATACGCCCATTCGTATTTAAAAAGTTTATGACTTTAGATATAGCACTGGGTGTTCCTCATTATCCACCACCTGAGACAAGACTGTCCCTAGCCCTATTTCTGAAGCATCTGTTTGCAGCAGGAAAGGTTTTTTAAAATCTATACTATACAATATAGGTGCTTGACATAATGTTTCCTTGAGGCAGTTAAATGTGATTTCACATGGAGGCTCCTACTGTAGCTCCTTCTGTAGCAAATTGGTTAAGGGAGCATTTAAATCCGCAAACCGGGGAATGAACTTGCAGTAATAACATACTAGCCCCGGGTTTTTTTGTTCTTGGTGTAGGGCATCCTGTGCTGGCTTGCACCTTTTGGATAAGTGGCTTCACAACCCCATTTCCCACCACATGACCCACGTCTTGGGCTTCTCACTGGCCTAATGTAAATTTCTTTGGGTTGGCGGTTAACATGGCTTGCCTCAGGGAGTACAAAACAGCAATTAGCTGTTTCAAGAGCTCCTCCCAAGTTTGTGAAAATATAACTTCTTCCAAATACGCAGTAGCCTGCTCCCGGTGGAGCCACAGGACAACGTTCATAAGGCGTTGAAACACTGGGGGAGCCCCATGAAGGCCAAATGGGAGGACTTTAAATTGATATAGTCTCTAAGAAGTTATAAAGACTGCCTTTTCCCTAGATGACTTTTCTAGCAGAATTTGCCAGCATCCCTTTATTAAGTCTAAAGTGGAGAGCTTCTTGGCCCCTCCCAGCTATTCTATAAGATCATCGATCCAAGGCATGGGATATGCATTAACCTAGCCTGATATCTATATAAAATCGTTTGGAGTCATCTGCCTTTGGCTCTAGCACTACCGGAGTAGCCCATTCACTTCTTGACTCCTTAATCACTCAGGGGTAGATTTTAAAAGAAGCACATGAGGCGTACATGTGCACGCACTACCCAGCGCACTCACATGTACGCTCAATTCTATAACATGCATGGGCAGGCACGCACTTATTATAAAATCGGGGGTCGGCGCACGCAAGGGGGTGCACAATTGTGCACCTTGCGTGCGCCGAGCCACTCTGCCTTCCCCCGTTCCCTATCCCCCACCTCACCTTCTCTTCCCCTACCTCCCCCGCTCTTTCCCCCCTACCTTTTCCTTTTTTTTAATGTCCAAACTTACTTCAGCCCTGGGGCTAAAGTAAGTTGCGCGTGATCCCCGGCACAGCGGCAAATATGGCCACTGTGCCGGGAGCCTGACCCCGTCCCTGGACTGCCCCTCCCCACCCCTTTTTGCAAGCTCCGGGACTTACACGCGTCCCGGGGCTTTATGTGCGTCGCCGGGCCTTTTTAAAATAGGCCCGGCGCGTAAACCTTTTAAAATCCGGCCCTCAGAGTAAGCATTTCCTCAATTTGGTCCCGTATCTCCTGCCTCTTGGCCTTGGGAATTCTATATGGTTTCTCCTGGCATGATAAAAATCTTATGCTGGACCAATCTAGTCTGCCCTGGTAGGGGAGAGAATACGTCCCCAGCCTCTTTGACCAACTGCATAACTCACTCTGCTGCCTTTCGGTTAAGCTGGGAGGGGCAATCATCCCTTCCCCGAGGTCCTGGAGAACCCCTGTCTCGGGACCTAATTCTTCCTCTCCTCCCCATGGGTGACTAGCAGGACCTCTCTCATCTTCCAAGGTTTCAGCACATTTCCATGATAAACCTGGGGCCTCATCCCCGATCCTACAACACTTCATAATTTATCTGGCCCAAACACCTCCTTATTTCAAAGGGCCCCTTCCACTTTTAATTTAATTGGTGAGCCGGGCACCAGTAGCAAAACTTTCTCTTCAGGCTAGAATTCCCTTTCCCTAGCCCCTGTGTCATAATATGTTTTCTGCTTTACTTGTGCATGCAGCAGATTAGTCTGAGACAAATGTGATAGATGCTGTAAACCAGTGGTCCCCAGCCCTGTCCTGGGGGCCCACCAGCCAGTCGGGTTTTCAGGATATCCACAATGAATATGCATGAGTGAAAATTTGCATGCTATGGAGGCAGTGCGTGCACATTTTCTCTCATGCATATTCATTGTGGATATCCTGAAAACCCGACTGGCTGGTGGGCCCCCAGGACAGGGTTGGGGACCACTGCTGTAAACGGTCCCTTAAGTTACTCACATAGCTGACCGCATTTCTTCTTCCACCTTCCCGCATCTCCTTTACCACATCCAGTATGCCCCGGGTTGTCTCCCGTACAGCAATTCAAAAGGTGAAAATCCAGTCGAAGCTTGGGGTACCTCCCGAATTGCAAAAAGCAATAGTGATATTAACTGATCCCAGCTTCCCCCATCTCATTGTATACACCTCCTCAGCTTGGCCTTTAGGGTTTGATTAAATCTTTCAACCAGGCCATCTGTTTGGGGGTGGTACGCAGAAGTTTTTAAGATGTTTCAGCCCAAACTGGGACCAAACTTGCTCCAACAACTTTGACGTAAAGTTGAGACCCCAATCTGTTAAGATCTCCCGCGGAAATCCTACTTGACAAAAGATTGTAATTATTTTGGTCGCAATTATTTGTGCTGAGGTGGAGCATAAGGGTATTGCCCATGGGAATCAGGTGACATAATCAAGCATTACCAAAATATACTGGTGTACCCTTCTCCAGGGACCCAATTCTGTTCACAGACATTCGCCTACAAGGATCCATAACTAAGGCTAGTGGGACCAAGGGTCCACTTGGGGGCATTTTTGTGGAGACTTTCTGGCACTCTGGGCATGACATGCAGATTTCCTGCACTGCATGATGGATTCCAGGGCAGAAAAACTGGGCCAGCAAGCGGTTGAGGGTATTCTCTCTCACTAAGTGTCCTGCAAGGGGATGGGAACTGGGTCAACGTTAACATTCCCCTCTGGAAGATTTTTGGAACCAATAACCACTTCTGTACCATCTGCCCTCTCCAGTCCCCCTTGTATTCGGTATAACAAACCCTTGTTCAATTCAAAGTAAGGCTACTATGGTAAAGCAGATTTACTGTCTTTTCCCTTAGTTTTAACAGCTTCTTCTTCTAAAATTCTGCTCAGCACTCGGTCTTTCTTGTTCCTCTTGGAACCAAGGAAATCTTTCGAGCATTTCATCCCCTAATTCTCCAAGTCCTGCCAGGATACCTGCTATCTCCCCTTCAATGGACCCACCATCTTTTCCTTTCTACACTGTACCTTAGGTTTCCAAGTTTTCTCTGGCTCCTCGACCACATCAGACCCTGAAAATGGAAATACTTGCAGTAGGATATTTCCTTCCCTCTCTGCTTGGGCCCTGGTTGTGACCCATCCTTCCTTAACCTGTAACTGTTCCTCTAACCCTTCCCAGTCTCTCTTCCCATAATGAATGGAAAAGGCAGTTTTTCTGCTATTGCTACCCATCGTGAGGATTGTCAGTCTCCCTCAAACCATATTTATTTTATAGCTGGGGTTAGGACTGTATGTCCCCATTGCACCTTCACCCACCTCTTATACTGTCCCCCTCCCTCCATGTCTCTCCATACTTTCAAATTCCTTGTGAGGGGCTTAAACATGAGGGACTGGTTGCTCCCTGTGTCCACTATGGCTTTTATTTTCTGGCCTTTTATTTTGACCATTAGGGCACATGCATTCTCCATCTCGTATTTCCTCCGTTCCGTCATAAGAACAGTTCGTATGGGGGCAATTCCTTTTGAAATGTCCCTCCTCTTCATATGAAAAGTACTGTTCTTCCCCTTTTTTCTATACTGCAGATCTCCCTTCCCATAGAAGAGAATATTTCCTCCCCTTCTTATCCCAGGTCCTATGGATATCTGGTTTCCTACCCAACTCCAGTGCTCTTTTGCCGGGGGTTGCCTCCCAATCTCTTTCACTCTACCCCCTTCTTCATCACATGCTTCCTTCCCTTCCTCCTTAGTTTCCATGTACCTCTCACTGAAAATAACAGTTTCCCTTAAACTGATGGGCCCCTGTCAGCCCAGCCATGTCTGCATTTTCCCAGGCCTATAGCTTCCAGTATGTCCTGCTTCAGCCTCTGCTTTGGCTCTGTCCACGTATATACCAGGTCTCATAGCCACTGGACTACAGCCTAGGGTCTTTCCCCTTTTCCAAATTTCAGCCCCCCTAAAACTCTGCCTGTAAAATTCTGCTGACAGACCCAAACGGTCCTCTATAGTCTCTTTCATACTCTTGGGCTTCTCCCTTTCCTGAAGCACACTAGACAGCTTGAGAATCTCCGGCTAGGTAGGGCGCTAACCTTACTGCCCACCGTTCCTGTGGCCACCCCCGCTATTTCTGCCTCCAGCTTAAGACATGACCAGGAAAGCCTTGGGGTCATCCCCATCCATCTTTTTGCTTTGCTTAACATCGAGCTGCTCTGCTCCCACCTGTTTCCTCAGTCCTAGACAGTTCTGCAATGTACCACTCACGGTGAAGCCTCTGTTGCTTCTGCTGTTCAGTCGGGGCTCTGGTTTCCTTGATGTGTTCCTCGATTAGGGATATCAGCGGTGGTTGCTGTTGGGTCATCTGGTGTGTAGTCTTCTGTTTTTTCTGGATCTGGTCCACCCTCCATTTTAGCATGCTTTCTGACGCTATCCTGGACCTTTGAAAGAAACAGAGAAGAGAAAAACCCAAGTACAGCTATGCCAGGTCCTGTTTTCCCAGAAACCTCTTGCTGCAGTTTTTTTTCTCTTTTATTGTTTTTTTTAAAACTGTTCAGCTGGTATTCCATGGTGCCCTTAGCTTAGGGCATTTATTTTCATGCCTTATTTTACTGAGACTCCTGCCACTGGTTGTCCCCTAATATCCAACAGTGAGTAAGACTCACTCCTCATTTCTAGAAATCCGTGCAGTCCTTGTCTCTGGTTTCCTCTGAGGCATCAAGCTTCTGTGATCCCATCTATAACACCACATGTTGCAGGTCCTTTCCACCGGCCACTCTCCCACTCGCAGTCCATTTGAAATTCTCTGGTTACATGAGAAACTGAACCACTGACTAAGCCTCTGGAGGTGCTTTTCAACAGTCCACTGCCCGACTCCTCCTTGCAACTTCCCCCGGGAGGCTTCCCAGGTCAGGTATTCTGGTCTCTGTTACCTGTTCTTGCCCTGTTCCTTCCAGGGTGTCACAGCTATGGGTTCAGACCCTCTCACCCATTAGTGACCTGTGCTTAAACAAAAGTCCCAGGCTGTCCCGGTACTTTAAAGTCTCTGTAGCTTTACTTTACCCTGTTCCTTCTGGGGTGTTGCAGCTGCAGGTTCCGATCCTCTCACCCAGATGGTGAACTAGTTTAAACAACAAAGTCCCAGGCTTTCCTGGTAGTTTAAAGTCTCTAAAGCTTTACTTTTTTTTTTTTTTTATTTATAATATATATGCTTTATTAAACATAGCATTAAGTACAACATAGAGGAATTTCTTCAATAACATCACTGTAATGCCCTTGGAGCGGTCTAAGACAGGAGAAGGTCGGAGAACAGACCAGGCTGGAGTATGTTCTGCTTTTCAATAGTTTAATTACAACAAGTCCAGCAAGACAGAATAAAAAATGGCTGCTTACCTCAGCAGACTGACAATACAAGAACAGTTTTCAAAAAGGGCAAAGCACTCCATTACAGCTTCCTTCTTCTCCCTGGGGCCTCTCTCCTCTCTCAGGGCCTAACCTTTTTAACCCCTGGCTCAGGGAAAGCCCCACCCGAGAATCCCTTTCCTGTCTGTCTTAAGGTGGACAGGGCCAGATAGCTGGAGCCGGTCCCTTAAGGGAGTCTGAGACTCTGTCAGGTACTCTATCACATTCCCTCCCCCTCAACTCAAGCTCTCCCTTGTACAGGCGCCTGCCTGAACAAGGGAGATTTTTCCTCTCCCAAGGGAGTATCCCAAATATTGTACTTCTTGACCCCCTAATTTACATTTCTTGGGGTTGGCTGTCAATCCAGCCTTTCGTAAACTTGTAAGTACGGCCTGTAATTGCCTTAAGTGTGTCTCCCAGTCTCCACTATAAATGACAATGTCATTAAGATAGGTCACTGCATAACCCTGATGTGGACTTAGTAAGCAGTCTACCAAGCGCTGTAAGATAGCTGGAGCTCCATGGAATCCGAACGGCAAGACCGTAAACTGGTGTCTATCCGGGATTGAAAAAGCCATCTTCTCCTTCGCAGCTGGTGCCAGGGGAACTTGCCAGTATCCCTTTGTCAAATCAAGCAAGGAGATGAACTAGGCAGTTCCCAAGTGTTCAATGTGTTTATCCACACGAGGCATCAGGTATGCGTCCAGCTTCGAAGCCTCATTGACCTTCTGGAAGTCAATACAGAACCAGATACTACCATCCGGTTTAGGTACCATTACAATAGGCGAGGACCAATCGCTATGGGATTCCTCTATTACCCCAAGTCGAAGCATTTCTTTCATTTCAGCATCTACCCCCTGCCTCCTAGCTTCAGGAATCTGGTAGGGCCGTTGTTTAACTATTACTCCTGGAGTTGTAATAATGTCATGACAAGCTAAGTGAGTCCTCCCGGGCATAGTCGAGAAGACATCGTTATTCCGAGTCACTAGGTTATCCAGGTCCACTTTCTGTTTTGTGGAGAGTTGGTCCCCATATGGAATCTCCTGGGGCTCGGAAGTTTGTAAAACATCTGGACCAAAGTCGTCTTCTTGGACCAGATTGCAAGTCTGAGCAACCCATTTTTTTAAATAGATTCACGTAAAGGATCTGGGCCTTCTTCAGTTTGTCAAGTTGGGCCACTTTATAATCCATCAGGCCCATCTTCTCCAGTACCTCATACAGACCTTGCCAACGGGACAGCAATTTACTTTCCGAAGTCGTTAGTAACACTAGGACGCGGTCTCCTGGCTGGAAGACCCAAGGAACAGCGGCCTGGTTATATTGCCGAGCTTGGGTAGCCTGGGCCTTTTCCAGGCATAGTTGGGCAGCTTCCCCTGCCTTCCCCAGTCATTCCTTCATCTGGATCACATAGTCGGCCAGATTCCGACCAGAGTTGGGTTCCTCCTCCCAGATCTCTCATACTACATCCAGGATTCCCATTGGTCTTCTACCATACAATAATTCGAACAGGGAAAACCCGGTCGAACTTTGAGGGACTTCCCAAATGGCAAACAATACATATGGCAAGAGTAAATCCTAATTCTTGTCATCTTCCGCGATGAACTTCCTCAATACCTGCTTGAGAGTTTTGTTAAAACGCTCCACGAGTCCATCAGTTTGTGGATGGTAAACTGATGTTCGCAAGGTTTTTACCTGCAATAATGCACAAACTTGCTTCATCACTTTAGAAACAAATGGGGTTCCTTGGTCAGTTAATATCTCTTTGGGTAACCCGACCCGGGAAATCACCTCCACCAAGGCCATGGCTATTGTTTGAGTCTTCATATCTCATTGGGGAATAGCTTCTAGATACCTGGTTGCATAATCGAGAATGACTAGGTTATATTTATTTCCGCGGCTCGACCTTTCTAAGGGGCCTACCAAATCCATAGCGACTCTCTCAAAAGGTGTCTCTATAATTGGCATGGGCACTAGGGGAGCTACATGCGTTGCTTTTGTCTGGTCAGCTGACAGGTAGGGCAGGACTGACAGTAGTCCTGAACGTGTCGATACAAGCCAGGCCAATAGAACTGGGCTAGAATCTTTTCTCGTGTTTTCTCTTCCCCTAGGTGGCCCCCAAAAAGATGACTATGGGCGAGCTGTAACACTTGCTGATGATACTGTTGGGGAACCAAAAGCTGCTCAACCTTTTCACCCTCCAGATTCCCCTTTGCTACTCTGTATACTAGATTTTTCTTGAGTACAAAAAAGGGGGGGCTAGCTTTTGACCCTCCACCCCAGAGACTAATTCCCCATCTATCATCTGTATATTCTCCCGGGCCCCTTTTAGTGTCCCATCTTCTTGTTGGGCCCACCTAAAATTCTTGGGGTTTCCCTCGCCTGTCCAGTCTGAAGGAATCTCTATGGTTCGGGGAGACCCCTCCAACTCCACGACTGCCTCTAAACCTTGGGAATAATTATACTTTTCTATCCTACGTTGTCTACGAGGCTTGGGTGTCTTAGGATTATTAGTATACAAGTCCGGGTCTTCTAACTGAAAGACCTCCGGAAATTGTCTCTTCCTTGCTGAAGTCATCTGGGCCCCTCATGAGCCGAGTCCAAAGGGTTCCAAAGTCTGGATAATCTTGTCCCAGTATCACAGGATGTGGTATCCAGGGGGGCACTCCCACTTCTACTGTAGCTTGTTCTACAGGAGTCTTCAACAGAACCTGACTGGTCAGGTATTGTCTCTGGTCTCCATGTATACAAGTGAGGGTCACTGTCTGTTCAGAATCAATCTGTGTTCTTTTGACCAATTCCCTCCGAATGAGTGTTTTTACACTTCCCGAATCTACTAGGGCTTGGGTCGGTTCGCCATCTAGTTCCACTGGAACCATGAAGGTTGTAAACCCCGAGCGGAGAATGTCCACAAACAAGCAAGAGTGAGGGGCCACCAAATTAACATCCATCAACTCATCCTTCACTCGATAACAGTCACGAGCAAAGTGCCCCCTCTCTCCACAATTGAAACAGGTCCCTTTGGGCATCACTGCTTCAGGGTTTTTACTCCTTCCACCCTCAGGCTCCTCTAATGCATTGTCAGGATCTCGTGGGGTAGGGAGACTCTCCACTTCTCGGCCGCTGTAGTGGCTTAGGGCTCTGCCCCTCGATTCTCTCCTTCCTTTCTCCAAGCCTTTTATTCGGGAATTCTTCTCTGCTGAAGTAAGCCCACGGCCTGTGTCTGCAGCATCCAAATAACACTCTACTAGGGAAACCACATCCTTCAGGGTCACCGCTGTCTGTCTCCTCACCCATTCACGCATTCGGAAGGGGAGAACATCCACAAACTGTTCGGCCAGGACAGTCTCTGCAACTTCAACACCCCTTTTATTATCAGGTTCTATCAACTGCCAGCACCAGTCTTTTAAATTCTGAGCCAGAACTCGGGGCCTCTCTCCTGGTGTAAAGGTTAAGCCCCGGAAACTTTTCCGATAAGTCTCCTTCGACAGTCCCAGTCTATCGAGTATGGCAGCCTTGACCTCCTGATAATCTTGGGCTTGCTGGTTGTCAAGGGCCCGGTATGCGACCTGGGCCTCCCCGGTTAAATGTGGAGCCACTCTCATGGCCCACTGGGACCTAGGCCAGGCCATGGCCTCCGCTACCCTCTCAAAGGTGACCAGGAATGCTTCCAGGTCATCTTTGTCAGCCGGATTTCCAGTTCCGTGCCAGTGTGTACCCCAGCGGTCCCTAGTGCTAGTGTCCTTTGTAGTAATTGGCCATTAAGCTGTGCTTGGGCTTCTAGCTGTTGCTGCAATTGGTGCTGTAGCTGCTGGTGCTGTGCATACTGGGTCTGAACAGCTGCCCGAAGCTGTTGCTGTCCCTCCACCAGGGCTTGCAGTAGCTGCTCCATTTCTCAGGGAGGATCCTGCAGAGGCTATTCTGAACTCTGCCCCTTCAAGACCGGAAACCTTTCGCCTTCTTTCAAGAAAAATAACCAAAAGAAAAGCCTGCTTCACCAGCTCTAACTCACTTCTTCTGTTCCCTCCCTCCGGCGGAGCTTCTCTCCTTAGCTGGTACCAATCAAACAACAAACAAAACAAAAAAAACCTCTGCAGCCAGGCCCCCACCCATATATTTTTTTTTTTTCCTAATGTGGGTCCCTGTCTGTGCAGACGCTTAGAACAGGTAATCCCGCTTCTGCCACCATATGTAATGCCCTTGGAGCGGTCTAAGACAGGAGAAGGTCGGAGAACAGACCAGGCTGGAGTCTGTTCTGCTTTTCAACAGTTTAATTAAAACAAGTCCAGCAAGACAGAATAAAAAATGGCTGCTTACCTCAGCAGACTGGCAATGCAAGATCAGTTTTCAAAAAGGGCAAAGCACTCCATTACAGCTTCCTTCTTCTCCCTGGGGCCTCTCTCCTCTCTCAGGGCCTAACCTTTTTAACCCCTGGCTCAGGGAAACACCCCACCTGAGAATCCCTTTCCTGTCTGTCTTAAGGTGGACTGGGCCAGATAGCTGGAGCTGGTCCCTTAAGGGAGTCTGAGGCTTTCTGTCAGGTACTCTATCACAATCATGCATAACATTCCAGTGTAAATACATACCAAGTTTACATATGTCTGGTAACCATAAGGCATATGTTATACTAAGTTAATAATGCTTTACTTTATCAAACCACATCAGTCTCAAATTCATACAATAAGAAAGCAACTCTGCCTTAATCCTCCTACACACTGCTCACAGTTGCTTCCTGTATAGCCTAAGCTTGGCTGCTGTCTGTGGGCCTGGTTCTTAGGGAATGTAGTCCGCACCTGGGGTTTGTGCTTCCCCTTTCACTCTGGCTGCAATAATATCCACCTCACAGCAGTGTTCACTTAAAGCTCCTGATCTCTGCAGCAGACTCCATGAATGTATCCTCTTCCTGAGGGGGGGTCTCCACCACTCGTCTCCCAAGTCCATTGGCTCTGGCTTATCCTTCGGGCTGCTCCATCTCCTCTGTCTCTTCATCTGGTTCTAGTAGAGCACCTTCCTGTTCCAGCCTCGCCCCTCTTTCAGACAAGCTCTCACCCTTCTCCCACCACGCCCGAGCTCTCTCGTCCTCTTGACAGGGCAAAGCCTGGGAAGTTCCTCCCCCTCTGGGTGAGTCTGCCTCCTATTCTGATTAATTTTACCTACTGGATCTCCTTTTCAGAGTTTCCTTACAGCCCACCTTCTTGTATTCATCGGGGGAATAGAATGCCCGTCACAATATAGAAGAGGAATGTGCAAGTCAATGAGAAAAAAACGGACATTTTTAATGTCTGATTGGATCAGGATGAGAAGTCTAGGGAGAGGCCTTGCAGAGGAAGGATAAAAATTAGAAAATGGAAACAACCCTAAATACATTCTAATTTAAATTAGTTGATTGTCTGATATATGCACCCAAACATTGTCCTAAACTAGGAGCAGTGAGCTCCAGTCCTCAAGTGCTACAAACAGGTCTGACTTTCAGGATAACCAAATTATGGAAGCCTGGTGGCTCAGGTGCCATGCAGAAGGTCCCCAGTTCTCTTCCTGAATTGGGTCTTCCACTCCCCGGATCAACCAGAACTGGGAATGCTGTGGAGGCAGCGTTCAAACCCTGGGGGAAGGGGGAGTTATCGTCAGTGCTTAAAGGTGATACTTAATGGCCAAGTCTAAACTTGTGCTTGCAGGATTCCAGAGGGAGCCTTAGTGCATGGACAGTCACTCCAGTGAGCTGCTTAGATGTGTTGGGGGGGTGATATAAAAAAGGAAAAAAAAAAGCCTTGCGTAATTGCAAATTAAAGCTTTAGATGCCATATCCCAGCTTTTGCTTCGATTGAGCTGGAGGTACAAATGTGCAGGAGAAAACAGCAGGGTAAAAAAAATTAAGCAAATTAACCTGGTTCTCATGCATAGCAATTTTGGAAAACATAATTCGCATCCCTGTTCTAAATCCTCAAGAAGGACCTTGGGTGCTGAAAGTGACTGGTGATATCTTTAAACTTTTCAATACAGGAGTCACATTATTTTTTAAATAACAAGGTTCATAGGTAACTGTTTATCCACAGATTGATGCCATTTACTACTGGGAAGCTAAGGATCATCCGCTCCAGGGGTAAATTGTTCCAGAGATATTGCTTCAACAAAAAAAAAAAAAAAAAACCCTAAAAAAATTCCAGGAATTCAGCCATCAGAGAGTTAATCTCCATTGAAACAGATGGAAGTCAGGAAATTGTTAAGAGTAGCAACATATAGAAATGTGTCACTTTTTTGGTAAAGCAAGGGAAAAGGGGAACTTTCTCCTGCAGGGCAAAACTGAGGACTTTTCTAGGGACACTGGGAACTATGTAGCAGTATAGACCATTACAAAGAAACTCATCCATTTCAGATCAGTTAGCACCATACTGGCGATGAGTTGGACACAGTCGAGTTTAAAAGGCAGTTGTACCCTTATATCTGGGCAGACTCCTAACCAAGTTAATATTTTTTAAATATTCAAAGTATTTAAATTCAAATATTTAATTTGAATTTAAATACTTTTAAATTCAAAGTATTTAAATTCAAAGATGAAGTGCCCCTTGAAGAACATGCTTGGCTGTACCCCGTTGAAGGTTTATGGAGCTATGGGTTCAATCATAAGCATCCAGTAAGCTTAGGAGTGATCCACTGGATAAGAGGCTTTTATTCTGTCTAGCCACAATGTTATTGTGCATTATTCTCCTCCATAGGTTTGTTCTTGTCTGATATCATTGAGAAATACTTTGTATCACCCACGCTGTTTCGAGTCATTCGCCTGGCCCGCATCGGTCGTGTCCTGCGTCTTATCAAGGGAGCCAAAGGAATCCGCACCCTGCTTTTTGCCTTAATGATGTCCTTGCCTGCCTTATTCAACATTGGCCTGCTACTCTTCCTGGTCATGTTTATCTTTTCCATCTTTGGGATGTCCAACTTCGCCTACGTGAAGAAGCAGACTGGGATTGATGACATGTTCAACTTCGAGACCTTTGGCAACAGTATGATCTGTCTGTTTCAGATCACCACATCAGCCGGTTGGGATGGGCTCCTGCTGCCCATTCTGAACCGGCCACCAGACTGTGACTTGAAGAAGGAGAACCCAGGGAGCTTTGTGAAGGGCGATTGTGGCAACCCTTCAGTGGGCATCTTCTTCTTTGTCAGCTACATCATCATCTCCTTCCTAATTGTGGTAAACATGTACATAGCCATCATCCTGGAGAACTTCAGTGTGGCCACGGAGGAGAGCGCTGAACCGCTCAGTGAGGATGACTTTGAGACGTTCTATGAGATCTGGGAGAAGTTTGACCCAGATGCCACCCAGTTCATTGAGTACTGCAAGCTCTCAGACTTTGCAAATGCACTGGAGCACCCACTCCGAGTCCCCAAGCCCAACACCATTGAACTCATTGCCATGGACCTGCCCATGGTGAGTGGTGGTCGCATCCATTGCTTGGACATCCTCTTTGCCTTCACCAAGCGTGTCTTGGGTGAGAGCGGGGAGCTGGACATGCTTCGCCAGCAGATGGAGGAGAGATTTGTGGCATCTAACCCTTCCAAAGTGTCCTACGAACCCATTACCACCACCCTGCGACGCAAGCAGGAGGAGGTCTCAGCCATCATCATCCAGCGGGCGTACAGACGCTATCTGGCTGAGCGGGGCTTCGTGTACAGGCAGCCCAACAAGCTGGAAAATGGAGGTGCCAACCAAGACAAAAAGGAAGGCACCCCCTCCACTGCCTCTCTGCCTTCTTATGACAGTGTAACCAAGCCTGACCTGGAGAAGCAGGAGAGGGCCAGGAAGCCCAGAGATGTCAGGGAATCCAAGTGTTAAAAACTGGAACAAACTGTGTACACAGGCTGAACAAGATTGTTTACAGACTTCACATGGATGTCAGCGCAGAAGTGCTGCGGAGACAGTTACAGCAGAAAATCTATACCAAACATAGCTTACTGTGTGACATTGTTGCATCCAATGCAGTGCCCTATCACCTGTTTGTAAAGGACTGTAAAGGAGCCCCCAATGATAAACAATGAATTTTTATATTAATTTAGGTTTTTGGGGGGTGAGGTAAATTTTTTTGGGGGGGGGGGGGGGAGTTTGGGGGGAAAAGGGCAGGTGGATACTGCATGTGCCACATCAGTCAATGCAATTTAGGGGGAAAAAAAACTATGGCTGCTAGGATCAGTATATATTTTCAAAGCTTCCCAGTGGACTTTACTTTCTTCTTGTTGTTGATTCCTGAAATGAAACAGAAAATACCAATTTAAGGGTTGGTTTGTTCGTGCAAAACTGTGTTCGCATTGTTATATTAGTTAAATGGCAAAAAAAAGACCCTGAAAGAAAAAAAAAAACCAATAGCTTAACATTTAGCCCATGTCACTTGTCATAGTTTATTTGGTTATATATTTGCATAGGATTTTTCTACAAACACATGATGTAGGAAAACAGGAGAAATCAGAAAACTATTATTATAATTTTTTTTTTATTTTTTTTTTGGGCTGAAGGGGAGCGGGAGTGGGACTTGCTCAGGCCGATTTACAAAAATAAAAAAAATAAAAAAAAAAACAAAAAAAAAACAGAAAAAAAGTTTTGCTCGTTCAATGCATAGAAATAATTTGCATGTTGGCATGCTCTGATCAGGAACCATGCATGAAGAATCATAGCCAACAAGGCACTAATACTCCGGCCCACAGCCCCAGACAAGCCAGTCTGTGGCGCTCCACTGAATTACTGTCCACTGTATTTGGAGACCAAAAATTTCAAATCCTAAATTATGACCCATATAGTTCCTGAGTAGCTAACTCAGTTTCTAACTCTTTCGTACACTTTCCCTTTATGGAGTTGGGCAGGACAGTACAAAGATAAGTATATACTTAACAGGTACTTTACATCCAGCTGTTGCACATGTAGCAAAAATAAGACATGCTGCTTTGGATCTTCTTACAGGAGATGATAAATTCAAGAATACCTAATCTGTGGTATGATGTCACTGAGAAACCAAACCCCAAGACTTAGTATGGGTTCACTTGCATCTCTGTGCTACTTCTTGTTCACCATCACTCTGCAAAGGGATCATTATGTGGGGCATTTGTGAGAGCACTTGGGATGTTGTGGTTAGTGTGCCGGGGCAAAGAGAGTCACCGCTTTAACTTGGGCCATATTCATGGTTGGCAAGTGTGCCTTTTTTTTTCCTCCTCTTATTCCCCTCCTCACCTTTTTCTGAGATTCTTGAGGGCTAACCGCATTCTGTTCTTTCTTCTGCATCAGTTTGGAGATGGGGAGGAGCCAAGTGGACACGGTTCTTATTGCTTCCCTCTGGAGCGTGAGAAAGAAAGGGTGTGACCTAGCAGCTCCACTAGGCAGACTTTTGTGCCCTGTGTGGACACAACAGCACTTGAGTAGGAGCCAGCCTGCCCTAGCATCTCTCAGCAGTGTAGGAATAATATTTCTGAAAGATCCACCTGGGGGATGCACTTATCAAATCTACGTATCCAAAATGATGAGGCCCTTGTTTCCCCAGAATAATGCAAATCTGGCAGTGGACATGACACACCTGAGTCTAATAAGCAAAAGCTGTCTAAGGGATCTCTGCATATCCAGGGCCACTTACGTGCAGCGATGCTTATAAACAGCATGGTTGCTCTCAGCAGGGCAGCTTCTCAGGGATTAATATTAGGTCAACTTTTCAAGGGTTGCATTTGTAAACATTTGAAAACTATACCAGAAGAATAATTTTAAAGTTAGGATGAACCTGATAAAACAGCAAACTAAATGCCCCAAGCCAAGTTAAATTATTAGAGCATCAAAGGAAAGATTGCTGAAGCTCATCACTCCCTATTATGTACTGCACTGAAGGATACTGTTATCTGAATTTTTTTTCTGTTTATACCTGGTTTTTTTTTTGTAAGAGGTTTGCTGAGCAAATCCAAAATTGTTTGTAGTGTTGTTTCCAGAATTTAGTAAACATAAAAAGCAAACAAATCTCAGAAATGAAATGGTTTGTAGCTGACCGTGCTGCTAGCAAGTCTTTAAAACAGGACTTTAAGTTTGATGGCAGATAAAGACCTCCAGGGCCATTAGGAGTCTGCCCATTCTCCTTTCCCGCTGCAATACCGCAGACCCAGCCTGATCCTGGGGCTTCACCATCTCTTCTGCACCGCTACGGATCCTCTCTGCTTGTCCCAACCCTTCTAGAATTTTGACCCTGGTTTTTTCCCTGTTGTCTCCACTGGGAGGCTGTTCCTTGCTTCTGTGTGTGTACGTGTGTGTGTGTTTGTGTGTATACACATTTACACAAACACACACACACACCCACATATCTATCTATATAGATATATAGATAGATAATTACATATATACACAAACACATGTATATGTAATGTGTATGTGTGTATATACTAAGAAATTTTGGTTATATAATTTTACATCCCAGTTAATGGCCATTTCACGTTAAATCAAAAAATGTCAAGCCCTCTGACCTCTGTGCCAAGTGACAATATCAGTGGAGCTGTTGTACTGTAGCAGGATAAGGAGCCATTTCTACCTTGTTAGACCCTTGTCTCTGCCTTCCAGTTACTGCTAGGATATGCTGTATAAATAATCAAGGTGAGGCGTGACATACATATGTACAGGCTACATTGTAAACAGCACAAAAATGCTGAAAAGTGTTTGAACTTTTTAAGAGAATACTATAAATACTGTAATATATAATTTTATTTTATCAGCATGCTTTTTTTTGTAAATACATTTAAAAAAAAAACACAAGAAAAACAAGAAAACAAACCTACAGATTAAATAGAATGGCTTCTGGCTTATGCCATTGTTTATGTTTGGTTTTTATTTTTAAATTATTCTTATTTATTTTCTACTTTTTAGATGCTTTGAGCCAATGTACATCCCAAGACACAGAGAGAAAAAAAAATAGCTTTATTGCAAATGGTCGTTTAAAAAATTTTGTTTCCTTATTCTAATGTGCAATAAAAGATGACCACTTCTATGCAAGATCTGGGCTAAACGTCCTACTTGTTAGGTTTTCAGCAGGGCTGTTCATCTCTATGTAATGCATAATGATTGGTCCCATGTGTGCTGGTGATGCTCTATTAAAGCCACATGAACAAATGGCTCAGGATCTCTCCATATCTAGTTCAGGCAGCTGATTGAGTGATGGTTCCTGTTCCTCAGGTTTGAGATTCATCTTCCTAAGCATTAAAAAAAAAATCTTTCTGGTTTTTGTTTTGAGTCTTTAGGTGAAATTTTGCTTCAGACACAGTTACTTGATTTTGCAATTCCTCTCTCTCACCCTTCCTTCTCTGTGATCTTTATATGTGTGTGTGTGTCTCTCTATCTCTTAACTATTTGCAGGGGTATGTACTATATCGATCAGCATTTTCTGTCTATTATCTGTCTGTCTGTAAGGGATATCGTCATCTGTCTACCTTAACTGTGTCTATGAGGATATCCTCTATTTCCTGTGCATCTAGAATCCATCTCTCTCTCTCTCTCTGCTATCTAGTTTTTAATTAAAGAAGGGGTTTACAGAATGATTTTGTCACCAGCAGTTTACAGATCGTTCCACTGTACTGAGAACTGCTGAATTACATTTTTGAATGTCTTCCATGTATGGGGATGTAGGAGGAGGGAAGGACCCAAGGGAGGTTGCATATCCCTAATGTAAGAAGAACGTGATGAAGCTGTCAGTCCGAGGAGCAGTAGCAGCAGCTTTAACGTTCCTGCCAACAATGCCTTTTGGAGAGGTCGTTTCCTTTGCCTCATGTATGAAGGTCCCTTAATGCAGTGGCCAGTGTGCAGTCCAGTGCCAACTAAAATCTGTAGCCAAAGGCAAAAAAAAAAAAAAAAAAGTTTTGTGCCTTGGAGATAGAAATGCCAGGAAGCCTTCCTCTAATTGAGAATTTTGTGAGTGGCTCTTTGCAAGACTTTTGTAAATCAAAGCCATGAGAGAAAACTTTAGACACATCATCTCTTTTGCAGACTTATTACATTTTTTTTTTTTTTGCCTTTTTTTTCATCCCCCTGTGGATGTTCATTTTCATTCTGCAAACAAGTGTAGTTAAATAAAAACTCAAAATGGGTGGGGGGGGTGGAAGAATCAGCAGAAAAGGATGGTGGGGGGGGGGAGGGGGAGCTGACCCAGCAGTTCTGTGGTGGTGCTGGGCCCCTACCACACGGGAAGACCTCGGTTTAAGTCCCAAGCCCTGCTTCTGCTCCATGCGCCAGTAGGGGATGGGGAGAGCATCTCAACCAGCGCTCAGTGGCCCGGAGGCAGGATGCCTACGCGTCGGGTGCCAGAAGCTGCCCTCTGTGGGCTTCTGACCAAGGACTGTCACCGAAGGGCGTGGGGAGGGATTTATAAAATGGGCAGGGAAGCCCCCAAATTGTAAATGACGGCGCAAGGCACCAGAGCCCACTTGAGGCTGGATCCGATTGAGCTGGAAGCCCAAAGGAGCAGGAACAAACGTGATGACCCATAAAAAAAAAAAAAAAAAGGATGATGCTGAAAAGTCACACTTAAATTGTTCTATTTTCTTTTTTTTATTATTATTATTATTATTATTATTATTGCAATGGAATATGAACTATGTAAAAGATCCAGTAATGAAGATCAGTGGCGTATTCTTAGGAAGCGCATGGTGGCTGACTGACCTTCCAAGACATTATTACTATAAGCCAAAAGAATAACAAATAAAAAATAAAGTTTACTCTTTTTACTGTAACAAAGTAAAGGAGTCTTCACTGTGTGCTGTCTTGCTGCTTACTTTGACTATTGACTTCTGCGCCTTTTAAAATGTGGGCTAGGGTCTTAGTGAGATGTCACTTAGAAAAAGCAAATCAGGCTTTGGACCTCCGTTCCTGGAAAAGGTTGCTAGATTAGGAGGAAGTATGATGATGACACCATACAGCTGCATAGTCACATGACTGCCTTACAGTGCATACACGTGGGTGCCCTGTGGTGGATACACACATCTAGACGGCCTGTTTTCTCACCTCTCGGTTAGTATAATATCACGTGCATTCTGAGCTTCTCAGGAGAGGCCTAGAACCAGTGGCAGCAAACCAAAACGTCCATTCTGATGGTCATAAGTGTTTTAGCTTTTTTTTTTTTTTTTTTTTTTCAATTTAGAACTCAGAGGTAGGTTTCAAATAGTAATAAATGGTTTTCAAGAATTATGCATTTCTTGTGATTAATCCCCGGGTGAGTAAAAGCTTTTTTTTTTACTTTGCCGTCAACTCCTCCCACCATCAGGGCATTAAATGCTGCATGCAGTACAGCCTTTCTCAGGGTTCCTTACCAGTTGCTTTATAGCAATTGCCCTATTAATTTAGGCTTCAGTTTTTGCACCCTTTAGTATCCTTCTGCTCATTATCATGCAACATAATTAAATCATCCTTCTTTTGATTTATTCAGTTCCTGTTTTCTGTATTTATTTTATCTGCATTTTTATTCTGCCTACATTTATTATGTTTGTTTTCCTTTATACAGGCAAAATATAGGTGGTTTTCTTTTGGTGACTTGGTAACATTGCAGGTGGCAGGACAGCTGGTCAGCTCCCACTTGGTTTCCTGTTCAGGGTATAAGGCAGGGCTTCCCAAACCGGTTCTGTTGACACCCCTAGAGCCAGTCAAGTTTTCAGGATAGCCTGCAGGAGATACATTTGCATACACTGGAGACCTGGTATATGCAAATCATCTCATGCATATTCAAGACCTTTTTTTGCTGCAAAGTGTAGCACCAGCATCTTTTTTCCCCTCTCTGCATCAGCCCCTGGGAAATGACAGGAGCGGAGGGGCTGGATTAGGAAGCAGAGTAGCTCTTCCCCTACTCCAGTCTGTTCTCTGCGGAACACTGGCCAGTAGAGTTGGGGCACCAGCCCCCTGTGCCATGCCCAGGGATAATATGGAACAGCATCAGAAACCTGATAACCGTCCATGCTGTATCCTGTAATTTAAATTTCTGTTAGTAGCACTATTATATAGTTTTTTCTTTTTTTTTTAATTTTTCTTTTTAACCACTTTATGTATTATTTTGGCCACGCACTTAAAATTTTGTCATGACAAAGTGTTGTGAATCTAAATCTAAGAAAAGCAGCAGTGGTGCCTGCCTCTCTTTCAAACTTTCCCCCATTGGTGCTTTCCCTATGCCATGTCGGTGGCAGAAGAGGTACAACAGCTATGCCTGCTACCTGTGGGAAAGAGGATGAGATGGGGGTGGGCATGGAGGATCAACGCTGTAACTGAACTGTGCAGTCCGTTGCAAGGATGGGGTTGCCCTGATTTTCCCTCCCCCTCAAGTTCCAGCACCTTCCTTTCTAGAAAAAAATGCACTGTGCATATTCATTGTGGATATGAGTGGCAAATCCAGAAATGTTTATTGGGGGGGGGGGAGGCATAATGAATTTCAGGGTGGGCAAGCACCAGGTGCCTTTCCTTTCAATCAATGTTGTCCAGCCAGACTGAAGGACAATCTCCTTTTCCGGGGGTTGGCTTTGTGTGTGTGTGTGTCCCCACCCCTGGGGCTACTCCTGGTGGATATCTTGAAAACCTGACTGACTATTGTGCCCTCAGGACAGATTTCAGAAGCCCTGATCTAAAAGTTGTCAGCTGAATTCATTTTTTTGAGACAAGCTGAGCCACTCCTGGTTTTTTACCACATGGCATGCAGGGACTTGTAGTTCTCATCCCTCTAAGAAGAGCAGGACTATAAGTGCATGATTGAAGTGAGGTAGACCTGGACTGGATTAACCTGTCTCAAGGGACTGGAGCCAGCAGATAACTCCTATCAGGGCTAGCAAGCTCTCTTTATAATGGCATATGATACTGAAGAGATGCATCCAATTATTAAATGAGACCTATTTTAATTTGCAGCTCATTTGACATTCTTTCCTATGCTTCCGGGTCCATCATGAGATCAGATGATGGTAACGAGTATATTCAGGTAGTGGGAAGAGGCAGAACTGCAGTGCAGATGCATTAATGCGGGAGGAGTGCCTGAGTCAGCAGTGCTGGGAACCACTAGGCAGCCCTGAGGTTTTGCTCATTTCCCAAGCTAAAAGCACTGTCAGGAAAGGGACATTCCCCAGTCTCATGCCATCTGCTGCTCTGTTTACCTCACAGCCTGTGTCTCTTTCTCTCTCTCTCATTTGCTTTATTTCTTTCTTCCTTTTAATATCACATATAAATGTACGCCGTGCACTTGCATTCATCGAGATAGTACATCAAGATATATAAAATAATGATAAACATAGGAAAAGCAGGCACAAGATCATGACTGGTGGACTTGCTAGACAGATGATCACTAAAAAGTGTGATTTATTAGACACTTTAGTGAAACAAAATTAACAAAGACAAGATTGCTGATAAGTGAAAGGAAATAGTGGACCTTGCCCTGGGGGAGCAGCAGTGAATGCGATGGTTTCAAACCTGGATGCCAGATGCTCCTGTAGCAATTTGCCAGGCTCCATCGTTTCACTTTTTTTTTAATTTTTTTTTTTTTTTTTTTACTTTGGTAGGCAGTGGTTGTAATTTGCTTGCACACTTTAATTTTACAATGGGTGGTGGTTATCTTAAACTACACATGATTACAGCCAAAGTAGAAGATGGTTCTCCTTCCTTAGCTAACCTTCAAATTTATCAACTTTCTTTTCCAGTTGGCAGAAACTGTGGTCACTCTAGTACTTCCGGGGGTTTGCAGCTCCAGTGTCGTTCTCAGTCAGCTGCTGGGCATGGAGCACACTGGCAATCAGCCATTATATATTTCAAGTCCTTCTAGTTCTTGGCATGCAAACGATGAGCTCCGCACTGCCAGGCAGCGCTGGCAAACAAAGCACAGACTCTTGACAAGCCAGATTGCATAAGTTGTTTTTTTTGGGGGGGGGGGGGGGCGGCGGTTACCATTGACTGCAACCTGTCAGACTCTTGGTGCTCATAAACGGGAAGGAGCAACTTGTTGGAGTCTGTGACAACCAGAATGCAATGACAGAAGAATAAAAGTTTCACTTAGCACTAGACACCAAAAGGGGGCTGAATTAGCATACGTTTAAAACTTTGTGAGCAGTAGTTCCAGTCATCAAGGCTTCAGCCCTGGCTGCTGTCCACTCGCATCTTTCATATACATTCATAATTCAGTCATCTTAAAAATAATCTAGCTAACGTGAAGGCTGTGTATATCTCACATTTACTTACAGCATGGATTTAGGAGTAGAATCCCACAGGTATGAGATAAAGAAGTGCTGCTTTGTCCTCTGGCTAAAATTGTGTGAGCGTTCTTGAAGGAGACCTATTTTGGCATCCAGCTCTACTCATGTATTTTAATAATTCAGCTGATTTCCGTTTGATTATTTTATTGTTTAAATAGTAATTTCCAATACAGTGTACATTAAATACAAAGCTCTTCTATGAATGGAACATGTACACTTGTGCTTCAGAGGCATTTCAGGGGAATAAGGGCCTCTGATCTTTTACCTTCTCCAGCCAGGGCGTTCAGAGTAAATGGGGATTATTAACTTGCTTAATAACGTATCACTTGAAATTTTGCTATAGCCAGTCTATTGAAGCCATTAGGTGTTTGCAGTTTTGCTGCTCCTTTGATGGCGGCCAACTTTGCAAATGTCGCAAATGACATCACAAGAGCACTAGATCTGATTGGACCATACTGGTTCAGCTACCATAAAATGTCACCATATCACACGCTTTCTCTCACACACACAATAAGATTGTTAAACAAAATGTTTCATATGAGAGGGACTAGGAAATAAAACCTAGTGGAAAATGGAATGCACAAGTAATTTGGTTATATCATATGCCATCATGGTTCTAAAGCTGCAGTGTCGGTTTCCTTAATAAATTCAGCAATTAAAATAAATAGAGTTATGAAGATTCCCTATTTAGTTCTGATTTTTAGTTAATCCTTGATGAGATATGTGTTTAATGTTTTTGAAAGGTTCTCCAGGCTACCTGCACTTAACAAAGATGAAATCAAAGCACATTGCTGGTGTTGCATCATCAGAAGCATCATGCAGACATCACACTGGTCCATGTAAAGGGTTGCCAACCGCTCCAGATACACCTGACAGGGTTGATCTAGTCCTGAGCTTACTTCCTAACATTTATAGACTTGTAGTCTTGCTTTTCTAAGGGACTGCAATCAGGAAACCAGAACTACATGTCTCTGCATGCAGTGGGGTAAACACAGGGCTGAATTGATCCTGTTGGGTGATTCTATATCCAGATACCAACCCTAGAGAAGTATGACTACAGCACAAGCAACTAAAAATAGCACTCTGGGCTCAGGGACAGATTTGAGAGGTTGACTCCCCAAGGCACTTTTGGTGCTATTAACCCCCCTCCAGTAAGGGTCTCTTGCAGGTCAGCAGAGGGCTGTTCTCTGCTGAATGAGATTCAGCAGAACTGGATGGCAACATATCTTCAGCCAGCTTGCTGCCCAACAGTTTTTGATGGCTGCCTATTGACATCCTGGGTTGAAACGTTTTATTTTAAAAGGGCATAACTAGTAAAGCAGAGTTGCTTACCTGTAACAGATGTTCTCCTAGGACAGCAGGATCTTAGTCCTCACACATGGGTGACATCATCAGATGGAGCCCAGCATGGAAAACATAGAAACATAGAAATTATGGCAGAAAAAGACCAATCGGCCCATCTAGTCTGCCCAGCAAGCTTCCACACTTATTTTCCCATACTTATCTGTTTCACCAACCATCAGCTTCAGGGCTCTTGTTGGTAACTGTTTGATTCAAATTTCCTGCCATCCCCTGTCATTGATGCAAAAAGTAATGTTGGAGTTGCATCAAAGGTGAGCATAAGGCTTATGGTTAAGGATTGTAACCGCTGCATCAAGCAAGTTACCTCGATGCTTGTTTACCCGGATTGCACAGATCAATGCCTTGTTGGATGATGTCTGAATGTAAATCCTGCTTTCCTCACTTCCCCCTACCGTTGAAGCAGATAGCAACGCTGTATATGTTTTCAAATTAGTTTAATTGGTTCAGGGTATTAACCGTTTCTAGAACTCTGGTTTTGGGTATTAACAGTTTCTAGAACTCTGACTAGGTACACTAAGCATGCCCTATACCACACATCTATGTGGGGTTTCTCTTCAGTATCCTAACATAGAATTACAATAAAAATAGAAACCTAACTCTGCAGGGTGGCGGGTGGGTTTCGTGAGGACTAACATCCTGCTGTCCTAGGAGAACACCTATTACAGGTAAGCAACTCTGCTTTCTCCTAGGATAAGCAGGATGGTAGTCCTCACATATGGGTGAATCCCTAGCTACAGGCTGCTCCCCAACACAAAAGGGGACCAACAGACATCTAACCAGGTGCCAATGGGCATAACAACAATGCTTTTTGTAACAGAGGGGGAGACAGCCTGAACCCAAACAATGGGGCAGGGAGAGTTGGGTTCTACACCTCAAAGAGATTCTGGAGGTCAGACTGGCCGAACCTACTGTCACATCAGCCATCCCTGTCCAGACAGTAGTGTGATACGATTGTATGGAGAAAACTCCACGTCGCAGCCTTGCAGATCTCCACGGGAACTGCTCGCAAGAGGGCCACCGCTGTTGCCCCGTGGCTCTAACAGAATGAGCCTTGACATGACCCCTAAGATGCAGTCCCGCCTGGGCATAACAGAACGAGATGCAATCTAGGAGTCAATTGGGTAGTGTCTGGCAGTGGCAACTCCCAATCTATTCCTATCAAAAGAAATGAAAAGTCGGGTAGACTGTCTATGGGCTTCTGTCCACTCCATATAGAAGGGTAAGGTTCTCTTGAAATCCAAACTGTGCGGCGCTCATTTGCCTTGGTGCAAATGGGGCCTGGGAAAGAATGTTGACAGGACGATTAAGATGGAAGTCCATCACCACCTTAGGCAGGAAATTAGGGTGCGTGCACAAGACCACCCTATCATGGTAAAACTTGGTATAAGGTGGATAACTCACTAAGGCCTGGAGCTCGCTGACCCTGTGAGCTGAAGTGACCACCACCAAAAATATGACCTTCAAGATCAGGTATTTCAGGTCACAGGTGCGCAGCGGCTCAAAAGGAGCTTTCATCAACTGAGCTAGCACCATGCAGAGGTCCCAAAACACAGGGGGAGACCTTAGGGGAGGCTTCAACTGAAGCAGGCCCCGCATGAAACGTACAACTATAGGCTGTACAGAGATGGGCATACCATCTACACCTTGATGGTGTGCTCCAATTGCACTTAGATGAATTCTAATGGAGTTGGTTTTTAGGTCAGCCTCCGATAGGTGCAGAAGGTAGTCAAGCAGTTTTTGTATGCGGCAGGAGAAAGGATCCAGGGCCTTTTGCTCACACCACACGGAAAACCTCCTCCACTTCAGCCTGTAGGACTTTCTAGTGGGAGGCTTTCTAGAAGCTACCAGGACCCGAGACACATCTTTGGAAAGATCCAGCAGCTGCAGAATCAGCCTCTCAACATCCAGGCTGTGAGTGACAAGGCCTGAGGTTGGGATGCCGCAGCCTGCCCTCATCCTGCATATTGAGATCTGGGGAAGTCCCCAGACTGATCACTTTCCAGAAGGACAACTCTCGAAGAAGTGGAAACCAGACCTGTCTCGGCCTCTTGAAGCTTCAAGAGAGTCTTCATTACTAGAGGAAGTGGAGGATAAGGATACAGAAGACCCTTGCCCCAATGGTGAGCAAAGATATATGAGGCTGGTTCACTATCTGAACTGTACAGGCAGTAGAACTGAGTCATCTTCCTGTTGCAGGGGGATGCGAACAAGTCCATGTCTGGGTTCCACCAGAGAGAGAAGATCTGATTTCACCACCCCCTGGTTCAGTGACCACTCGTGGGGCCTGAAGGCTCGACTCAGCCTGTCTGCTATCATATTCTCCATTCTGGCCAGATACAAGGCCTGAAGCACCATCCTTTGAGATAGAGCCCAGGACCAAATCTGGACCACTTCCTGACACAGGGGGCCGGATTTTAAAAGGGTTACGCGCATAAGGTACGCACAAAGTGAGCGCCCTGGAGCATGGCAGAAAGGCTTTTGCCTGAGCCGTGTCTAGCAGGGTTCCTATAAAATCCAACTGAGGTGACAGGCTGAGATGGGACTTTAGGTAGTTGATCATGAACCCTAGTGACTCCAACACCCAGATGGAGTGGAGGAGTAGTCTAGTGGTTAGAGCAGTGGGCTATAACATAGGGAAACCAGGGTTCAACTTCCACTGTTGCTCCTTGTGACCTTGGACAAGTTACTTTACCCTTTGTTGCCTCAAGTAAGTAGGAAATACTTATGTAATCCGCTTTGATGTGGAATATAAAAATAAATGGTCAAGTGCAAGGACCGATCTGCACCTGCCTGAGAGGTGATCTTGAGCAGCCAATTGTCCAGCTAGGGGAAAACATGCCCTCCCAGTCTGCAGAGGTGCACCCCCATCATGGCCAGGCACTTTCTACTGGAAGTGCTGTTTTCCCACCACAAAACTGAGATCTCGATGTGTGTGTACATATCCCTTAAATTGAGAGAGCATTGCCAGTTCCTTTTTGCAGGAGGGGAATCAGGGTGCCCAGGGAAACCATCTTGAACTTTTCTCTTTTTAGAAACTTGTTCAAGGTCCTCAGGTCTAGGATGGGATAGTCCTCTTTGGAATCAGTAAGTAACAGGAGTAGATTCCCTGCCCCCTTTGCCTTGATGGGACAGGCTCGACCGCTCTGGCCATTAAGAGGGTGGAGAGCTCCCTTAACAGTACCTCCTGATGCACTAGCAGCCCCCAAAAGGAGCCCTGAGGAAAATTTGGTGGGACAGCCAATAGATTTAATCAGTATCCTTGACAGATGGATAGAACCCACTGGTCTGAGGTTATTCTGACCACTGACTCATGAAGAACTGTAGCCTGCATCTTAGGTACATTCCAGCATCCAGCATGCTCCCTTTGATCCAGTCAAAACCCCATCCCTGGATTTGGCTAGGGTGCCGGTTGGGGCTTGGGAGCTCGCTGCTGCCTGGGATGGCCGCAGGAGCTCACTCTTTGCAAATGGGTGCGAGGAGCCTGAGCATAGAACTTTCTCTTGTGGTAGAAAGACCTCCTCTGACCCTGTCTCGCAGACCTCCTGGCTGAGGAAGGTGAGTCTGAAGTGCTGGAGGAGAGATGCTTGAGGGTCTCATGGGGATCCCGCAACTGGGCCACCGCGTCCCTCACCTTATCCCCAAAGAGATTCTCTCCTGTGCACGGCTGGTCAGCGAGTAGACTCTCGCTGCCATCTCGAAAACATTGTAAGTGGAATGCACCTCGTGCTTTCCTCACTCCAGGCCCTGATGCAGCAGCAACAAAAAGGTATCTTGCTGCTGTTGAGGCAGCCGCTCAGCCGCCTCCTGCACCTGCTTCTAGAGGTTGCGAGAGTATTGGCTCATATAGAGTTGTAGGAGACAATGCAGGCAATGAGCATAGTGCCCTGAAATTCTTTCCACAGGGGTGCCGAGGCAAGGGCCTGAGAGCACTTGGCCCTCTTGAGAGCAGATTCAACCATTCAACCATTACCGATTGGTGTGCCAGCTCACGCTTTTCGAATCTGGTAGCCTGTTGCACGAGGTAAACCCTGTCTGCCTTCTTATTCACAGGAGGAACTGTGAGGGGTTGCTCCCAAATCCTCAACTGCAACTCCTTAAAGATGTCGTGTACCGGGACTGTCACAATTTCTTTGGGAGCCTCCATTGATGCTACCAATGCTGACGTCAATGGCTCAGACTTCCTCACCCCCAAAGAGCTTTTCCATCTTTTTGAGGCAAGCACAACATCCCTTCGAGGTCATTTGATTGCAAGAGCGGCACCCCTGGATGCCATGCGATGCACCCGGCACAGCATATATACATCTTGTGGGTCCGTAATGGACATAGTCCTTGGGCACTGAGGACATCGTCAGAAACCCAACGAGGCCATGACAGTACGAACTGAACAGGGTCAAAAATGAATGTGGAGATGGTGGGCTATCACACTGGTGGGCACTGAGGCACCACCTCTATGGGGGAACAGAAGCAAAAGAAAACTTACCGAACCACCGAAAAACCTCACTGAGACACTAGAGACAACCGGAGAGGGACCTGCACTGAAAAAAGGTGTGAAAAAAAACAAAAACTAAAACTATCAGTGGAAAAGTTTTCCAGCAATTTTTTAGAAATAAAGCCACGAGCTCACGTAACCGCGAGGCAAAAGCTCTGCAGAAAAAAAGAGACTGAAGAGGGACCCCATGTGGATGCGAGTATAGTCATGCTCGGCATGCTCAGTGTACCTAGTCAAAGTTTTAGAAACTCTGATATAAGTTTTCCATGCCGGGCTCCATCCGACGTCACCCATGTGTGAAGACTACCATCCTGCTTGTCCTAGGAGAAAAACATTTACACAGATTTTACTTCACAAAGTTATGAAAATGTCGCAACTGAAATACATAAGTACAAGAAAAGAAATAATATCTCAGAGTAAGATTAAACTAGGGTACAAGCGAGCAAAGAACGAGGGAGATCGTCTCTTCAGGAATCCACTTTAGATAGTACTTGAACCATACAACAGCATGAAGCAGAGAGCGCGTAATGAAGATGCTCATTTTCAGCACGTTGGACAGCAGTGTTCTACTGAGTAAATGCAGTGTCCTGAAGAAAACTGTCCTTCCTTTATTGCACTAATAGTAACCAATACACGAGAGCATGGGCTTTGGAAACCATACAGGTCCCTCCTTCAGATGCAACAGCACAGAGGGGACACATGTGGTCTTGAAAGTTCACATACTGCAATATCTTCTTTTGTTTATACAACAAAAGTTATAAATACATAGTATGGTGGCAGATAAAGACCATTCAGCCCAGTTTGCCCATCCACATCTCCTGTTCAGCTTTATACTCCCTTCAGACATGATCTCTGGGAGACGAGGAAGGGACGAGACTCTTGGAGGCGAAGAAGGGACGAGGCTCTTGGAGACGAGGAAGAGACGAGGCTCTTGGAGTAGGAAGACACGAGGCTCTTGGAGTTGGAAGAGACGAGACTATGGAGTTGAAAGGTGCTGTCCCTCAGGGCACCCTACACAGCCCGGCGTGGACTGGTCATGGACCACTCTGTCTCGCTGCACGTCGAACACAACCTGGAAGGCTGATTGTGGACCATACGGAGAGAGCGGGGTGTGCACAGAATGGAGAAGAGGGTCCGGGCAGCGCTTGAGAAAAGTCCAGCCGGAAGAGGATTCCAGTCACCTGAAGACAGACACCGAATGAGACGGATTTACTCCTAAGAAGGTCGGCTGGAGACTAAGTCCAGTGGATGGCAAGGCTGCTGGCGGATTCTTCAGGATCAAGATGAGGAGTGAAGGAAGATGGTACGCAAAAGAAAGGTACCTCAGGCGCAAGTCATCTATACATCTGGACACTTGGACATCTGGATCTCAGAACGAGTAGACATCTGGGCCTCCTGACATCTGGACAGACAGACAACAGGAAGAGTGAACTTCTGGACGATAAAAGATCTGGAAGTCTTGGACAAGTGGATGAACGAACATCAGGACGAAGAACGTCTGGACACCTGGACATCTGATCAAGTGGAGATCTGGACATCTGGAAATCAAGAATGTCTACTAGTAGGGATGTGAATCGTTTTTTGACGATTTAAAATATCATCCGATATATTTTAAATCGTCAAAAATCGTTAGAGTCAATATTTAATAGGAATTCCCCCGATTTATCGTCAAAAATCGTAAATCGGGGGAAGGGGGGGGAGGGGGAGGGCGGGAAAACCGGCACACTAAAACATCCCTAAAACCCACCCCGACCCTTTAAAATAAATCCCCCACCCTCCCGAACCCCACCCCAATGTCTTAAATTACCTGGGGTCCAGTGGGGGGGTCCCGTTGTGATCTTCCACTCTCGGGCCACGGGTGTGTTGATAGAAAATGGCGCCGGCGCTACCTTTGCCCTGTCATATGACAGGGCAAAGGTAGCGCCGGCGCCATTTTGGTTCCTATCCCCCGACGTCACGAGTGTAGGAGATCGCTCCCGGACCCCCGCTGGACCCCCAGGGACTTTTGGCCAGCTTGGGGGGGCCTCCTGACCCCCACAAGACTTGCCAAAAGTCCAGCGGGGGTCCGGGAATGACCTCCTGCACTTGAATCGTGTTGCCGTACGGCCGGCGCCATTTTGCCGTACGGCAATATGGCCATATGGCCGGCGCCATTTGCTTTTGCACTACTAATTATCAAAAAGGAAGTGTGAGCTCCAAAACCGTGAGGCGACAGCTCCGCAGAAAAGAAGAGACTGAAGAGGGACTCTGCATGGACAAGCTCAGTGTGCCTGTCAAAGTTTCTAGAAACTTTGACAAAAGTTTTCTGTGCCGGGCTCCATCGGATGTTGTCACCCATGTGTGAGGACTACATCCTGCTTATCCTTGGAGAATGCACACAATACTCAAGGTGTGTCACACACTGGCTTGATACAGAGGCATTATGATATTCTCTGGTTTATTTTCCATTCCTTTCCAGATCATTCCTAACATTCTATTTGCTTTTTGGACCACTGCCCTACACTGAGCCAGAGATTTTAATGTATTGTCCACAAGGGCTCCAAGGACCTTTTCTTGGATGACGACTCTTAATGCAGAATAATCCTAACTACAGGTACATTGTGTACCTGTAGTTAGGATTATTTTTCCCAGTGTGCATCACTTTGCACTTTTCCACATTTAATTTCACCTGCCATTCAGATGCCTAGACCTCCATTCTGACAAGGTCCTTCTGTAGTTCCTCACAATCCACTGCTGTTTTAACAACTTTGAATAATTTTGTGTCATTTGACTTATTGTTCCCTTTTCCAGATCATTTATGATTATGTTCAATTGCACAGGTCCCAATATAGAACCCAGTGATACTCTACTTTTGATTTATTTTTTCATTTAGAAAACTGACCATTTAGTCCTAATCTCCTTCTCTCTTTCAACCCATTACCAATCCTCAATAGTACACTACCTCCAATCTCATGACCTTTTAATTTCCTAAAGAGTCTCTCATGAAGGATTTTGTCAAATGCCTTCTGAAAATCCAAATACAGAATATCAACTGACCCACCTTATCCACGTGTTTATTTGCACCTTAAAAAAATTCTAATAGATTTTTAAGACAAGACTTCCCTTGGCTGAAACCATGTTGACTCTTCCCCCATTATGTCTTGTCTATCTATATGGCCAGTAATTTTGTTTTTAAGAATAGTTTCTATCATTTTCCTCAGCAACGACATCAAATTCACCCATCTATTGTTTTTTGGATGACCCCTAGAGCCCATTTTAAAAATTGGTGTTAAATTGGCCACCCTCCAATCTTCAGATACGGTGATTGTTTTAAATGACAGGTTATCGATTACTAGTAACTGGTCTGCAATTTCATATTTGACTTCTTTCAGAACTCTGAGTGAATACCATTTGATCCCAGTGATTTACTACTCTCAAGTTTGTCAATGTGATCTATTACATCTTCCCTTATCACAAAGATTTGCTTTAGTTGTTCAGAATCATCATCACTAAAGAATGTTTTTGGTTTGGGGATCCTCCTTAGTGGTGAAGATCGAGGCAAATCATTCATTTAGAAGTGAATTTTGAAAGCCAGGCACACACCAAAATTGAGCGTCCACCCGATTTTAAAAGCCACGAACATACGTGCACCTCTCCTGATATACAAATATCTCACATGGAACAAAAAAAGGGGTGTGCTGTAGGCGGGACATGGCTATTCCAGGGCATGGCCAAGAGATGCGCGCTGCAGGTTCCTACACGCCTGGGCACGCGCCCAGATCCAGCGCCACGTAAGTTTACTTCTGCTATGGAGGAGGTGTAAGTTTAAAATAAACAAAAACAGGAATCTGTGAGAGGTTTGAGGAGTCTGTGGAAACTGGGGGGAGTGCAGGCTAAAGAACCAGGGGGGTTTTGAGGACTCAGCTCTAGACTGGGCAAACTGAGGGCAAACTGGTGAAACTGGTCATGGCGTGTACGCGCATCTGTTATAAAATTCCCCCACTTGCGCGGCTGTGCATGCCCACTTGCAAAATTGGGGGCACACATACACACGCCTAGGCTATTTTATAACGACATGCTTATGTGCGCTTATATAGTAAAAGTGCTGGGTCTCTGGGCATGCACTATCGCACACATGTACACGTGTTTGAAAGTTACATTCCCTGTTTTTCTGCCATTTCATTGTCTTACCTGAACATCCCTTTTGCTTGTTGGCACTGGAGAAAATGTGTGCGTCCCTAGCGCCTGTTAGGTTTTGTAGGTTTCGTGGACCCTTGGCCCGAGATGGGAGTTGACACTCCCTGAGGGGTTGAGCCCCACAGGGCCCCACCGTCGGGAGGCAAGGTGGAATGGAAATACAGGCAACTAGACCACGGCTGTGGCCCAGGAGAGAGGAGGCGTAGACGAGTAGTCTGCGTCACTGCCACGTGATCGCAGGCACCTGCACTGAGGCAATACTGCGGGGTGCCCTGAGGAGCGGGGTCTGAGGGAGACAGTTCCAAGGTATTGCAGTGCTGGGCAGGTCAGGAGATAGGATATACCAGAGGAAGGATCTCCAATGCGGAAACACAAAGAACAGGCCCGAGGAGCGGGGAAGCGTAGAGACAGGATCTCTGGTGTGGTAACGCTGAGGCTACCCCGAGGAGCGGGGAAGAGTAGAGACAGGATCTCCGATGTAGTAATGCTGAGACTACCCCAAGGAGCGGGGAAGCGTGGAGACTAGATCTCTGGTGAAGTAGTGCTGGGGCTACCCCGAGAAGCGGGGCAACGCAGAGACTGAGTCCCGGGAAGGGAAGCACAGAGCAGCCCGCGAGGAGTGGGTACCCAGAGCTAGAGTCCACAGTCGGAAAGTAGAGATCCAAGGCAGGAACCACAGGTCCAGAGAACAAGTACAAGCACCAGAGAAGCTCAGGGAACTCGTTGCCAAGTCGGTTAGCGTAGGCCAAAGGAGGTGCTTAAATATCTCAGGCTTGTGATGTCATCAGCCAGGGACGACCCTGGAGTTCCTGCCATTGGGCCTTTAAAGGGAGGAAAGATGGTGCGTGCTCGCGCCTAGGGAGTCCCGGAATCGGAGCGTAGGTCGGTGGTGTCCCAGCCACCACATGGAGCACAGAGAGCCAGGAGAAATGCAGCGGCTGGCTACAGCCACGAGTTCACCAGGAGTGGAGAGCCAGGCATGACATGACGTGAGTTGGGATGGCTGCGGACGCCGCGGCCAACGGTCATAACAGCGCCTCCTCAGCATCGGGCGCACAGGAGGGGTGGTTGTCAAGTGGGTTTGAAAAATGGCCGCTCAATCTAGGAGCGTTCGTTTTCTCCTGCTACCAATATGGACACACACAAGATACACGGCCTGAACCGTGCATCTTGTGTGCGTATATTTGAGCATCCAGAATTTTTTTTTTTCATAAACTTTTTTTCCAACTAAATCTGCTTTATTTGGTTCCTCCTGCTTAGTATCACTACGATACTATTAGGAGGAATCACAGAAAGCAGGATCTTTCTTTTTTTTCAATGTGCCCTTGAGTGTGGCATACCTTTACGCCAGCCTGGGGCTGGCGTAAAATTTGCCGTGTTGCAACGAGCACATTGGCCGCATGGGAAATCTTTTGCATCACGGGGATTAGCTAATAGTATCATCCACACAGAATTTATATGTGATGAGCGCTATTAACTACACGGTGATTTGGACGCACTAATCCCCACATTGCATTCAGGGTTATGGACGCGTGTCCAAAACGCCCATCCAATCGCGCATTAAGCCATGAGTTCGCTGCTGTGCATGGTATTGCATCGACTCCTTTATCTTGATAAAATGTTATCCTGATAAAATTTAGCCAGGGAGCAAGGGAAATGTTCAAGTCTCAATTTTTGTCTAGGTAATTCGAAAAGTTAATTGGACAGAGCTTTTGAATATGGACCTAGCTTCTATCTATATAACTCTCAGGGGTGCACTTTCATTTGGCTGACTTTTGGAGTTCACCTTATTGGAGTGTTCCTTTAAGCCCTCTTAAAGTGGAGGGTCCAAGGCTGGCAGATTCATATTACCTATGGGGGCCGAGTGCAACTTTAGCAGCAAATCCTTTCTTCAACACCAGATGGTGCTATCTGACTGGCAGATAATTGCTTACCTCCTCCTTACCTCCCCTGAACAAAGAAAAGGCACTGTAAAATCCTGTGATCCTTGGTCAGATGCTGAAAGTCACTGTAATGTAAGCAGGTACATCGTTCAATGTAAAAAATGGAGTGGAGGAATAGCCCAGTGGTTAGAACAGCAGGCTTTAAACCAAGGAAGACCGAGTTAAGATACTGCTGCCACTTCCCCCTCCATTCACGCAGGTGCAAACTTGGGGGTTGATTTACTAAACCTTTTCTCCCATTCTGTATCTACGAGGCCCTTATAGACTGTGAGCCCTCTAGGGACAGGGAAATGCCTACAGAACCTGGATGCAGTCCGCTTTGACGTGCCTGAATGGCAGGGCATGCATCAAATAAATAAATGAAGAGGTAGGGAATTAATGGCGGGGAAATGAGCAAGGTGGCTAAAAGAAGACGGCGTTCATCAGAGATTGAATCCTTGGCTTAGAGACAGAACATTGCAACCTCGTCCAGTGTTTAATACCGTAGCGGGAAGAAATGAAAAGCGCTGAAGGGCACGTAGGAGCCCCCACGCTTGGAGGTACGATGGAGGTTTATAACAGTTATCTACGCTATCAGATAGTACTAGGAATAGGTGACCGTCCATGAAACTGCTAGCAGATTTAAAACACATTTGATAAAGATTTTCTTCAGTTGACGCACAATTAAACCATTCCAGAGAAAACAGTCAAGGCAAGCAGTATGACTGAGGCTTAAAAAGGTCTGGGCAAGTTCCTGCAGGACAGATCCATAAATAACTGATAGCAGGTCAGAGCTGGGTGTCTCCGCTTCGTAGGTTTGGGAGTGAGACTGAGGACAGGGGCTTTCCTGTTAGGATCTGCCGGGTAATTTCGAGTGACCCAGCCTGGCCACCATTGGAGACAGGATGCTGGGCTCAGTGGGCCTTTGGTCTGACTCAGCATGGCATTTCTTATGTTCTTATACGGCTGTGGTATGGGGGGGGAGCGCTGCAAGGAGTGTGGGAACCTCACCTTTCGCTGTAGTACTTTGGGAGTGTGGAATCTTTGCAATGTTAAGTTATATGTAGCATGCTGAACCTGTTCTACAGGTTGCAATCACAGATTGACAGTTGTGCTGCTGTCTGGCCAATCAAACTGCAGTTAAAACAAAAATACTGAACTTCCTTTCTGGTTTATATTTCATTTCTAAGGTAGGCAAAAAAAAAAAAAGTGAGGTTTAGAACATTCCACCTTTTCAGTCCGACCATTATGAATGTATGTAGGGAGTATCTGTGCTACATGTCATCAAAAATACGTGCCAGAAGCAGTGCAATGCATCAAAGAATCAATGGTTAAATTGAGAGCGGACAGCAGAAGACTGACCTCTGGGGAAGAGATCCTGCAAGAGACTAAATGCACAATTGAATTTTTATGAGTAGAAATACTTTGGGCCGGATTTTAAGAGGTACACGCGGGCGTACATTTGTGCACGCAACCCAGCGAGCACAAATGTATGCCCGATTTTATAACATGCGCGCACAGCTGCGTGCATGTTATAAAATCTGGGGTCGGCACACACAAGGGGGTGCAGACTTGTGCACCTTGCGCGCGCCGGGCCCCAGGGGAGCCCCAATGGCTTTCCCCGTTCCCTCTAAAATCGAAGCGGCCTCAGAGGGCACGGGGAACGGAGGGAACGCCATCGGGGCTCCCCTGGGTCTTGGCGCGCGCAAGGTGCACAAGTCTGCACCCCCTTGCATGCGCCGACCCCGGATTTTATAACATGCGCGTGGCTGCGCACGCATGTTATAAAATCGGGCGTATATTTTTGTGCGCTGGGTTGCGTGCACAAATGTACGCCCGCTCATACCTCTTAAAATCCAGCCCAAAGGATTTCTAGTCATAAAAATTCAATTGTGCAATCGGAGCGTCCTTGGAGGAAACTTTCCTTCCACCCCCCTCACCTTTGTTTTACAAGTTGCGCCTGCCTCCGGGCAAGCATAGGTTGCATGCGCCGGTGCACAATCCCCCGGCCTAACAGCCCTACGAAGGCCTCTGGCCACGCCCCCACCCCGCCCCTTTTTTTCAAGCCCCGGGACATACGCGCATCCCTGGGCTTGCACACGTCGCCAGGCCTTTTAAAATCTGACCCTTTGTGTGTTGGGGAAGAGTATAGCAATAGGAGTATACTACTGTCCACCTGGTCAAAATGATGAGATGGACAGTGAAATGCTAAGAGAAATTAGGGAAGCTAACCAAACTGGTAGTGCAGTAATAATGGGAGATTTCAATTACCAACTATAATAATAAAGGGAACCCAGCAATTCTTTTGATAT
The DNA here is from genome assembly GCF_901001135.1 of Rhinatrema bivittatum. Classification (NCBI taxonomy): domain Eukaryota; kingdom Metazoa; phylum Chordata; class Amphibia; order Gymnophiona; family Rhinatrematidae; genus Rhinatrema; species Rhinatrema bivittatum. The sequence continues at coordinate 293,260,682 of NC_042617.1, read as the reverse complement.
GAACCCACCTGAATGAAAGTGTCAGCAAGCCTGACGATGTGTATCTCAACAGACACCAACCGGTCTTTTAATCATTCACTTTCATTTTTCATTTTTATTCTAGTGCAAAAAAATTTTTCTTTTCATTTTTAGTTTTCATAAAATGGGGACAGTGACATTTGATTTTACCCAGGTAGAGAGTCCATCAAGCTAGGTTGAGAGAACATTGCCCAAATCTCATCTTGGAGTGAGTTTCCTCACTCCGAAGGTCATCAAATCTTCACAAGAGAGCACTGTTCTGTTTGTACGTCTCACTTTGAATGTCAAGGTGGCCCCTAACCCCCTACACTAATACCTAAACCTCACCTTGAGTTACTAGATAGGCCTACCATAGGGATACAAATATCTATCTAGGGAAACAATATCATGGCCAGTCAGTCTCTCTCTCTCTCTCAAACCACACCCCTTTTGCTATCACATGCGATACTTACCGCATTTTGATAAATCTAGGTCAATGTTAGAAATTATTAGGAAGGGAATAGCAAATAAAATGGTGGATATCATAATGTCTCTGTATCACTCCACAGTGAGACCGCACCTTGAATACTGTGGGCAGTTCTTGTCGCCACATCTCATAAAAGATATAGTGGTACTGGAGAAAGTACAGAGAAGGGACACTAAAATGATAAAGAGGATGGAACAGCTCCCTTATGAGGAAAGGCTGTTCACCTTGGAGAAGAGGCAGCTGAGGGGGGATATGATAAAGGTCTACAAAATCATGAAAGGACTTGAACGGGTAAATGTGAATCGGTTATTTACTCTTATGGATAATACAAAGACTAGGGGGCACTCCATGAAGTTAGCAAGTAGCTCATTTAAAACATATTGGAGATTATTCTTTTTCACTCAACTCATAATTAAGCTCTGGAATTCATTGCCAGAGAATGTGGTTACGGCAGTTAGTATAGCTGGGTTTAAAAAAGGTTTGGAAGTTCATAAACTGCGATTAATCAATAAGGATTACTAGCTTGGGATCTATTCATTTAATGTTTGGGTACTTGCCAGGTACTTGTGACTTAGCTGGCCACTGTTGGCCACAGAATGCTGGGCTTGATGGACCCTTGGTCTGACCCAGTATGGCATGTTCTTATGTTCTTATGTTCTAAAAGCAGATGGTGTGATGACAATAAAAGGAACAGACCTTTTATTTCAAAAAAGTGATTTAAAAAATGCAAATATATATAATCTGAAAGAAAAAAAAAGAAAGGTGCATTAAGAATAAGATCAATAGAGAAAGCAGTGGAGCCAAGGAACAGAAAGATTGTTTTACGAAAAAGTATAATGAGTTAAGAGAAATTAACACAGCATGTTGAGATATATTACAAAATTTACGGAGTAATGTTTTGCTTTTCAGAAGCTCCCCTCTGCCTGAGGAACCCGAGCAGAGACATTTTAAATCAATCACAGCTTCTTTCTGCTCTGCAACTTTCCATTTTCATCCCAATTTTTGTTCCTAGGAATATCCAGCAGGTGGCAGTATTGTCCAAGAGACTACAATAGCTTTTGCAGCACCGTAGTACCATCTAGGCCAGGGATGGCGAACTCCAGTCCTCGAGGGCCGCAAACAGGCCAGGTTTTCAGGATATCCACAATGAATATGCATGAGAAAGATCAACTAGATGCAAATCTTTCTCATGCGTGCTCATTGTGGATATCCTGAAAACCTGGCCTGTATGCGGCCCTCAAGGACTGGAGTTCGCCATCCCTGATCTAGGTAGGCACAGGACACTGAAGAAATGTTTATATCATCTGTTTAAAGCCCCCGGACGGGGCACATAAAATGATGAGAGGTTCTGGCCCCTGTGCAGGCCGAGTGCCAGTCTCACGGTTTTAGGGTTCAGCAATGTCGATCAAGCAGATGGTGGAGGGGACCTGGGCAGGAGAGGCAGAAAGAGTCTAAATCCTTCTCTTGCGCTGGAACAGGGAGGCCATCCATCTGGGATTCCGCTCTGTGAACCCTGTTCTCCCCCCTCTCAACAGTGATTTCTGGCAGTCAAGGTGGCCCCCAATCAAGATCTGCACTAAGTTATATCTCAAAACATTAAACTTTAATTTCTAGGGATACCAGCCAGTAACTATGTACAGGATGATACAGGGTAATACTGAATTTCTCTGAATTCACAGGCTTTTCACAGCTATGATACAACTTTCCAAACAAATAAACTGTGCTGAACAATTTACACCCTAACTTCAAATAATCTTTCCAAGCTCTTATTCTGCCCTTCATTTATTCCCTCATTCTACTCCATCAGAAAATATGTTGTCCATATTTTCTTTTCTCTTTACAAAATCCCAGGAGGACAATATCTCACCCCACCATTAGTAAAATCCATTAATCTCCTCTCCACACATAAACATTAAGGCTCCTCTAACTGAGATAATCACACCATAGGCCACAAGGTACCATCACTCTATCCCTAACAGTGTGAAGGACATCCCCAGCATCCTGCCCACTCCGTTTTCTTCAAAAGCATCCCCTTCCTTTGGTTTCACCCTGTCTGCGCAGCCAAATACTTCTCCCTTTCAAACCCAGGCTGGGTCCTCAAGGGGGGAATCTCCTGCAGGGCCCACTCTGAAATGAGGGATCCCCGGGCCCACCATCCAGGATTCATAGCTCCCTTCAGATTCCTAAGCCATCCTGGAGTCTTCTAGAATCTCCTCCCGCCAAAAATTGAAGCTTGATTATATACTCTCTTGAACACTTCCCCCAGAGGATATTCTTCTCAGACCTCAGGAACTAACATACTGCACAACCCATTATTAACTTCTTCTGGAACATTCCCACTGAACAACTTATAAAGGGTTTACAACCATTCCTTATGCCATCTAGTGGCGGTTCCCTGCTTCTGCACTTCTAACATTTTTTTTCCAACGTTTTCATAAAGACACCTTGGGGGCACCCCCACTCAAAATCTCTTCCAGAACATACTCCAAAATGTGGACCTAATTTAGGAACTCTTTACATGTGTTTGATTATGTATGTATCTATAATCTATTTATCTAAATCAATGTATCTACATCTAAATATCTACACATGCCACTTCTATAGCAAAGCACTGGAAATAGAATGGATAGAATTCATGCAGTGTCCAATGGGATTGAGTGGTATCATACAGCCCCAATTAAATCCATTCCACTGATGAACTTTTTAGGTAGGACAAAATAGAAGAGCATTAGAGATGGGTGGTTAATTAGTCAGTTGAAATGTTTAATACAATCTGGACAAATAAACACACGTTTTAGGAAATGCCTCCAGTGGGGACAGACAAGAATGTTGAGGCCATCAGTGTACACAGTGCTGCGTGGTCACAGAACATCATCAATGTGCACAGAGCTCTACAATCTCAGACCACCACTAGCATATACATTGCTAAACAGTCACAAAGCACCTTTAAGATGTATGGCTGTACAGTCAAAGAACATCAACAGTGTGCATGGTGCTAAAGAGTCACAGACGCCTTCAGTGTGTACGGTCCTGCATTGTCACAAAATAGCATAAGTCTGCACAGATTTATACAGCACACAGAGCCCTATCAGGGTGCACAATGCGGTACAGTCCCAGATAGTTATTAGAAATATCAGTATACAGATCTTCGAACAGCACAGGGCACTTGAACTTTAAAGGATGCAAAGCTTTGAACAAAGGACCTAAGGAGGCAGCAGGAGTAAAGGTGGATGACTGGTGGGGGATTGGTGGGGGATTGGTGGTCTCAGCTCGGACAGCTTTGTGCTTGAACTGTGGAGTTGTACTTGTCACCCGAACAAAATGATGCTCCATTCCCAGGAGCTGCACGCGCTGGCTGAGGAGCTGGACTCCGGATGCAGAGCTGAGCCTGAGGCCATCTCGCCCATTAACTGTGTAGCTCAGCTCTGTTTTAATTGATCCTATATTTGAGGCCATCTGTCCTCCAATCAATTCTATAAAACCCCAGGATCCAGTGTCACCCTGTTTTCAGTCTCTCCTAGAATGGCAGTCACACGGAGGCATAAGAGCAGCTCATGGAGCTGGGGGTGGGGATAGAGAGAACTCGGCCCTCAGCATCTGATGGCCCTACAGAATTAGAAACCCAATTCTCAACTCTGTTTTAGTGCTGGGGGATGACCTTGAGAGGGGGTATGCACAGATGGAGGAACAGGCAACTCTGACTTTCCAATCCAAAATACAAGAGGACAGATAAGAGCCTATAGCTGAGGGAGCTGCTTTGCAAGGCTTGGACACTTATAGAGGCAGAAAATAGATTTGTCCATCTTCACAAGTTCTCACCATATACTTGTTTTTGGATTTCATTTTATAAAGCTAGAAGCAGGGAATTATAGGAAAAAAATAAATTGCTGTTTTTCATAGTTTTTTTTGCAAAACTTTTCCCATTAAAATTCTATGATTTAAAAAAATGTCCTGGAGTTTGAAGTTATTTGCTGCTTTATGATCAGATACTTTTTGCAGCGGTGAGGTGCTGAGTGTTTGCACTTTTGCGCAAAATATTTTAAATGTTGCTTAGGCTCTCAAAGCTCTGATCCTTGAGACCTGCAAAGAAGGCTGGCTGTCAGAATCACCAAAACATGTTAAAAATCACCTTGGAGGAGAGCCGCTGCATGCCCACATCTCTCAAAAATATCCACTGAAAACCAGGGGATCTGTGTGGGCCACAGCTAGAGACGGGATTGGTTGGACCATGGCCCCACCCACTTTGGTCTCAGCCCACCCAATAAGGTATTAGCCTGCAAAACCAAGGCTGGATTTGCTATTTCTGCCATTTCTCAAGTGCCACTAGACATACACAGCACTGTACAGATACAGATAAGAGTCAGTCCCTGCTCCATGGAGCCTGCAGCCTAGTCAAGACAAACATACGTGACAAACAAGAGTCTACAGGAAATGTGTTTATTGTAGAGGCTGGATCTGAATCTGGCCAGAGAGGGAGCATGACGCACTGACTCACAAAGTTTATTCCACGCGCACGGCGCAGCAAACTGGAAAGCACAGATTCGGAAGCTGGGAGTGGAGGCGAAGAACACAGACCAAGAAAGACTTGCCCGACAGCCATTAGGCAGTGAAAGCGCAGGCCGCTGCTCCTCCTCTTTCGCCAGCCTGCCTGTGTCCTTCCCGGCAGGACTGGAGGGTACTTCCCGCCTCTCGGGGACCAGCAGCAGAAGTTCGGCCTAAAGGGAGCCGTCCACCTCCTCCCGGTCCACAAGGGCTCTCAGCATTGCTGCGCGCGGCAGAGGCTGAGCCGCCGCAGCTGCGGAGAGAGCTTCCAGAGACTGCGGCGAATGTGCCCTCCTCTGAGGAGCTCCGTTTGCCTCTGGCCCGCTGGCGTACAGCGCTGGCTGAGAGTGTGATGGACCAGCGGCCTCGCTGCCAACATCGCTATAAGGAGATCTGCCGGCCCGCTCTGCCCCCCCACAGAAGCTGCTAAAAGCCAGCCTGCGACTGAGAGAGGAATAGAGGGAAGATGCTGAAGCCCAAGCCTGATGCTGGGAGGAGGAGAGGTGGGTTGGTCCCAGCCCAGGTGGCCCTGAAGAACCCGCCCACCGGCTTGGAAGAGAGCTGCTGCCCTGCTGGAGTGGAAACATTAACCGGGCACTATGAAAAGTGCAAAGTGGGATAACAGAGGTCAGGGGTTGGGGGAACAGACGAAATGAGAGCGAGAGAGTCGTGTAGGGAGGAGGAGGGGGAGAGAGGTGTGGTGAGGATGGGACGCTGGTGAGGAAAGAGAGAGGAGAGAATGCTAGGATCAGGCTGGAGAGAGGGAAAGGGGGCAGAAAGATAGAGAAACAGAAAGTTCATCTTGTCCTCCATCACATCCCTCCCCACTAAATCGCCCAATTAAGCTAATATATGGATGTGCCTACCTGTGCCAGCTTCAAGCCCTGACAAAAAAAAAAAAATCAGTCCTATCTTTGCCACTGCCTCAAGGACCCAGAATTTCAGAACTCGGGGAGCTTCAGATGCTGGTTCAGGTCTCCAGAAGTACTAAATCTGCACCTCAAGGCATAATGTGAAAACTGCAGCTCAGGCCCTCTGAAATTCTAAACTTCCAGCAGTCCCTCGGTGTGTTTTTCAGAATAGCAGCAATGGATGTGCCCCGGCACAGGACAGAGAGAGCGGGGCCAGGAGCTGTCAGGGCTTGCTGTGCCGGTAATGAGCTAACCCCCAGGACAGGCTGGATTCAGGGATAAGACAGGAAGGAGCCGGCCACCTTCCCCTCGGGTTGAGCCCTTGGCTTCTGGTGGCCAGCAGGATTCAGATGGTCCAAGGGCAGGGACTTAAGGACACCCCATAAGAGCAGGGCTACACAGAAACACACACAGAACAAGGTGCCCACAAGAGACAGACAGACAGATAAACATTACAAACAAGTCAGGACAGGGAGACACAGGGCAAACAAACAAAAAGAAAACCAGAAGGCCACAAACAAACAGAAACAAACAAGACAGGAACTAACAACAGGAATAGACAGGGCAAGAAGGCCTCCTAACAGAGAAGGCCAAAATCGAAGACAGGAACATTGGGGGTCCAGAACAAGGAGCAAGGAGATTGCAGGATGAGGCAAGGGTGGTGAACATGAGGCAAGTTTTTAAGGGTGTGGCCAGCCTGCTTCAGGGAGCCTGCAAGACATAAGCCTGTGCAGCTCAGACTATGGCCCACTTTTGGCCCCTGCTGGAAGGAGGGGCTGCAGAGCAGCCAGGATCCTTACAGAAGCAGTGCAAGCCAAGGCCTTCAGAAGGGGGCAGGTGAAACAGGCACCCCCCCCCTTCATCAGAGAACAGTGCCTCAGCATCGCATGCAGCTCCTGTAGCCACAGAGCTCTCTTCTGTACCTATCCGGCTAACTTTTAAAATGGCTGGGCATATTCAGCGGCCCAGCCACGCCGCTGAATATCCTAGTCGAGTTAGCCGGATGGGTCTATCTGGCTAACTTATCTAGCCGCTTAGCGGTTGAATATGGACCTCAGATTATATAACAATGTCTCATTACACCTCCTGATACCGGCAAATGCCAGTTGGAAACGAAAGGTCTTCAGCATTTTCTTAAATGACTTTATGCATGATTCCAATCACAAACCTCGGTAAACATTTCCAGAAGTCGGAGCAGCTACTGAAAAAGACCTCTCACGAGTCTTGGAGTGGCAAGCGCGGCGTGCTGATAGTACATCCAGAAGTCCACTTTGAGAAGATCCCAGGGTTCTTGATGGATTATGGATCTGCAACATGGAATTCATCCATGGTAGAGCCTCAGAGCTGGTCATTTTATGAACTAAACAGGCCACTTTGTATGGCACTCTCGCAGCAACTAGAAGCCAATGCAACTCCTTTAATGTGGTGAGATATGGGCCCTTTTATTGACCCCGGTTATTAACCAAGCAGTGGAATTCTGGAGCATCTGAAGGTCGCGTCAAGCACAGGCTGGTAAACCAATATACAAAGTGTTGCAATAGCCCAAGCTATCATAGCCTGGATAACTGAACAAAAATCTTCTTTAGGACCTTTCATAGGTCTTAACAAGCATTATTTATAATAAAAAAAATGCTGCACACTGACATTCCCAAGGTTAACATATTTGATTCACTCCATCACAAATAAAATACTTGTTTTTCTACCTTTGAAGTCTGCACAGTTTGGGGCCTAATTAACACTTCCAACCCACAATAACGATGGTGGCTCAGTGGTCCCAACATAAGACCTCCCCCAGGCCCACTTTTCTTTGATGGCTAGAACTTATCTTGTAATGTTTGGAGATTGGGGCTGTGGTGAATGCCTTGGAGGTTACTACCCGGATCTGGAAGTCAAAGGCCGAAGACCTGTGAGCCTTACTTCTACCACACCAGTGACAGCGTCACCTCAGCCACTGGAATTTTGGTTGTGGAGAGGTTGTTTTGATCCACCCTTCACATGTGGGAACTAGGCAGGCGCGTGTAGCTAGTTTCCTGTTCTCCAGACTTTTCCTGCTGAGAAGTCTCATCTATCTGAGTGTTTGAGAGACCGAGTGAGATCTTTGGAGATCCCCACAGGAGATCCACCCCCAAGGCTCCATTCCTCTCTCAGTCACAGGCTGCTCCAAGGTAGGGTTTTTCCCTGGTAAAGGAGATCCCATCTACCATAGGATTTCCCTATAGCTTCTGGGGCAGTTTATACGCTTAGAGTAAAGGTGGTAAGCTAAACCCCAGGAGTATAAGAGAAAGGACACATATCCAGAGAAGAGAGACATTTGTAAACATCACGGCCGTACCTTCACCCTTTGGACAAATTGATATTTGATTTGGCTTTAAAGAATCAGTAAACTTTTTATTTTAAGACCCATTACTTTGTCCTGCCTGTTTGTCCCAAGAAGAAAATGAAAGTTATTAAGGAAGAAGGAGCCAGAAACACACCACCACCTGGGCAATAAGCTTAAGCTTTCCCCCAACCTTGGGACAAAGAGAGAGGGGAGAAGCGCTAGCCGGAGCAGCCCCAGAAACAGAAAATTAGTTTGTGTGCCCTCGGGGAAACTGAACTCCCCAACGAAGGGTTACAGGAATGATCCAAAAAGGAAGATATATTGCCTCTCTATCCAGCCTTCGTGCTACCGCACCTTGAGTTACCGCGTGCAGTTCTGGTCACCCCATCTCAAGAAAGACAGCAGAACTAGAAAAGGGGCAGAGCAGGGGGATAAAACATCTCTCCTGTGAAGGGAGGCTAGGGCTCTTCAGCTTGGAAACGAGACGGACTGAAATTTATAAAACCATGCGTGGGGAAGAACGGGTAAACAAAGGACGGTTATTTATCCTTTCAAATTATACTTAAACAAGGGGACGCTCCATGAAACTAACAATCAGCAGATTCAAAACAAATCGTGGAAAGTACTTTTTCACTCAGCGCACTATCAAGCTGTGGAATCTGTTGCCAGAGGACGTGATCAAGGCGACTAGCATAGCTGGGGTTTAAGAGAGGTTTGGGCAAGTTCCTGGAGGAAAACTCCATAAGATATTATTATCCAGGTAGACTAAAGAAAGCTAGTGCTATCCCTGAGAGTGAGTAACAGGAATTAGATCTACTTTATTGGATCTGCCAGGTACTTGCGACCTGATTTGGCCACTATCTGAGACAGGATGCTGGGCTCTGATGAACCTTGGTCTGACCCAGCACGGCATTCCTTATGTCCTTATCATTTCCAGTCGCCCTGAGATCGTTGCAGTAGTGAGCAGCAGAGGAGGGAGTCGGAGGTAGCACGTGCACAGACTTTCTCTCTCACACTTACACACTGACATATTCACTCTCATACGCTTTCACACACATACATGCTGATTCCCACCTCATTCACCCACATTCACACTCATATACGCTCGCTTCTCTACCTCTTACACACACACACACACATGCCAACTCCCACCATGCATCTGACACTCACATGCCCACATGCACTCACTTCTCCTCCTCTCACACACATGCTCACTCGTTCTCTCTTCTTACCTCGAATCCATCAGTCAGAGCAGTCCTATCTCTTCCCAGAGCCCCGCTGCCTCTGTTTAATCTTACCTGTACAGGCCCAGTGTTGCTGCTCTTCCTCCTTCTGCTGGGAGGACCAATGCTGTCCGTTTCTACTCCTGGGTTTCCTCCAGCTGCCATGTGGGGGCCAATGCACTTCTTTCTCCTCCTGCTGTGGAGCCAACGCTCTGCTTCCCTTGGGCCCGCGATGCTGCAGTGACGTTTTCTTCTGGGCCCTGCTTCTGCGGAAGCTCCAGGAGTTTTTGGATGTGGCCCAGAGACCCGGCAGTTCGTTCGGGCCAAATCCAAAGCATTCCCAGATGTGATGAGTACCTGAGAGCCCTGCTGTGGTTCTCTAGTTCTTGTTATTAGAGAAGTTCTTTTATTTGCATTATGTCAAGACCTCACCTGAGGACACACCAGAGACATACCACCCCCCATGATCCCCCTCTCTCTGTCCCTCAGGCCCAGCATCGCCCCCCCCCCCCCCCCTTTGATTCTCCCACTTCTCTGCCCATCCCCCTCTCCGTCTCATCACACCCTTCATCCCGGCAGGCAGGCTGAATCCCCCCTCTCTCTTTCCCCAGCATCAGCCCTCTTCTTGCCCCACTTCTCTCACCCAGCAGCAGTTTCTCCTCCCCAAATCCTTTCTCCTATCGCAGCGCTCTGGCAGGGGATCTGCATACTTCCTTGGGGGAAGCACTCGAACTCTGGCTGTTTTCGCAGCTACTGCAGAGGCTCTTTGGGGGCGACAAGAGGGGACTCGAGTGGTAGCAGCTCCACTTCTGCAGCTTGCGTCGCCCACATTTTTTTCGGGCCGGGCAACTGCAGTATGTGCCTCAAGCTTTCTTCTGCTGGCCGGTTCACATTGGCTAGAAACGGACGTATTCTCCTGCAGGCCCACGGGGTTTGGCTTGGATGCCCATGGTCTCCTGCAGGTCCTCACAGAAGAAAGGATGTGGTGGATTGAGACAGTGCTGGGCACAGATTTATTTTGGGGACCATGAGGCAATTCGAAAAGGTGCCGATACTTAGTACTGGCATGTAGCTCCTGAAAGAAAGCCCTGGGTATAGCACAAGATACAGCGACGCAAGCTTCCTTCACTCATACACACCACCCCACCACAGAACAGGTACAGCACAGGCAGCAGCAATGCAAGCTTCCCTCACACACACACACACACACACACACACTGCCCCACCACAGGACAGGTACAGCACAGGCAGCAGCAATGCAAGCTTCCCTCACACACACACACACACACACACACACACACTGCCCCACCACAGGACAGGTACAGCACAGGCAGCAGCAATGCAAGCTTCCTACACACACACACACACACACACACACACACACACACTGCCCCACCACAGGACAGGTACAGCACAGGCAGCAGCAATGCAAGCTTCCCTCACACACACACACACACACACACACACACTGCCCCACCACAGGACAGGTACAGCACAGGCAGCAGCAATGCAAGCTTCCCTCACACACACACACACACACACACACACACACACACACACTGCCCCACCACAGGACAGGTACAGCACAGGCAGCAGCAATGCAAGCTTCCCACACACACACACACACACACACACACTGCCCCAGTACAGGACAGGTACAGCACAGGCAGCAGCAATGCAAGCTTCACACACACACACACACACACACACACACACACACACTGCCCCATCACAGAACAGGTACAGCACAGGCAGCAGCAGGGCAAGTGTGAGAGGGAAGCTGAGCTCAGGAGGTTACAAGGACACAGAGCAACTTCTCAGCGTAGCTCTTGTTTTTCTGTTTCATGCCCTTAGGTCTGTTTCAGGTACTAGGTTACTAAACTATAACATAAGTATGTTTGGACAGTTTTATACATTTTTGTACTTTGCTTTCACTGCTATGAAATCATGGTTGAAATGGACAAGAATGTGATGTGCCCACCAAAATATTTAGACACTGCTCAGAGGCATGCCAGAAATGTGCTGACTGAAATGAAAGCTTTTGGCTTATTGTTTGACATCTGTTCAGTTAGGAAATACAATCCCTAGCTGAACAGTTTTTCTCAATTACTGATCACCCTGGCATTTATTAGCCATGCCACTCAGTAACAAAATAATATATTTTGTAGAAATAAAATGATTATAATTTTTTTCTCTGTTATCCAAATTTGAATTTATATTGCATGTTACTAAGTCCTCTGTATAATATAAATTCATTTTATATCGGTTGTTAATATATCTAGAATAAAATCCCTAAATGGGCTTCATTAATCACCTGTCTGTTGGTGCCCTGATCCCTGAAGCAGGTCCTCTTGTTGGGACAATGGGGGTCCTGCTGAAAAAGGGGTACAGGGAATGCGTTCCTGCTCCCTTACTGGCTAATTTTAAAAGGAATGTGCGTGCGCCCATAGGCACACGAGCAGAGATACGGTTCATTTTATATCGTATGCGAGTGTCGTTTACAATATCCCTGCCATGCGTATGTGTGCAGCCTTTACGTGCATATTTTAATAACATGCTTGCACAGGTGACTGGGTAGGGGAATAGAGAGAGGGAGAGAGAGAGTGTGAGAGAGAGAGGGAGAGAGAGCGTGGGAGAGAGAGAGAGAGCATGGGGAGAGGAGAGAGTGTGAGAGGGAGAGAGAGAGCGAGGGGGAAAGAAAGTGTGGGAGAAAGAGGGAGAGAGAGAGAGCATGGAGGAGAGAGAGAGTGGGAGAAAGAGAAAAGTGGGAGAGAGAGAGCGTGGGGGAGAGAGAGACTGGGAGAGAGAAAGAGTGGGAGAGAAAGAGAGAGCACGGGAGAGAGAAAGAGAGAGAGAGCGTGGAGGAGAGAGAGAGTCGAAGAGAGAGAGTCAGAGAAAGAGCGTGGAGGGGGAGAGAGAGAGTGGGAGAAAGAGAGGGAGAGAGAGAGAGAGAGCATGGAGGAGAGAGAGAGAGAGTGGGAGAAAGAGAAAAGTGGGAGAGAGAGAGAGCGTGTGGGGGAAAGAGAGACTGAGAGAGAGAGCACAGGAGAGATAGAGAGAGCGTGGAGGAGAGAGTGAGTCGGAGAAAGAGAGAGAGAGTCAGAGAGAGAGAGCGTGGAGGGGGAGAGAGAGAGTGGGAGAGAGAGAGACAGAGAGAATCTGACATTCTATATATCTCCCACTGTAAGAGGGGCACTTTTAACTCAGGGTGAGTTTTGAGGCGGGACAGGGTTACAAGGGTCTACAGACCCTTGCTCCCTAGGCAGACCAATGTAACACTGTCCGTCCCCCCCCAAACCCACCCTGAGTTGAAAGTGCCCCTCTTACAATGGGAGATATATAGTGTCAGAATGTCTCTCTTACAGTTTCTCTCTTTGTCTCTCTGTGTCTCTCTCCCTCTTCCCCCTTCCCTCCCTCCTTGGTATTCTCAAAATCTCCAATCTGGCTTCTTAAAATTTGCATGTATATAGTTTTTGCGCGAGCAACGCTTTTCAAATCTACCTTTCAGTTTGCACATTTGTTGGGTCTGCTGATGTATATGTGGTAAGAGACAGGACTTTAGCTGACATGAAGTCACTGCCACATGGTAGTTTCTGTGAGTCCCCTCAGCTGTTCCCGAGCTTTGTCTTCTATGGGTCACCTGCATATGCTTCTCAGGTTTGTGCTAAATCAGAGTGGCTGTGCTTCTGACCCTGTGAATGGGTGTCTTGGCCAACTCTTCGTGAACTCAAGGGCACTAAATCTTGCTTCGTCACCTCCTTAGCCTGGTGAGGACATGCTGGTGGGAAATGATCTTTCACCTTGGCTAAGGGCCCATCCTGAAGGTCGAATTCCCGGTGGTCTCCTAGGTCAGACTGTCCTCGGTGGACAGCAATCTACATTACAAAACCAGCTTGTAATAATTCAGGCCCCTGCAGCACTGCGGAAATTCTCGTCTCTCGTAAAATTTAGGATTGATTTCAGTTCACAACTGACTTCTTAACCCCCCCCCCCCCACACACACACACACAGTCAGTATAGGATTGGGTCAGGGCAAGGTCATGGATGAAGTTCAGGTCTTGGGGGCTGGCACCCTTGCATGGGACAGTAGATTAAAACAGCTGCCCCCACCTTGCATCCAGTGCTGAGACTGCAGCTGAGCTCTCTGTCCTGCTCAGATCTGCATTCAAGATAATGTAATTGTAATATAGAGAGAGAGAGCTATCAGCAAGCATGTCCCTGTGTACAGCTGAAAATGACGCTTTTAAAGCTGTTGTATTTTTACGCCCCTGTCATCCACCCCCTCTTGTCTCCGATTCTTTCGTGGGGAGAACAATATCTCAGCATGATGTTAGGAGTCCCTCTAAGCCAGTACTGACCCAGTGTCTCTGCGTGGTGTTAGAGGGTATGTTTCCCTCTGAGTCAGTCCCAGACTTAAGAGGTGGAAACCCCCCAAACTCTGCCTGGCTAATGGGCCCGTCCTCTCCAGGACCGTTTGACAACAAATCCCACACCTTACTTGTGCATTGACTGGAACAAAAATTCTCAAGTTAGTTTAAAATCTGCTACCAGTTAATCATATGGAGTGTTCCTTAGTCCTAATTCTATTTGAAAAGGTAAACAACCGTTCCCTGTTTACCTGCTCCACCCAGTTCATGATTTTATAAATCTCTGTCACATCCCCTCTCAGCCAACTCGTCTACAAGCCGAAGAGCCCGAAGCAGTGTAGCTCCTGTCCCCTCAGCTCTTGGGCACTGGGGCCTATGGGGGCGGGTCAGACCATGGAGGCAGGGGCAGGCGTTGGAAGAAATTATTTTCAAGGCCCTTGTGATTTTTTTTCCCTCATTCTGGGGCTCTTCTGCACATCACTTAGTCACTCCAAAAATCCCTCTCCACTTCCAAAGTTTATCGTTCAAACTGGTGGCAGGAAACAAAATTCAAAGTCCAAATTTTCAGGTATGCCAATGAGTTGTGCACCAGAGTAACGCAAATCCAAAATAAGCATAAAAGAGACACTGTCTCCTTTCACACACTCCAATCTTCTTCCCCAAAAAGGTAAACTTCCCTGGGCCTGCCCAGTACCTTTTAAGTGATGCCGATCTTCTCAGTTCCTTTCTAGGTGAGCTTCCAGCTGGTATGCTTGATCAGCCAACACTCTCAGCCAACACTCTCAGGCAGACCGTTCTCCCTTAGGGCTCCCTGGTGCACTCATGCAGGACTCCGCAGAATCCCCTTCTCAGAATATGATCCTTTCTCAGAAACTCTTCTTCCAACACTCTGGACTCACAGGAATTCCCTCTCCTGGAATCCTGAAGTTCTCTTTCTCCTCCCCAGACCTTTCCTGTGGAGGGTCAAGGCCTCCAAGTATCCTCCACAAGGAGAGATAACTCACCCACCAGCCTTGGCCTAAAGCTGATTCTCAACTCCCAGACTACCCTTGCATCACCTGAGTGCAGAGGTTTATAAACTCACAACACCTCCCAATGAGGAGTGTTATACTACGCTAGCACACCTTGCTACACTCACCTCACACTTAGGGGCAGGGTTTGACTTGCACCAGTTGCAAACAGACCTGTTGGGGCCACTGCTGCCACACCATTAAAAGGCAACACTGCTAGTAAGAATTGGGCACCCTAGTCACAATTGTTTAGCCTTTCTTCATAATCCCTTTATCCCTTTATCATTTTTGTTGCCCTTCTTTGTACCTTTTCTAGTTCTGCTATATCTTTTTGAAGCTGGGACAAACTGAACATGATACTCAAGGTGTGGTTGCACCATGGATCAATAGACAGGTATTATATTCTCAGTTTTACTCCCTTAATTTCCAAATAATTGCTAACATTACTGCTTCTGGATACTTTTCTGAGGATTTCAATATCCCAGCATTGTGTTAGGGGTTGTGACAGTGTAGCTTGACATGAGTATGATCCCAAAGCCGAAGTGGTTGGGGCACTGGTGGCAAGGCAAGTCAGACGGATTCCAACTGCAACAGCAGCAGAGCATCTTCTGCCTCAATGGCAACCTTCCCCTGGGGTTGAGCCTAGTGGCTGACTTACGGGCCGATACAGAAACTTCGCGGGAGAGCTCCTGGGCGCACGATTCAGGAAGCTCAGGTATGCAAATTAGGGCCCGCTGCAAAAAGGAGGCGCTAGGGACATGCTAGTGTCCCTAGCGCCTCCTTTTTGACAGAAGAGGCGGCTGTTAGCGGGTTTGACAGTTGACGCTTAATTTTGCTGGTGTCAGTTGTCAAACCCGCTGACAGCCACGGGTTCGGAAAACAGATGCCAGCAAAATTGAGCGTCCATTTTCCAACCCTCGGGCCATGGGCAGATTTTTTTTTTTTTTAATTTGGGGCCTTCGACTTAATATCATGGTCCGGTACCAGCCGAAATTAAAATGTGTGGCTTTGCTGAACATTTTACTTTCTGTATCGTGCGGGACTAACTAATAGGCTCATCAACATGCATTTGCATGTTGCAGGCGCTATTAGTTTCGGGGGGGGGGGGGGGTTGGACGCGCGTTTTCCACACGCTATTACCCCTTACTGTATAAGGGGTAAAAATAGCGCGTCGAAAATGCGCGTCTAAATGGAGGCTAACGGTGCACTCGGCCTGAGCAAACTTTACTGCATCGGCCCGTTAGATAGTAGGCCATTCTCAGGAGGAGCTCAGAATGAAGTGCAAGTTAACTGGTAACAGGAAGTTCATATGAGATGAATCAGCAGATCCAGAGATGTGAAGAATATGCTGGAGTCAACTCAGTGAGACAAATTCTAGAAGCAGGAATCCAACAAGGGGACCAGAGACTGAGAACCAAACTTTGGCAACCTGCTGATTGGAAGCCTGGAACATATATGGGTCCAGACAGAAAACAAGATGGCCACCAGCAGGAAATGTGTGCAAGGAGATGGGAGGACAGATCAACTAGACCCCAAAGCCCACTGAAACCTCTGCTAGCAGGAGGTGAAAACTGCCTATCGGCACCTCACAGTACCCTTCTTTCAAGGATAGCCTCTGGATGTCCCTTAGGCTGTCATGTGAGAAACCGTCTTAGGAGATGACATGCATGATCGTTAGCATCAACCAAGGACCTCTGCTCAGGGCTATAACCCTTCCAATGAATTAGATATTGTGTTCTCTTATGGGATACCCTGGAATCCAGAATATCCTCCATCTTAAATTCAGGCTATTAATCAAGGGTCAGAGCTGGAGCTGTCAGGTGTCTCGCGAAAGAGTCTGGTGTAGCTGGTTTCAGTAAAGAAACATGAAATGAGGGAGTCAGGAAGCTAGAGACACATTTTCACAGAGCTAATGACTTAAGGATCTATAAATATAGGGTCTAGCTTGGCACAGGGAAGTTTCAAATGTAGGTTCTTCATAGACAACCAGACTTCAATGATGACAGTCTGCGAATTTTTTCAGCCAAGTTGCAACTCTCTCTCCAGATTGCTGCTGCAGGAATTTCAGTAGCCAAGGCAAAAAAAAGGAACAAGATGTTGACTGTAGCTCATAAATAATGGGCAACCTTCCTGTAAAATCATTGACTTGGTATTTGTGGACACACTCAGGATAGGGAAGTAAGTTCACCCAGTCATTCCGATGAGCAGAAATAAAGCATCACAGGAACTGTGATTGGCCATCTCTGTCAGGTTGTTAATCTGGGGATGATATCCAAGAGAGAACTGAAGTTTAGTACCCAAGTCACTAAAGAACTGAAGTTTAGTACCCAAGTCACTGACAATGAATTGAGCTCCTCAATTGGAAACAGTGAAGGTTGGGATCCCATGTGTAATGACCACTGGGGTTCATTACTAATAGTGAGCTTAGTTTAACTCCTTTAGCTAGGGACAAAGAGATGGAGATTGAAGAGAAACACCATTTGGTACAGTCCCTCCCTTTGAGGGAGCTGGGATGGCTGTCCCTCTGGTTAAGGTAATAAAAGCAGCTCTCTACTGAGAGACTGGAGGCAGTGCTTTTGAGTTGCAGAGTTAGGTGGAAGGGCAGGTGGGTTTTCCTGTGTTAGATTTTGGGCCTACTTGGAGGACTCAGGCAATCCCTGCCTGGAATCTCTGAGAAAAGGTTATAAAGCTGCCCTTCCAGTCCACTCACTGGCTGGCTGGGTTTGTTTTGGGAATTTTTGAGATTTTTCTTGGCAAGAAGCCTGTGAGAACCCTGGGTGTTTCCTGGAAAGAGGTCACGGGGGAATTATCTCTCTAGAGATATTATGATGGTGAAACCAAATGACGTTATATAAAACTCGAAAAATAAATAAATTAATAAAAATAGAGGGCCCTGGATAGAGAAGACCTGCCCTTCTGTAACCTCCTGGAGGATGGGCGATGACCCACAGCAGAGATCTTCTGGTGTCTGGATCCATTTTTAGGAGAAAGACTTTTTCGGTTAGAAGAAAAGGGAGGAAGAGTTTTACTGCTCTAAGAGAGAAACATTTGAGTGCTGTGTGTTCCAGGTGGATTCCTTCCATCATGGGATTCAAGCAGGTGAGAGAGATCAAGAGAGACATGGGAGAACTGTGAGAAAGACCATATTAAGATCTATTAGGTACACCCACTTTGAGTCTTCACCCCTGGTGAGAGAGGAATTTGAGACTCTTTGTGCAGAGACTGGGTATTTTTTATTTTTTGTGCCATCTTAGAGTTCTTCCTGCCCACCCAAGGGAACCTCATTTCTTCCATGTCCTAGAGAGTGAGTTTCTCCTGTCCTGATAGTAAGAGACCCCTGCACAGATAGAGAAAATACTGTAAATTGAGAAAGACCACTTTTGAACTGTGCCATTTACTCTTCTGATTCGCCTTCAGTGCGTTATTGCCACTGACATCAGCCACAGCAGAAAGTAAAAGAGCTATAACTCTCCCCAGGAAAGAGTTTCCAAGGCACCCCTATCACTCCAGGCCTAGGAGAATTCCTTCCCCCCCACCAACCAAGGATTCAGGCCCTGGGAAAAGAGACTTGTATAAGAGCTAGTGCAGTGAGATGCAGCCCTAAGACGTACAAATACGTGTATGACCCCTGTGGTATATAGTAGCCATCATGAGCAGTGGTTACATAAAATGGCGTCCTGGAACACAGGCTTGAAGGAGTGAAGTATGATTATTTGGACTTAGAAACTGTTGTTTTTCAACTTTTGCAACTTGCCGGACGTTTGGGAAAGACACCACAAAGTTATGAAAAGTGGCTCCTGTTCCCGCCCAAACCAAGCGAGGAGGGAGAGGGGGGTACATTAACAGCATATGACATCATCGTCCAATCCAGCATAGGGGCATATGCAATACGTCATCACATCGACGGCTCTTTAGCATAAGGCATGACCTTCAAGGAGCACTGTGCTTCAATCGAGTTGGCTGAGATAAGCGCATCTGTTTCAGCTAGTAAGTGTAACAGGAGTGAACATCATGGAGCTGTGGGCAGTGCCAGGTCTCCGGATAGAGACATTACCACATCTGTGGTGGTGGGGTCTACCAGTGCCTCAATTCATGGTGAGACCACCACCTTCTTCACCCTGTGAGCAGATTAAATTGACCCTCTGGCAATACCAGGCAATGGGTGCACTGGAATGCACCGATTGTTTCAGTCTGCAACTGGCACAGCCTTTCCAACTGCAGTGCTGTGGCTGTTTGGGCCTATTGTACACCAAGGTAAAACTAGCAAGCACGCTCACTGCTCCAGCCATCCTGGATCATCAGCTAGTCACAGAGAACAGCACTACATAGCCAGCAGAGGAAGAAGCCAAAGGGATGCTGGGAGACCATTTAATGCGCAGTTCAGTAAGGGGAGATGAAGAGACGAGAGGGGGCAACAGAGGGGAAAATTGGGGAGCAGTAGGATTGGCACAGAGAACTGGAGGAAGAGAAGGGCGGGTGAAATCTAGATGAGTGGATAGAGAGGCAGAGATAAAGAGAAAGAGAGAAAAAGGAGGAAAAAAAAAGGAAAGAGCAATATTAGACAGAGATGAAGGCAGATGAAATGGAACTCGAGCAGGAGACCCTGTAAAGGAGTTAGGAGACCAACAAGAGGAAAGTAGAAAAAATAAATAAAAGAGCCGAGGACCAAAATAACTAGAAAAAGAAAATGTCCATACAGCAAGGGAGGAAAAAAGCATTTCATATTCAGTCTAGTGAATGGAATATGTCAGTTTTGGGAATATGCAGGTCATCGTATCTTTATTTTGCACAATACAAGAGGAAATGTTTTTCTGTTTGTTTCTCTGGTGTTGCCTGGCATGCAGTGTCTGGCCTCTTGGGATTTCCAGTTCAGTTTTTGTCGGCATATTTCTGTATTTGTTGAGGATATGTGGTTGACATCATCCTGACTAAAAGGCACCCATTCCTTTTTTTCAGTCCTTATTGTGTAACTGGGGATGAGTAGGTTTTTAGTTGTGTGGGCTGGGCAGTTTAATTATCTGTAATTTTAAGTATGTTATTTAATGTTATACCTCTCTTCAAACTTCATGAGTAACACATTTTTAAATAAATAAAAATAAACAAGGTAGAGATTACTAATCAGTTGGATAGAGGTTAATGATCAGTTTTAGTAGAGATTAAGGATCACATCCATACAGAACGAAGGGTCACACGTTTGGGAGCCAGGCTACACTTATAGATTATAAATAATAATAATAGTGTCATGCTTTAAATAAAAAAAAAAGTCAGGCATGGCCCAGGTGGTAAGTGCTGTGCACTGCCATGCAGAAGGTCCCTGGTTTGATCTCCATGGATCGGCCGAGGCGGGGGATGTTGCAGAGGAAGTGTTTACAGCCCCCGGAGAAAAAGGAATCATGGTCAATGTCTACGGGTGACACCTAGGAGTTGGATTGGGGGCCCATGATTGCAGGGATCAGAAGGGAGCCCTGGTGTATAGCACCCCCAGCCCAGGATTGCCACTGGGAGAGGATATAAAATAAGGGGAAAAAGATCCCTGGTAGCATTGCAAGGTTGGGCAATGCTGGTCCTCGAGGGTCGCAAACCAGTCAGGTTTTCAGGATATCCCTAAAGAAGATGCATGAGAGAGATTTGCCTCAGTTTTATGCAAACCTGTTTCATGCATATTCATCAGGAATAGCCGGAAAACCCGACTGGCTTGCGGCCCTCGAGGACCAGAATTGCCCACCCCTGTAGTAGTGAATGAAGGCTTCATGGAGCCAGGATCTCTGTACTGGTTCCAACTGAGCTGGAAACCCAAAGGAGCAGGGGGAAACTGCAGGGTTAAAAATAAAAAAACAAAGCCCCCTCCATTTACCAGAGTTTTCCAGCTCGTGTTGTTGAGTGTTGTGCTCAGGGTAAGGCGCACTTTTTCACTTGGTCGTGAGTGCCTAATGGCCTGGCTACAGCTCTGATATGGAAAGCTCTGCATTTGTCATGTAAACCTTTGATGTTCAGACTTAACTTTGTACAGGACCTTCGGAAGTGTGTTTTGTGCTATTACAAAAACAATAACATATTTCAACGCACAAACAAATACATAAGACTGCACAGTACTTTGGAAGAAAAGATTCTAATCCCGAAAGCCAGCCATGTCAGATCCCTCCATACCTCATCCTCCTCAAGGGTGTGGCTGGGACGTGTGCGACTGTATCCAGTTTGATGCTACAGCTTTGATGGGACTGAAATGAATAATCAGTGCTAAGGGCCACCGTCGTGCTAGGGGAAAGGGTGTGCTAGAAAGACCGCAGGGACGCATCCTTAAACCTTGATTTCTTTACAAAATGCTGTTTAATAAAAAAAAATGACTTTTAACATGGTTGTCATGCCTGTTCTTGCAGCCTGTGCCAGCATAATGTTACTAGCGCACACAGGAAGAGAATAGGTTTGGATCCGTCACGGTCAAGCACCGCTGCCCAAGGAAGCAGGCATCGCTCAGGTGAAACATCCACTGGTCGTGGCTTTTATCTGTACTTCCTGTTTGGATGTAAGAACTGTCTTTCACGGCAAGGCTTGTGCTCAGTTCTCTGCATTTAACCCCCAGGCCCCTACATCTGCAACCTCCAATGAATGGAATAATTCAGGAACGCACACAATGGGAAACATAGGCAGCCTCAGCGCTCCCCCCTACCCCTCCCCTCCAGCTCCAAGCCATGAATCAATCCCCCCCCCCAACACACACCCTTTTCAGGGGGCAAGCAGATTTTAGGAGGGACAGGGCTTGTCGTGGAGGCTTAAGGGGCTGCACCTCACAGGCTACCAGGAGCAGGCACCCATGACAGGTGGATTTATGGAGGGTGAAGGAGAGCATGGTGGTCCTTGTTAACCAATCCACATCCGCCTTTTTAATGAGGTCCCCCCCCAACATTTGGCACTGCTGTTCCAGTGACATCGTCACCTTTTGTAGTGGACAATGCTGCCACTTATACATTTTAGCTTGGGCAAAGTAGAGGAAACAGAGAGAGACTCCGGACCTCAGCCCTGCACATGGACGCGCCCTCTGTCCATCCTGACTTATGTCTCCCTCTGCGCTTGCTTGATGCAAGCTCACCCCCCCAGCCAGGTTGTTGGGAGAGTACTGAAAGAAATCGGCGATACTCCACACGCTGCTACTAAATAGGTCTCTTCAGGCTATTCAGACCCACATCTGTCCAGTTCAGAAAGCAGCCAGTGGGCCTAAGCCAGGGGCCTTCAGCGGGTGTTTTGCTCTTTCATTTGTACCTGTGGCCGTGATGCACCCTTGAGAGAAAAGACTGAGAGGCCTTTGGTCAGGGTGGCTCTATCAGGCATATGGAGTTCCTTAGCAGAAAATGAAAGGCCAAAAGTGTAGGACAGAAATGTCAAAATGAAAATAGTAAGTTTAGCTGTCTTCTACACTGTGAGGAGTTTGTGTTTATTTCTCTTTTCTTGCATGGTGCTGGAAATACTGATGATGCTCAAAACGAATTTGACAGAAGTAGAATGAATTCGATGGTAAGACATTGTTGCAACGTTAATCTCTATCGGCGCCATTTTGATTACCGGCAGCTGACGGCCCGAGTGCTGGAGATCGCTCCCGGGCCCCCGCTGGACCACCAGGGACTTTTGGCAAGTCTTTGGGGGACCCTCCTGACCCCCACAAGACTTGCTAAAAGTCCCTGGTGGTCCAGCAAGGGCTATGCCACTCTCTCTGGCCATATTATCTACTTTCTTCCTTCAGCCTTGCTGCTGTATCAAAAGAAGGGACACGTGGGGTCTGGAAAACTAATGGCTAGCATCCTCTCTGGAGAATTCATACTGGTCAGCTATTTAGTAGGGGTGTGCATTTGTTTGCAACGTATTGGCAATCCGCAACGTATAGGGCCATATTCGTTGTATTCGTGGGGAAGCGAAACGTATCAAGATTCCCACGAATACAGCAAATCTTCACCGAATTATTCGGCCGTCTAAAGGAGCAAATTTAAACAAAACCCCCACCCTCCTGACCCCCCCAAGACTTACCAAAAATCCCTGGTGGTCCAGCGGGGGTCCGAGAGCCATCTACTGCACTCGGGCCGTCGGCTGCCGGTATTCAAAATGGCGCCGATAGCTCCTGTGACATAGTAAGGGCAAAGGCTATCGGCGCCATTTTGATTACCGGCAGCCGACGGCCCGAGTGCAGATCGCTCCCGGACCTCCGCTGGACCACCAGGGACTTTTGGCAAGTCTTGGGGAGGTCAGGAGGGTGGGGGGGTTGTAGTTAATTAAATTTTAGTCGAGAAATGAATAAGAATGGAACGCATGAAGGATCAGGAATCCCCCTTGCCGAATGCAACATATCTTCCCCCCACAAATAAGAATACCGAAGATGCGGTCCCTCTGCACATCCCTACTATTTAGTACATCGCTGTTCTTTAGGAACTGCTCTAGCATGGAACAGGAGATTCTCTCAGTTGTTGCAGTATTGACGGCTTCCTCTTCCTGTCCTGTGATCATAAGGGACCAGAAGTGGAGTGGATGGGTGGCTTGGTGGGTATATTTCTAATCTAATCCGGCTGAGCTCTTTTCTTGGATTGTGCACCTCTCTCTCTCTTTCTGCTGGGGTCTTTGGTTCCGCGTCTCCCCACTGCCGCGTCCTTTTCACTGCCGCCGGGGCTTCGAGGCCTGGGTGGAGGAACAAAGTGGGTGTGCGACTCAGCAGAAGGAGGGAGAGACGGGCAGGAGCAAGTCTTATTACAGCAGCGTGCAAACCATCTCTGAGTAGAGGGAGAGATTAGCGGGAACGGTACCATCATAGAGCCGCCGAGGAATCAAAGTCACCCAGGGAGGTGGCGGAATCTTCGTCACCGGAGGGTTTTAAGAGCAGGCCTCACACACACACACATCCCTGTCTGGGACAGTTTAGGGGCAGCGGAGTCTGGCTGAATGCAGAGGAAGGACTAGATCCGGTGTATGAAAATGTTTTGGCCCTGGCTCTGCAGTGGACGCCCCCCTCCCCCCCAAGAATAGAAGCCAAGTGTCCGGCAAGCCTCCCTCCTCTCATCGAATGTGTTCCAAGCGGTGGGGTTCCAACTTCCCCTCCTCCATTTTCCCCTTTCACCCCATCTCACTCATCCACCTCCCCAGCCTCTCAGCACTTTTATCTCCTTCCCTCCCATTCAGCCTTTCTCTCTCCTTTTTCCATTCCACCCTCTCACCTTACCCTCAGTCCTCCCGCAGGTCGCACCATTATTTGTTCTGTACCCATTTCCAGTAATATGCTTTATATACTATCATCTGTGCTTTGCTTTTTCATCAGAAGTGCTGCAAAAACTGACATCATATTGGCTTTATCGGCCATCAGGGATGCTTTCAATCAGTCCTGGTTTTCAAAAACTCATTAGGGTCTCTATTTATTTCTTTACATTTGTTCCTTGCCTTTGCAATATAGCTCAAGGCGAGGCATGTAAAGAATCAGAAGGATCCTAATACAAAACAATAAAATTAACACAAAAAATGCAGAATAGTAAAACAGCAGAAAATAACACAAGAAAAAAAATGACAATACATAAATCTAAATTCATTAAGGAAAACAGAAACAAAAGCATAACTAAAAGCATGATAAATAAATCGACCAAAACTAATCTGACTACCCCTAAAAAGCAGCCAATCAAATATCAAATAACCCTGTAAACAAACCCTGTAAACAAATCTACCCAAACATATTAAATACCACCCCTCAGGGCGGATCCAAGATGGCCGCTCAATAGGCAGGTTCGGCGTTTGAGCTCTGTGGGAGAAAGCTAATTTCTCTTGCTAAAGATTTTCCTGGATGGAGAGAAAGCATAAACCACGGGGAGAGCCTTACCCTGCAGCCACCGTGTCAACGCCTGTCCTTGGTCCCATGGACTCGCACGTCATCCGCAGAGATTCAAGTACGGGAGCGCAGCAGCCGCTGGAGAGTGGGGGAGGGAAAATGGAGCTCCCCTCTCTCCCTGGCTCAATATCTCCTTTAAGCCCCGCAGAAGGAACGCCGCCGGGAAATCCTGCAGAAAGGAGAAGTGCCTGTGAATCGGGGGAGACGCCGTCAGACCAGAGTGTCAGAGGGCAGAGCCCGGCAAGGACCGACGGAGCCTCGATTGAGGCAGAGAGCCCAGGAACATCACAAGGGCTGCCCCGGAGCGGGAGCGATTCACCCCTGGAGGACCCAACTGTACTAACTGGAGAGACACCAGCACTGAAAATTCCCTTGGTGGTAAGACCAAAAACTTTGTCATTAGAGACAATTTGGGAAACAATAATAGAGATGAGATCCTCTATATTGCACCAAATTTCACCGTTAAATGATAAGATTAAAGTTCTGGAAGACCAGGTTAAAGTATTAAGCAGCGCTGATACCGAGCTGGAGCAGCAAATAATGTCAAATAGAGACCAGATAAATGCAATTCAGCAGGTTCAGACAACAATAATAAAGGATAAGAAATATCTTGCCATGAAAATGGAAAATCTTGAAAATTTGACAAAGAATAGAAATTTAAGACATAAATTTCCCTAAAATCCCTCTTAATCCACCAAGAGACTCGTTCAAAAGATATATGAGGGAAATCTTACAAATTGAAGAACAAGCATTACCACCAATTGCCAAGATCTTCTATATCCCAAAGCCAAAGACAACTATGGAACAAACAGAAGGAACGAATCTTCGGGTACAAGATCAACCTTTGAACAGATCTGCGATTTTAGAATCTTCTGACCCAGATTTAGTAGATGGACCCAAAAAACAAATCGGTAGCCGATCCAGTGAGCTGTATAGCAGTGACGACAATAGGAATCGGATAAAAACAAGCCCTTTATTCAATAAAGGGCTTGTTTTTATCCGATTCCTATTGTCGTCACTGCTATCCAGATTTAGTAGAGCCAGCAACATTAATCGTCACTTTAGAATTAGAACCTGATAAAGACTGGCTACTAAGATTATGTCTTAGATATAGAAATGTTTCCTTTTTAGGATGCACTCTTAGAGTGATATAATTATCTCGTGAAACCCAAAAAAGAAGGCAGGCTTTTCTGTTAATGAGGCCACATGTTTTGTTAATCGGTGCGGGGTTTTACCTCAAATTTCCATGTAGATGTATGATAAAATATGGTAGTAATACCTATATTTTTTATGACCCACCTCAATTGACTCAATTTCTTGAAGGGAAAGCCCCAGTGAATCCGGTGGGTAACCAGTGAAGGTGAACCTAGTTCCTTGCAATTAGTTAAGATCTCTGTATTCTACTGAGTCTTTGTTGCAATAAGGGGATAACCTATTTCTTTAAGTAGAGTATATCCGTTCCCCCACCTTTTGTGGACTTGAAATACAATAATGAGGAAATTCTGGTTATTGTTTTCTATGTGGGTCGTATAATTACTATGTATCTCTGTAATTCTTTTCAAGATTATTCTTGTATATTTGGTTATAACGCAATAAAAATAAAATAAAAAGAATAAAAAATACCACCCCCAAAAAAAATCCAATAATAGAACGCACAGGTTCAACCAAAAGCTTTCTCAAACAGCCACATTTTGAATGCACCTCTGAAGATTAAATAATCCTTAATACGACTTCTGTCTTGTGGAAGAGAATTCCAAAGAAACAGGGAAAGATAAGGGCATTTCTTCCAGAGACAAGCCTTTAATAAAGGAGGCAGAGCTAACATCGCTTCATTAGGTAATAGGATTGCCATCTGCCTCAATAATTTTTTTTTCCTGCCTGGCTGAGCCAGTCCTGGTTTTATCCCGCTTCATGCAGAGAGAGAAATCAGAAGTCCAAGTCTCTGTATGTCATGGGATAAGCCCAGGACTGGCTCCACCTGTCCCCCACCACCTAGAACCACGTGGTCACCTCTGCTGCCCCTATTTCATGCCTCTGGTGAGGGATAGTTTAAGGAGGAATGAAGGACACAGATCAGATCTTCAGTGATCTGTTTTGCACTTAAGGAATTTGATTTCCTAAGACGCAGAGTCCAAAAATGTTCCTTCTTCTGTAACCACTGCTCGCCAAACTGCACCACGTGTCCTGCACAAGACAGGAGATAAGTTCTTGGTCTGACTAGGGCAGGAAGTGGCAGCGTCACCTCTCGGCTCCTGGTGGGTGTGACTGAGCCGTGGAAGTGATACTGACAGCTCCAGCAAGCGTCTAATCTGGACAGCACTTTACGGAAGTGGGATCCGGATTAGAAGCAGAAGGCAGAGCAATCAATGCGACTGCCATACCTGGGGGCCCCCAGAGTGCCTGCTTCCAGTGCTCCCAGTGTCACTTCTATTTATTTATTTATTTATTTATTTATTTAAAAGCATTTATTGCCCTCCCTGCCTGTGTTCGGAGCAGGGTACAATATGAACACACATAAATCAAACGAAAGCAAAATAGAACAGAACATTACACGATTCTTCAAAATGGGGGAGCAACACATAAAAACATGGGAGTTCACTCTATCAAGACAGAGGAGTCAATAGTGTGAGCCAGTGGTTCTCAACCTTTTTTCTGTCGGGACACACCTGACAGATGGTTCTCACATGCGTGACACACTGAACATGTGACCGTCACAGGGCTAAATGTAAACAAACACTCTGCATTCCACAGGAATCCCCTTGACCCCCAACAATGGGTGCAGAGCAGAACTAGGACATTCCCTGTTCAATTTTCCATACAAAAAAAAAGATGTTTCTGGTGACATCTCAACAACAGCAACATAAACACTCTCTCCTACCAGGTGCAATAGCCCTCCTTATGAAAACCAGTAATTTTATCACCAATGCATGTTCTATTGAGAAAACACAACAAATAATATTGATACAAATGCCTACATGCTAGTAAAATACTTCACCTCGGTCACACACATAGAATCAACCTTCACCAAGATCAGAAAGACCACAAATTACAAATATGGAAACAGAAACTGGAATGGAAACCCAAAAAAGCCACTCTGCATTCTGTGCAAAACAGAAATATAGCACCTATAAAGCTCTGGAATTTGTTGCCAGAGAAGGTAGTTAGTGCAGTTAGTGTAGCTGGGTTCAAAAAAGGTTTGGATAAGTTCTTGGAGGAGAAGTCCATTAATGGCTATTAACCAATTATGCTTAGGGAATAGCCACTGCTATTAATTGCATCAGTAGCATGGGTTCTTCTTAGTGTTTGGGTAATTGCCAGGTTCTTGTGGCCTGGTTTTTGGCCTCTGTTGGAAACAGGATGCTGGGCTTGATGGACCCTTGGTCTGTCCCAGCATGGCAATTTCTTATGTTCTTATGTTCTATCAGACTTCCAGGATCTGAAATAATGTACACAAACTAATGCACACAAAGTTACACCTGCATTATGGAACTCAAACAGTAACAACCCTACCTATGAAAAGGCAGCACTGCAAAAATTACATCAGGCCCTAAACACCAATACACCTCCTATTAGGAAAATAGAATAAGCCAAGCTGCTATAGATCCCTACCAAGAAACTACAAGCTTGCAGAACACCCTTAGCTGGGTCATACACGCAGAACACAGACAGACCCTCACCAAATACAGAATAACGTGACCATAAAGCTAAGGTTCTTGTTTTTGCATTGTTTTACTGCATACAGAGTTTGGCTTCTTGCTGTTTACAGTTCAGTTTTTGTCTCCACATTTCTATTTATACAAAATAATTCTAAAACTAGAATATAATAAATGTTTCAAAACAACTAATAAATGGAACATCCAATCATTAAAAATGTTCAAAATTATTAACAATTCTCCAAACACCAATAAAATATTTCTAACAGCAGACACATCACATAATACCTAATAATTAAAATGGCAGTCAATCAAGAAAGATAAACTTAAAAAGCCACCTTTACTTACCCTCTCCAGTAACTCTCCTACTCCTTTCCCTTGTAGGCCAATAGCACATACCAGAAGCAGCAAGGGCTGCTGAAGCTCTGCCCTCACGCTCTTCTTCCTTAGGGCCCATGACTGGTCTATCTCACACACACGCACACACCACACACCAGTCACCTGCCTGACCAATCTCTCTGTCACTCACACACACCAGTCACCTGCCTGACCAATCTCTGTCTCACACACACACACACACACCAGTCACCTGCCTGACCAATCTCTCTCTCTCACACATACCAGTCACCTGCCTGACCAATCTCTCTCTCTCACACACAACCAGTCACGTCCCTGACCAATCTCTCTCTCACACACACCAGTCACGTCCCTGACCAATCACTCTCACACATACACACACACCAGTCACGTCCCTGACCAATCTTTCTCTCACACACACCTGTGACTTTCCTGAGCAGTCTCTTGCTCACATATTTCTCTTAATTACACACACATTCTCTCATTTACTTACACACATGCTGACTCACTCTCTGTCTCACTCACCCCCACACACAGCAGCTACAGCATAAGACAGCCGGTATGCTGCTATTAAAAGCAGTGTCCTGACAGGCTGGAAACCAGCAGGAGTGACCTCCCCAGTCCCTCAACGATAAGAAGGCAGCACTCAGCTGTTTGCTTGTGCTGTGATCGATCGCGGCACAGAGCAATCAGCTGAGAATGTAATTTTATGCTTTTCTCCCCACCCCAGCCTTTTTTTTTGGCAGTTTGATTATTATTAATTTTATATTTTCTTGCTGGTGTCACGCTGGCGAGAGAAGAGGGAGGTTGGGGGGAGGGGGGCAGCAGCACCGTGCTCCTTCTGCAGCAGCAGCATGCATGGCCTTTTCTTCTTCCCGCGTGCCCGGTAAACATCACTTCCTCTTCCGGGCCGCAGGGGCGGGAAGAAGAAGAGGTCACATTCCTGTTGCCGGCTTCCACAAAACACTGCTGCCATTCCCCTCGGGGCTTGAATGTGCTGATAGCCCGGGCAGGAACGGCAGCAGTGTTCATCTCGCTGAGGTGAAAGGGGGGGGGGGGGGGGAGAGCAGCAGGTGCGCAACTCACCTGTTGAGAACCACTGGTGTGGACAATAGTCGGCCACAAAGAACTCCCTGCCAGGGGTAATACATTATCACCTTAGGTATGGGAACGCTTTTAGAGCTTTTTTAAAAAATATTCTTTCTCGAAGGCATCTTACTTCCTTTGGTAGGCAGTTCCATAAAAGAGGACCTACAGAAAAGAAAGCGCATTATCTGGTTTCATCGAAGTGGGTGAGCTTTGGAGATGGAAAATCTAATAGCATTAGGTTTGCCAATCTGAGGGGCTGGGAGGGAGTTTGGATTTTTAGTATTCTGGAAATCCAGGGGGCGTGTAAATTGTACATAGTGGAGTGTATGATCTTGGTGAGCTTGTATTGTATATGGCATGAGATTAGGAGCCAGTGTAGTGAACCGAGAACTGGAGTAATATGTTCAAAAATGAGAGTGCTAGTTAAAAGTCTTGCTGCCAGGTTTTGTATAATCCGCAGAGGTCGAGTCGCGTATAGTGGTAGGCCTGCTAAGAGAGAGTTACAATAGTCTATGCCGGAGAATAATAGAGATTGAAGGCCCGACCGGAAATCAGAGTGTTCAAGAAGGGGCCTGAGGTGACGGAGTAGACGCAGCCTCCATCACTGTTCTGCTGCTGTGCCCACCCTTCTAGGAACTAAAAAATAAAAAAGCTTCCTTTGATACACCACCTCACTTCTGCCCTGAAGTGTAGCAAGCAATTATTTTTATTAAAAAAACAAAAAAAAATATGAAAACGCTGCTTGTTTCGCTGCACTACAGGAGCAGCAGGTGAGGGACGTCATTTTGTTTTGCAGCCAGGTGTGGCATGTAATTAGAAAAAAAAAATATGTGCGTGTATAGGAGGGTTGCACTGAGCCCAAAAACTGTCTCAGATCTCTGCTGAGCAGAAGTGTGAGGGGGGGGGGGGGGGGAGAGAGGGGGTGCCAGCATTCCTTCTTCCTTCTCAGAAGCTGCATGGGGGTTACTTGGCTCCACACTGCCCATGGGAACTTTGGAGAAAGATTTTCTGGTAGGGAGCTGGGAGAGAGGGTAAGGAATCCAAGCCGCCGCAGAGAGGCAAAAAGGGAGTGTGCGCAGGGACAATGGAGAGGGAACATCTGTCATAGCCCGCCGATCACCTTCCCACGACAAGGAGCTGTGGGACGGCGGAGGAAGTGTTCTCTCACACACATACCCCTCCCCCCCAGTACTCAGAGCTCTTACAGCAGACAATGCCACTTGGGATGGCCTCCTGTCAGCCCAGCTTATCTGTATAATCTATATGTATACAGTAAGCATATCTGCTATACACATATGCTATATATATCTATACAATACACATATACAAGGCCAGCCCAGTGACTCAGCAACTGAGTTATGTGCTAACATGAAAAGATCCTGGGTTCAGTTCCTTCCTGGCCAGGACCGGAGGGGAAAGAGGGGAAGCCAGAGAAGCCTGAGTCAGCGCTCAACAGCCACGCCTACAGGCCGATGCAATATCATGCGCATAAAAAAACGTGCATCCGACGTGGATACACGTTTTGAATGCTTGCACATCCAACTCAATACACAAATGAGCTGCCGCACTAAAAGGGATGCGCAATGGATAAGTTGTGCATCCCTAGCGCTCTGCATCGGGCGCACAGGAGAAGTGACTGTGCGTCCACAACAGTCTGGTCAGAGCTCCCTTCCCCCCCCCCCCCCCCAGCATGGCTGTTCCCGATTGGCCCTTTTCACTAACAAGTGTCAGTAAAAGGACCAATCCCCTTTCAGGACAGCCTTTCAAAAGGGGATTGGTCCTTTCACTGACATGTGACAGTGAATGAACCAATCGGCATTAAATGAAGCAGTGAATAAGTTAATATTAAGTGCCCTGCATGTGCAGGTTACCAAAATGGACGCTCAATTTATGAGCGTCCGTTTTATCCTGCGCCAGCTAATTTACTAGCAAAATATGCACACCTAAAATACATGGCCCTGAGCATGTATATTGTGGGTGTACTGTATACTGTGTGCCATGAAATTTTTTTTTTTATGTCAAAGACTTTTTTTTGCATGGTGCTGCTTTCTGTGGTTCTTTGTTTTTAAGTTGAGCCCTTGATGTGCTCGGAGCAGGTCCTTGACGCATCTGCACTGAGCATGCATAAAATGTAACAGGTTAAAAAGTGCGCCTTGGGTGCACGGGAATTTTTTGCATCGCGGGGCAATAGCTAATAGCCTCATCTACCTGGAGTTTACATGTGATGAGTGCTATTAGCTACTTGCACATTTGGGCGTGCCTTTGGAAGCACTGATCCACTTATTGCATCAGGGGTTATGGATGCACATCCAAAACGTGTGTCCAAGCGCTCATTAAGCTCAGCGCACAATTTCGCATTGGCCTGCCAGTGGTCAGATGCAGGGAGAGTGATTGCATCCTCCAAAGGGAGCGGGTTTGTGTGACTTCTATGACCATCTTAAAGGGAAAGGGTCATAATACAAGGCTAAAATACGCCAGGCTGTTGTGAATGAAGGCATGTGGTGCCAAATCACAGCCCTGGTTCTCACTGAGCTGGAAGCTCAGAAAGCAGGAGGAAACTACTGACCCCTCCCGCACAAAAAAATACCATACACATGTACTGTGTACTTGCTATAATTATATATATATATATTTATATATGTGTGTGTACTATTTATTTGTTATATGCTATACTCATACTATATATACTATATATACTATATATATATTTTATTATAATCCACCTTAAGACTATTTATTTAGCTTGGAAAAGGCAAAATATCAAATATTTATAAATAAATATACACATTTTATGTATAAGTATATGCTATATACTACATAGATGTATGATTCTCTCTCTGTCTTACCCCCTTGAATAAATTCCATAGTAATATAGCAACTCATTTCTGGCCCCTCCATCCCATCATTGCTGCTTTTTAAAGAGAGTTGCTGCATATTTATGAGAAGTCTTGCATCCCGTCGCTGCACTACGCCTGGACTGTCGCACCCGTCAGCTCCACACGGTGTCACCTCAAACTTTCAATTTATATGCGGCCACGTCCTCGGCCTGAAAACGCTCACTGATGACTTAGAAAAAGGCAGAAAGGGCCCTTAATAGAAATTACTTTTTCCCAGAGGAGATTGCCTCCTCAGAGCTGATGTAATCTATTCGTTTTGGCAGGAGGAAGGGCTGCCTTGATATTGCAAA